>NC_070645.1:16578643-16890789 GCF_947347685.1 Pleuronectes platessa
AGAGAGAGAGAGAGAGAGAGAGATACAGATGTGAGGCCTCGGCAGCTCGAGCAGCTGGGAGTTTTGGCCCAGGCCGGCAGAATTTGGACGACTACGAGGGGAACGAGGTGTCAGATGTAACTGGTCTCTCTGGAGAGGCTTCGACACCCGACACACAGACGACCAAATCCCCGGTGGGACTGGGCAGAGGATGAGTCGCCGCACTGGAGGCGAGGGGTGAAATTAACCAAGAGCCCTGTCTCCTGCTCATGAGCCAGTATCACCAGTATCAGACTGGGGCTGCAGAGGGGAAGTTACCTGAGGAGCGTTGAGAAGGCCTTCCACACTGTTCGGAGGCTGATCTCTGAGGACTTTGATGCAGCCTTTCATCTGTGGACCAGAAAGACACGGTTAGAGTCGGAGTCAGATGGGAAGAGCCACAGTGGAACCACCCGGGCAGCACTCACGTCGATTTTCGATGACTTGGCGAAGGCCCCCTACGGGATGGACGTAGTCGTACAAGATGATGACCCCGACCATGACCCGCAGGCAGAAGGACACCGTCTCCTCGCTGGCGAAGCGGCTGCGGTACTCCCTGTCAGGACATGAGCGAGGGATTACATGAATGTAAAGAACAGGAGGTGAAGCAGCTCCATCAACATTCAAGTCACTCACGGTGTTTCCAGCATGACTTTACACACGGTCGCCATTGTGCTTAAGCAGACTGTCGTGTTCTCGATAGGCAGGTTCTTGTTCTATAAAAAGACAGAGAGATAAAAAAGGAGTGAGAGCTCGGTGGCACAGAGACGAGTGTTTAAAAGAAGCTCGCTGACTCTGTTGTCAAGTTTTTACCTCCGACACAAACTTAGTTGTGCCGTCGCTTAATGTCTTCAGCATGGGCGTGGCATCGGCGTAGAACAGAGATATCCGGTTGGCCAGTTCGTTGTTGACTTCATTCTCCCCCTCCGCCTGCAAACAGGTTTTTTTTTAATGAGTGAAGAGTTGTGTCATAATAATTTCATTGAAGAATCATCACTTTCATGTCACAGGTCAGACAGAGCAGACCCTGGAGTTCACAGGTTGATGAACAGCTTCACCAAACTGCTCGATACAGACAACTTATTGATTTCTATTTAAATTAAACAGAGTGTTGAGATCCCATTGTTCTCTTTGTTGTGATAATGTGAAATATTTAGTTTTTAAAATGAACAAAAAAACAAATTGAGGATGTGGGAAGTAAGTGAGGCTGTTATATGGGAACCAGATGTTTTGTTTGGCATCACACTCGTCTCCGTGCCGCCCGACTGGGATTGTGCGTTTGAAAGTCATTTCATTAAAATGAGATCCTGACAGAATAACACTGACACACGCTGACCCCTGCTGCACCTCCTGCTTCTGACACATTCTGCCGCTTCACTGGAAAAAACACAGGTATCTCTCCGACGCTCTGTTCTAAATTTGTCTGCATATTTAAACAACGATGAAGAACAATTGGTGCCTTCATTGTTTCAGCGCTGACAGAATAGGAATAAAATATCAAAACCAATTCCTGCTTTAACAGATGAGGACGTGCGAGCCCAGAGACATTACCACGGGGACAGAGGCGTTTCATCTCCGATGTCTGAATGGTTCAGTCGTCTGAGTGGTGACTCAACGCTGCTGCTGCTGCTGCGTGAGACTGAGCTTCTTTCAACAGTGACAGGTTCTAATGACAAGTGTCTGGGTCCATTCGCCGAACGGTAAATGTCAGAGAGATCAAACCTAAGAGCGGCGTCTGTTCATCATCCTCTGCACACACACACACACACAGGAACAATGAAGCCTCACTATTCCCTGCACCAAGTCTCTTTAAGATGTCCACTGAATAAAGATGCACGTCTTCTATATTTTATATCGCAAAGTAGGGGTGAATAAAACGCAGCCACAGACTTTGCTCAATAAAACGGCTCAAGCCACATTTCCACAGTTCTTCATTTTAGGGCCTAGAAAACAGGGATGTCTAAATGTACATTGTAGGAAACAAGCTAAAGATAAAACCAAGTTTAGGTCAATTAATAGATTCATTAAATAGTAGTTTCACGTGTGGATCCATTGTTAAATCACACACACTCATTATCAGGTTCTTCTGCAGCAGGCCTGCTCTGCTCTCTCTCCACGGACAAAGCCTGGAACCTGGAACTCGTCCAAGACGCTCATCTGATCCAGACCAGAGTTCAATCCCAGAAGGTGTCATCTACAGAATCCGCATTGACCTGGAATTAAGTGTTTAATCTCTAGAGGATTTGGGCCATGCTGCTGATTTGGGATCAGATTCTCCCGCCACGTGCCGTTACCTCCCACTCTGTGCTTCTAACTCCCTGAAGCTCCCTGTGGGGCCGCGGCTTCACATCGCGATCAAACAGTCTGAAAACTTCATTTGTCATTCCCGCCTTTCAACTGCTGCGGTCTGAACTGTGTCGGGATTCTAACGAGAAGTGACGGCTCAGCTCCGAGTGAAGACGACTCCCGATGACACACATCTTTAAATTTGATCAGGGCCAGAGCCACGGTGACATTAAAGGAATTCAGAATCACAGACCGTCTCAACATGAGGAGTTTTTAAAATAAAGTCATTATTCATCTTTGCTGAATCTTTGACAGTTGACGTAAAGGCCTCTGCAATATCACACACACACACACACAAACACACACAGACACACAAATGCACACCCAACTGATTCCTTTGCATTTTAAATAGTTGAGCAAAAATTCTGTGTAACAAGAATCCAAAAACATAATATTTAATAAAAGTTATTTTGTGTGCTAGTTCCAATAATGTAAATTCTTAATGCTACAGCAGGTAGCGTAAAGTGTGTTTGAAACTTTTTTCTGCTGCTGCTGAAAATGACACTAAGACAGTGAGAGTGAACCAAACATTACAAATCTAAACCATAAACTAGAAGATACTAAAACGCTCACTAGACTTGAGCTGAACTGCAGAATTGTGTTGATAAATCTCTGAGCTCATCATCTCCAGAGATTCCTTTCAAGAACAAGTAGATACTTTGATCCACGGCTGAGATCAAACCATTGATTGTCGCTTCTTTAAACAAAGTTGAATTCTCTTCAACTACAGTCTCTCCTTCCCCCCCCCCCCCCCCCCCCCCCCCAGAGAGCGGAGGGACGTAATGAGCTCACCGGCACGTTGTTGATCCGCATGCGGCTCAGCGTCCTCCTGTAATAACTGAAGTCATTCTGAATGGCAGGATTTGTCATCTGGAAAAAAACAAAACACAACAGAAAAATGGGTTTTAATACACACACAGAGCCAGAGAGTGTTTCTCTTCATGTCTGCAGGACATTCAGCTCGGGATCAAACACGCCGTCGTCCTGACAGAGTCTTTGAGTCAACAAGGCAGAAATGTAGCTTTGGGGGGCAAACGACATGAAAAGAACACTGATACAATTACAGTTTCATTTGCTGAACTGGATTTGAATCCTCTGACACTCATCCCGCTTTAACGTCCACATCCCCGGCTCCTCCTGTCAGGGGAGGTTTGGTAATTCTCCCTCCACAGTCTGGCCGTGCAGCTGGATAGTTTCTGACAGGAGGGTCAACAATTACGCAGCCGTCAAAAAGGTAGTAACGGGTCTCATTAGGCCGAGCGAAGGTGAGAAAGGAAAGCCTCAAACAAAAGCCACAAAATTCAGTTGATTTCCTTTGACACCACTTTCTACAAATATGACTCATCTGGCCACGGTGACCTCTTAACGAAAAAAAAACGAAAAAAAAAGCAACCAACCAGAGAGCTTCTTTTCAAATGTCACCGGCAGTGAGAGCTCATCCTGTGGCTAATTACCGTCAGTCCTGTATGAGCATGTCACATTCAAAGCTGTACTGGCAGCAGGCTAATCCTGCGACAATGGACTGGTGCTCGGTCTGTGTCCACTGCGTCCACCAGAAGAGACGGGCGGCACGCCACACAGACAGTTTAACTAGGTCAGGAGCCCGTGCATGGGTGTGAAAGATTGATGACAAGGCCTAGGATGCCACTTTGCACCCCCCCCCCCCCCCCCCCTTTGTACCCCTATCCTGGGTAGTGGGCACTAATTGGGACATCACAGCAAATCGCCTCAGGGTGTCAGGAGGGTTTTTTGTAAGTTTTTGTTTCTGAGGAGTCGGGGTGTAAGGGGAACCAGTTCACCCACTGTCTCATCATGAGGCCTCATGCTTTTGACAATTCGCATTCAAGCGACACCAGCACTCGATTCCTGGTGGGGTTTTTTTTTTGGGGGGGGGGGCGGTGGCGCATCAGCAACTTGTGTCTGAATTCAAGCCAAATATTAATTTCGGGAAGGTGCCTTTCCCCTTCATTAATAAAAACCTTCTTCATTATGCAGAACTACACTCAGGACAACAACAGTTTGCAGACCTCTTTACCCGCAGTAACCCGTATTAGCCATTCCACTGACATCCGCTGTATTATAAACAGCAGAGCAGTATCAGGACTCTAATTAAATGCTAATTATGCACTCACTGGCTGCGGTTTTAAATTGCACGGAGCAAGAACCTAATTCAAGGGCGTCAGCAGCTTGTAGGGGACTGAGAGGTTGGGTCTGTATCACAGGAGAACAGTGCAGAGGTTACTTCAATATCTAAAAGGTGAGCTCTGGGTTTTAAATGCAGGAAGTGACGCCCCCCGGACGTGTTGGAGACATTAAGAGTGTCTTACTTTAAGCTCATCAAAGCGCAGAGTGAAGTGTAGGATCTCAGCAAACTGCTTGGCCAGTGCCTGCTCGCGCTCCAGGTGCTGAGTGGGGTCATCGTACGTCTCACTGGTGAGAGCTCCCAGAAGGCTGTGCAGCGCCGCCTCTGTGGAGAGAAACACCATGTGTGTGTTAGAGGAAAGGTGCCGAGAGGACAGGCACAAAAACACAAGGACAAAATATATACGTGTTCTTTTATTGAGCCTGTCAGAGCCTCATTTTGGTGTGTAGTCGTCCAGGTTGTCTTTCACAATCGAGTTTTTGTTGTTCAAGGTTCCAGTTAACAGATGAAGAATCAGTACAATATTACAGACAATGGAAAAACCAGGAAGGTCGTGAGAAAGAAGAAACGCTCCATCTGTCACGGCAGAGTGAATATTCAACTCTTTAATGTAAAACAGTTCAGCGACTATTACAATTGTAGTTTATTTTCATCATTGATTCATCTGCTGAATATTTTCACATTGAATTGTTTCTTAAGTCTCTGGAAATGATTAAAAAAACTTTAAACAAGACAAAATGTATAAACTTTACACTCATTAATGATAAGATATAACAGCTAATCTTAACAATTGAGAGGCTTTGCCCAGTCAGTGTCTGACATGTGAATAACAATCAACCATAACAGCTCCACATAACTCATCAACTAGGATTTAGAGGCTTTCTGTCTTATATCGTTGTGTGTTGTTTCTGGACGAGGCCAAAGAAAAGTCCTTAAAGTGGATCCTAACCACAGTGAGTGTGTCAGCCAGCTGAAGCAGCCTGATTAGGACACAGACAGATAATGGGACAGTGGTGGTGCCCAAACTGCCGAGGGCCCAGTGCCAGTCTGGGGGGGAGAGGGGGGGAGGGATGGTCCAGGAAAGAAAGGGGGGGGGAACGAGAGGCTTTCCTGCTCAGATGCAGATGAGACATGGAACTAATTATCTCATTGGAATGGAATTGGGGGGGGGGGGGGGGGGGGGGGTGGAGGGGAACAGGATTTCATTCAAGCAGAATTACACTCATTGTTTTGACAGTAAGTAAATACAAAGCCTGTGTCATGCCTTGACGTGACATACACACAGACCAATAATTAAGCATGCATGAGGAGCCCCAGCAGGGATATTAGGAAACGATTAAGTGAAACGTAGTGATCGACACAAAGGCGCTGATAATATCAAACAAGACAGGTCTTCTTCAAACTCACAGTCAAGAACCAGAGGAGAAAACTGAGTCCAGCGGGAGTTTTTATTTATAGACGCAGACGATGCTCAGAACTCAGTCGAGTCCGAGACGCTTTTAAATAATGACATAACGAGCTGAGCGTCTGATGCAAAGTTCCAAATGAGCACTGGATAGATTTATTCTGAGTGTCTTTTACATCTCTTGTTGATTACACAGGACGATGAGCATGTCAACATAACCTAGAAACGGACAGATTCAGACGGTGGCAGACTAAAGATAATCAGACGGAGCACCGGCAGCGCTGCGCGGCAAATTGAGCGTGTTTGCCATTCGGTGATGACTCCCATCTGCTCGGGACAGCGTTTGCAGCGAGGCGGCTGACTCAGAACCTCACTGAGTAGTGGCTTCTCCTTCCCTCTAAGTCCCAGTCAAAACAGAAGTTAAGATGGAGATGCTTAAAGGCCGTCGGAAATGAGCCACTCTTGTCTGTCGGGAAGTCGGGGATGGAGAGGAGGGGAGGGGAGGGGAGGGGGGGTGGGCGGCGGCAGCGTGGGGGCATGTCTGAGCTCATCAGGTCACGGCAGAGCAGGCAAGTAGAATGCAGGCATGTTAGGCGCTTGAGTCCTAGAGAGGGGCAGGACGGAGGATGGTGCATCTTTAGTCTGGTCGAGACCCGACCATCTCCGAGGAATCAGACTCTAACCAGATCAGTTTCTCCGAGTTTAGGTTAAAAACATCAAATCCTGATCAGAAAGAAAGGATGTAAGTCTTGTCTGTAGCAGAGAAAATGTACGTGGTGCCAGTGATGCTACATTTAAATCAGATTTGAGTTTTCATGCAGGAAAAACACGTGAGCAAGAGAAACACGTCTCTTACATAATCAAACAAACATGTCAAATATTTACCAGCTTCTCAAATTCATCTGTTTCACATTCAGTAAACATTTGGTTTCTTTCCAACTGTTCAGAACAACATAAAGACCTTTTATTCTGGGAGGATCCATGTCTCAACACTACATTATGGGGAAATATGGGTGTCAACATAAATGACATAATGGTCCCTGTAGCAGATCTTCCCTCCTCTGCAGAGTGCTCTACCAGCCTGGAGGAGTGAAGGCCTTTCAGCTTCACGTAGATCCGACAGGACATCGGGACGCGGACGCCATCACGGCCCCTGAAGCCTGAAGTCAAGGCAGTGAAATAGAGCAGCAGCCGCGACTGGGAGGTGACCTACTTCATTACATAACCGCCACCGTCAGGCAGCCGCCGCCCACTGCTCCCATTGACTACCTTCTGCACCGCCACTGGGATTACGGGGCTGAGGGCGTTGGGGCATGGCGGGCTCCCCCCCCACACACACACCCCTTCAAGCCTCAGGGTCATAAGAAGATCAGGGAGCAGTAAGCCTACTTCTCCCCCCTCCTCCCCCCTGCATCCATGCTAATTAAACAACCTATAGCCCCGCAGAGGTCAGGCAGTGCAATGCAAGCAGCATGTTGAGAAATGCGCGGCTGTGGGGGTTTTCAAAGCGAGTTGGTATAAGGCTGAGCTGTGGGTAACGTGGGTGTGTCGCATGTCTGTTGACTTTTGCCGTTCAGCAGTCAATACTGCAGATGCACACGTGAACAATTAAGGTCATGTATGAAGGTTGCGTGGCTGCTGAGGCCACTAGAAGACCTTTTATATAAAAGCACATGGGCTTTCATCCTTACCAGCAGCAAGTCTGAGACTTTGGTAATATTTACCCACTTTCACATCAATATATCTGCAGATACATACCTAGCCTCTGGGAGAACTGGTAGAACTTCTTCAGTTTCCCCACTAAAGGAACCACAGCCGCCCACGCCTGCTCCTGTAACGCCTCATCGTTTGGATTCTGGATCGCCTAGAAACACACACAAGAAAAATAAGAATTAAATCACTCACAGACAAGGGTCACTATACAGAGTTATAATAGAGGAACTCTACAGATTTTCTACATGAAATTCGGTTTTAAAGGTATTGGGGTGCACTGGAAAATGTATTGTCTTTGGTGGTTTTCTTGGAGGACGCTCAAATTTAGTTTATTTTCTTCACAGGAGAACTCTTAAAGGAGAAAGACAATTTCTCTTTATACTGTTGAAAAATCTTTTTTGATAAAAGACTTTTATCTGAGCCCTATTATTCCCAAATGCAATGTCACTCACAGTTGGTCAGTGAGAAACCACAAGTGGACAAAATGGGGCATTAATGTTCCTTCACTTTGAAATTTGTTAAATTCCAATGTCAATATTAATTTGTGGTTACAGACTGAGGCATTAACATCCTTAATGACTTAATCATTTGTACAACCCCTTGTGAATTATTCCCAGCAGTCGTCTCCTGTGGAGGTTATTCATTTGACTTTTCTTTTTTTAATCTGAAAGGGAAACACCTCCACTACTATCAGTGTGATCTGAAATCCTTTCTTCACAGCGGGACACAAGCAGACTCTCCAAACTCTGCAGCAGCTCCGCTCGCAGTGAGCTGGAGGTTGGTTATTTGTGTAAGGGCGTACCTCTCTGATCTCCTGCCCCGCGCCCTTGTACGCCTGCAGCTCATCCAGGATCCCCTTGGCGTCTTTCAGCACCACGTCAACCTGCTCCCACACCTCTCGCTCTGCGTCCGTGGGCTGGGCATCTGCAGCAGACCACCACCACAACAACAATAACAGCAAATCTGATTAGTTTCTAATCCACATTCAGACTGGCTTGACAAAAAACAGCTGTAGGAAATCTATTAAATCCCCAAATATGATGAGAAACCTTAATGTGCAGCTTTCAATTATGTAAATGTAAATTCACAGGAATAATCTCATCTCAGCAAAGCTTCCCATTTATCCGTGACACCACCCACTTCCCTGGCTGATAGAGGGGAAATGGAGCAAGATAAGAGAAGACAAATGAAAAGGGCTTATATCTACTCTTTGTAACAGCTCTGTGGGTAGAGACTGTTTGGTTTCTGAGTTCTTATTTTGCCTTGAGAGAAGTGGCAATGAAGAATAGCAGCAGGAGTATGAACTCTTTTCCAGCACCTGAAGGAAGAGCACCTTGCCAAGTGTGATGAATGTAAACTCCTGCTCCCGTGCAGCAGCAACACCTCAAATTCAGGTCATACTGGGAGCTATAATAAAGTATATCTACTGTGTATCATTATTCATTTTTACTTTTGAATTTTATTCCATTTAATAAATCATTGTTTACATTTAATATGGGTCTTTTCGAGTAGATTTAAGGGAGTAAAAACATTCGCAAAATGCAAATACACTCTAGAAAGAGAACAGCTAGAGAGATCTGTATAATATCTAAGCAATCTTGCATTGAAATTATTTGTTAGATATAAAAAAAACTGTGATGTTATTTCAATATAAAAAAGAAAATCACCTAGAAACAGTTGGAGCCATCCGAGGCATTGTTTCCTCTAAAGGTATGACTGAGTCTCTGGCTCTGCCAAGTGTGAGAATAGTACAGTACAGGATCAAGCCATGTTGAGGGGCCTTAGGCTACACAGCAGCTGAACTTAAGCGCTTTATATTTGAGGAGGGGGCTCTGCTGCAACACGGCCCTGATTGATATTCCGCACACACTCCGGTGGAGAAGAGGCAGGTTTGATGGAAAAGGAGCAGAAGTGGTTGGTTTTATTCGTTTTTGCCGCCGGGAGCAACACAGTGTTTCGGAGCTGATAATGTTATGCTAAGATATTCAGGTGATCAATATCAGTGGAGGGGGGAGCAATTACTTCAGAAGGACTCACTTTCAAAGTCGAGGAAAAAATTGGGCTCCTGTTCCAGATCTGTGCATGTCAAAACTTTCAGTAGGTTCCCCATGATACGATACCTGTTGAGGAGAAGGGAGACAAATCAATAGGGAGCAAAGAGAGAGGAGGTCAGCGGTAAAGTGAGTGGGAGGAGAGAGCGACTGAATCCACCTCACTCCTGCTCTTCTTCACCGCCTGTGCGAATGCAGAGGTGCCCCCCAGATGTGCCCGCTGCTCAGAGACACCCATGTGTTTCCTGCTCTCAACAACCACATGTCACACCAAAAAAAACAAACAGAGAATATAAAAAGAAACAACGCTCTTATTCTCCCCGGCAATCATCAGCATTTACAGGCGGTTGTACGCAGAGTAATCAATTCCACAAGCCTCCACAGGGAAATCAAACATGATCTATGTTTATGTGAAGCAGGTAAATGTTCCCTGCTCATGATCAGACGCAACTAATTAAACTTTTATAGAGGATGTTGTCATGTGGAAACAGAAGGGGAGTGGATTATGAGGTTTGTTGGTCGTGTGTGATGTGGAGCTCGTCCGCCGTGATTTGAAATGCACTTCGTCGTCTGTGCAGAATCACGACGTTCCTCGGGACAGTGTGCTGCAGTATCTTCAAACACAACATGAATCATTAACGTCCCTTTGCCAACCTAAGTACCGACAGTGGGACAGACACAGAACCTTGTATTTACTACAGGAGCACAGTGCAGGCCATTCGTCCATATAGCTGAATAAAATACATTCACATCCCAGGAGGTATGTTGGAACTCCACGTTAACTTCTGTGACTTCTGCAAACAAGTATTACCTCCACAAGTTATTTATGTTTTCACCCTTGTCCGTGAGTTTGTAGGATTAAGTACAAACTACGGAACAGATTTCCACAAAACTTGATGGAAGGACGGGACCTTAGCCCCCCCCCCCCTCAAAAAAAGCCACAATTTAGTTTGTGCAGAGGATCCAGAAATGTTTTAATCACGTTCTTTAACATTGTGAGACTTGTTTTGAAGTCTTCTGAGAGAATCTATTATATTATGAAAACTCTGCAGCTCCATGTCCCGATGGACATGAAAAAAAATATGAAAGGATTCCAAGATTCAAGCAAATACAGATGCAATTGAAAAGTTTTCAGAAAGTATAGCTACCTCAGAAATGTACTCGAGTCTCATTGACCTTCACTTAGAAAATGATTTCTCCTTTTTCAAGCTTTCACACTTTGTAACTGGATTTTAATTCCTGGTGCAACAACTGTGCAGCATAAGGCAAGTGTCAGACTTTGCCATTGTCCCTCAGAGTTGACCTTAAGGTTCAAGAAGAGGATGAAGATGATGAGGAAGACTATGTGTCCAAGCTTTGGCAGTCAAACCCATACCTTCACTGCTGATGCACACAGACATTTATAGATACACCTTATAGCTACACATCTGCCAAGAGCTGCGCAGGGAGAAGTGACAGCCTCTCACATGTCTCTGTCCTGTCGTTCCTAGAAAGCAGGATATCTCTCAAAAGCACAGGTCAACAGACATATGACAAGTCGAAGATCGGTGGCAGTTTGTAGAGAGAAAACAGCGGCTCACTCCCCAGTGACAGATTTAACCCCTGGTGACAGAGCGGAGACGGGCAGGATGCACTCAGGGAGGGGAAAGGAAGGAGGGTCGATGATGAAGTTAAACTTCGGCAGGCAGATGTCAGCGGGGATGAGCGACAGGTGAGCGGCCAAAGTGACTGAGTGAGGGCCGGAGGTGACAGGGTAGATCATGCCAGCAGAGGTGATGCTGGGAGACAGGGAGACGCTGCGACAGAGCAAAGTACACAGTCAGCAGTCAGGAGCACAGGGGAGATGGAGTGCTTTTAAAATGCATGAGGTGCACGAGGGAGGGGGGGGGGGGGCGGCACGTAGTCCTGCATCTTGAAAACCTTGTCAAGGCTTTTTTTTTATTTTTTCTTAAAGAGAGATTTTTTTTATGATGAATGGACAATTTATACTTGACTGTAAAGTTTATGTACGAAAAGCTTTCATACTATTACCTTCTCTGTATTCAGATAATGGATTGGTACTTAATTAACAAAGCATCTCAAAGTCAAAAGGAGCAAAGCAATGTCTTCTAACATGTTTCCTCAGGTTCAGTCTCGAGTGAATCAAGCTGAAGAAAAAATAAAATAAACATACTAAATAAAATATAAATATATATGTTTACTGTAGGAAAAAAAGATCTGGTTCCTGCTTCTTCAGTGAGATTTATTTTGGTGCTGGTTTGATAGTACATTTTAAATCTGGGTGTTTTCAGCTGTGGTGGTGTTGAACTTAAAAACAAGGCGGTTTCACTATTGACTTCTTTGTGCTTTATCGCTGCAGCTCCAGGGAAAGCTGCTGTGTGTTGGATTGAGGATTGTGATTACAACTGGGTTGCTTAAATATAAAATGTGCCTGCCCACGTTTACTACTATTACTGACAACAACACAATCGTTACTGTTGTGATTACTGCTCCCTTCATCTCTGAGACTTTTTCTTTTGTATGAATACTTAAAACATTGATACACCTTCTCCAGAGGCTTGTCTCCTGAATGCTGTAAATAATGTTATTTTGTCGAAATGCTCTTTCACACACACAACACCTATTGCACTTCTATCTGTCCTGGGGGAGGAATCCCACTCGGAGGTTTCTGCATCTACTCCCCCCCCCCGTTCTTTATCCTGCAGCACTCTGCACAGACAGTATTTGCTACTGACTGTTGTGGTCACTCATCGAGCCCAGTGACCACCTGCAAAGACCCACCTGCCTTGTCCAGCCTCGTCCTATTACCCTCCACTAATGTGACCTGAATGTCTGACTGTGCCGGCGCTGGCACCTCACTGGCTGTCGGACAGCAGCACCTGATCCAGCAGCCCTCAGAAGGGATGAGAGCTGTCACCCTGCTGGATGCAGCGGGCACTGCCCACCGTCACAGGGGCCTCCACCGGTCCTCTGCTGCCCCCTCTCAGCCGCCCTCGGACCGGCTGCCTGGCAGAGCTGCTGGGGCTCGGAGCGCTTAGACGCCAGCACTGGCACCATGGCATGCTCGGTGCTGCTACTCCCCCGTGCCGCCTAAAATGAGGTCATTCTCGGGACAGGGATTTATGTGGCCGAATTTCAGAGTCAACCGGGGGAATGTTCAAGTGTAGTAGAAAGAAAGCAGAGTAAATCTAGATCATTTCCATTTTTACACCTCAAACTGTAGCCTGAGTATCACTTTCAGATTACGTAAACATGAACCACCTGACTTCATAGCTCCTATGATGACAACCGACACATTAAAAGATGACAAGCCTCCTTTTAAAAGATGAATTAAATGTGATATGAGTTAATGTGTGTATATGCCGGTTGCCTGGTGACGGTGTAGTAGAGTGAAGTGCTGTCTGAGAGTTCACAGATCCAGGATCAGAGAGAGATCGAGGAATTGAAGCCCCCACCCCTCCCTCCCTCAGCAGTTGTAGTACTACCCGGTCGTGCTAGCATGACCTGGGCACCACAGAGAGCCCGCCGACAGCCTTGTTGTTGTTTTGCACCCCCCCTCCACCCCCCCACTGAGCCATCGCGTGCTCCCTGCGAGGGGGGGGGGGGGGCTGCTTCTAAGGCCAGGGGCAGAATCTGACAAGCAGGAGCCCGCGCGCTTCTCCCATTGGCTGAGCCCGATCTACCCAACAGCTCACTGTATCCATGGAGTCAAAAAAAAATTTGGTGCCATTGAAAACATTGCAGCAGCCAATCGGAGGCGAGCTCCCGGTGAGCAGCGAGTACAGTAGTAGTAGGACTTGAAAGCACATGAATATATTAATACAGATGAGGTAATGCGCCAAAAACAGCGGATTAGTAGAAGGAGGGAAGAGGAATTTTTAATTCCACTACTGAGCACGTTGTGAGTTGGAGTGATTTCATTATTTATTATATGCAGTACAGCAAATTCACATTATTATGATTATTTAAAAAATTAAATAAAAAAAATATTCACAAATGATGCTTCTTGTTGTCACTTTGCTAATAACTGATAATCAATCAAATATCAGAAAAATATACAATATAAAACTGGAAAAGTATTTGCAGGTTGCAGAAAAAGGCTGAAGCTTATTTTGGAAAAGGCACCAAAACAGTGCCACGCCCATGCAGCAGCCTGACCTCCGGATGGCACCGGCTTCTGTCATGTCCCCGCTCCCCGAGACGCCGGGCACAGCTGAACCGAGGCACTGCGGCATCGTCCGACACAAACCGGCTCGAGGGGCTGATGGCTGGCTGATGTGAGGGAGGAATATAGTGCTGACATTCCACTACTCGGCTGCAGCATGAGGATCCACGTGCCCTGCCGCTTTACTATGGATGGAGAAACGCCCTCCCCTCCCCTCCCCTCCCCTCCCCAGCCGGGCGCAGACACAGCAAAGAGCGTCACGTGGGTTCTGCCGTGGAGAGGCTGAGAGCACGCCTGGGGTGTGTAAAGGGGAGGGGGGGGGGGGGGGGGGGGGGTGGGGAGCGGCGGCGGCGGTGTGTGTTTATGTCTGAAATAATGTGGGTCTGGAATGGAAAATGCATGGTTCATTATTTATTAGTTTTTTGGTCTGTGCATGATATTTAAGTTATAAATTAAACAGTAATATGGGGTAAGGCTGAGTGTTGTGTATTATTGGGTGTGTGGAAGGGGAGGGGATTTGAAGCGTCACACTGCGGCAGGGGCGGGCAACGCTAGGCAGCTTTAAACTTGACCTAGATTCCCCGGGTGACATGCCACATCGCATTAGCCCACTCAGCCAGGACCCGGACCCGCCGGAGCTCGCTGACACTGGCCCGCTTCGACAGGCAGAAAAATGGGGGACCACTTCCCAAATGGGGGCTGGCATGCCGGCGTGTGTGCGTCCCCCCCCCCCCCCCACCAGCCCTTCCTCAAGCCACGTTGTCTTCCCCAACTCATCTTCTCCCCCCCCCCCTACGCTACCATCCACTGCCAATTCAACCCAGCTGACTAGAAATGCACATGGTGATGAGGAAAAGGGGGCGGGCTTAGGGGGAGGCCGCCATTTGTTTGTTTTTGGGAGCGAACTTGATTACCTCGTAGCCACGCCCTTTGTATTGTTACGCCCCGGTAAACAATCGGCTAATGCTCCCCCCCCCCCACCCAGATTCTATCAAATCAAAACAAACCGAATCTGCACGACTGACGGCGACGCTTAAAGTGACATCAGCTGCCAGCGATGTCATCCTACTCTCCAAAAAACATTCCCTCCCTAAATAAAACAACTCCTGCTAAAGCTCCCTGCATCTCATCCCCATCTTCACTGTGTGTTCATCAGGGAAAAATTAAACACGTGAAGCCGGCTGTTTGGTCCAGAGAGGCCATTCAGAAGGGGAGGATGAAAGTGACAGCCCCTCATCCTCGGCTAAGCCCCCCCCTCTTTGGACGGCACCAGATGAAAGTTGGAAACCATGGCAACAGGCACATACACAAAAGAGTCCGCTAAAACGCTGGCTCCATTGAAACAGAGCGAACCAGTCACACCAGTATAACACTTTGCCCCCATCAACACAGAGAGACACACTGACAGCCTGGGCGGGTGCAATTAACTGGTTTTAAGAGGGGGGGGGGGGGGGTTCTACAGCAGCGCCACAAAAGTTTATTTGATTCTCCAAACTGAAGAGAAGGAAGGACATATTGCATGTGGAACCCAGTCCATGATGTCTGTATGAACTCTTTTTCCAAATTCACCACTTTTGACTTCTCCTCTGCATCCGCTGAACATCTGCCTGAGAAGGAAGCCGCCCCCCCCCGCCCCCCATACACCACTACCACCATCACCCTCCCTGCCCTTGAGAGTCCTCTGACTTCCCTCCTAGGACGTGTTAGGAAATCATTAAAAAAAGGAGCATTTTGCCTCACTGTCCTCAGTCAAAGCAGCACCTCCTTCAGGGGCAGCTGCCTCCAAAAGCCATTCACAGACTGATTCCCCCCCCCGTTCTTTTGCCACAACAGCCCCGAACCATCATTACTCGCCAGACCTTCTGACTGACTGTGACTCACCAGCATCCAGGCATCCTCAAGTCTAACGCAATATTCAGAGGGATTACTCCTCACAGTTTTGTGTGATGACAAATGAATGCCTCATTTGAATTGGAGAAATACACGTGAAGCGTCACCTCACTTAGTTTTTCCCGGCAGAATGTTAACCTAACAGGAATTAGGGTGGGGCACGCTGGAGATTTTGGAGGGATGATGCCTGTCACATGGAGGAGCACTAGGGATTTTATTTCTGTAAGAGATGAGTGCCATCTGGAGGAGGAGAAGAGTTGTGCATGATGGGTAATAAAGACCACTCCCAAACAGAACACAATCACACACCAGCTTTAGGGATGCTTTGTACTTTAAGATACAACTGCAAGGGAACAGCCAGAAACCTTAAAGTTAGTTGAATCAGTAAAATAAAATGCTGTCATTTGCCAAAAACAAATTTTTTAATCTTTGCAGCAAATAATATAAATATCTGATTCTAATAATGTAGCAGCTCCCTGGGATGAGGAGTGGCATTAATGACTGAACCAAGAGCTCCACCCAGTGTTCACATGCAGACACTTCAGCAGAGAAAGGGGATTTAGATTTTATAAAAAAGGAAGAAAATTCAACGTTATTATTATTGACTAAATCTAATGTTAATCTTCCTTTTGACAGTAGGTCCAACATGTGCGGCTGCAGGAGGGAACTTTGACAGGAGGTTCCAGTGTCACCCCTCCAGAGGCATAAATAATAGATAACTGAGGAGAAGCTGGGAGCTTTTAGCTGACATAACAAGCCACTCCATATATTACAACCACTTAGACATATCATCTCAAATTACCTATGCAGCCTGTGAGGGTGAAGTGGAGCAGGGGCGTTTTCCATATGCTGACTCAAGACTGGAGCAAGTGATATTTCCATTATGTAAAAAAACTTGTGACCAAGTCTTTTCATAAGTAAACTCCTAAAAGAGGCCAAAGCCCCCTTTAGTTTGGAAGTGTAATCGATGGCATAGCATCTGTAGGGAAATCACTGATTTTAGAGCTAGAAAACATAAAATCACAGAGATCTAGTAGTCAGACCATTTTTATTTCATCTAATGTTATAGCCTTATGCCAAAATAAGAATAATCCTTTATTAATTTTTTCCAAAATTGGAAATATCACATTGACATAATTTTCAGACCCTTAGTTGAAAGCACCTTTGACGGGGATTAGCAATAAGACTCACACACCTGGGTTTAGAGATTTTTCTACCATCCTTCTCAGATAGACTCGATCTTTGTCAGGTCGGATGGGGAGCGTCGGTGGAGAGCTATTTTCAGGTCTTTACAGAGATTGGGTTCAGGTCCCTGCTCTGGCTGGGCCACTCGAGGACACCCTCTGTCCTGTTGGAAGGTCCTGAGGGCCCTGATCTTTTTAAAGATATCTCTGTCCTCTGTTCAAAATGGAGGGAAAGCTGAATTTAATTAAATTAAATTCGCTGCCAGTGAAATACACCCACCCCCACACTACGGTGCTACCACCACTATGCTCCACCTCTTAAATGGGATTGATGAGCAGTGCCGGTTTTCTTCATCAAGGTGTGGTAACAGGTTAAAGATGATCATGGGGTATTAGAGGCACCTCAGCTTAACTGTAGGTGTCATAGCAAAGTGTAGGAATACTTATGTCAATGTGATATTTCAGCATTTTCTTTTTTAATTAATCTGCACGGCTTTCACCTTGTATTTCGCTCCCAGTGTGAATTGATGAGGGGAAAAAATAATCAAGGTTTTTCAGTAGAATGTGAATTCTATATTTTGTTTGTGCATAATCCACTATATCAGGCTCCACCAGCTGGGGGCAGTATTGACCAAGTTATGATCCTAGCAACAGGAGAGCCAAGGAAAGCTTCTCCTAGGGCTGCTCCCTCCTCCCCCCCCCCCTTGGCTTAGAGAGATAATCCATCCTGTGCATATTCACACAACCCTCTGCCCGCTGCATTAACTCGGTTCCATTCTTCGTTTGTAATGCAACGCGTCTCCTGCTCGCCTGCACCGCCACAGGCTTGTGTACTGCATGCTAACTGAAATAGCTCGTTGTTCAGGCTATTTTCGTGAATGGATTTGAGTCTCACTCGAGCAACACGGCAGCTTGGTGTTAGCCTATAGACACACACACACACACTCACACACACACTCACACAGTTCCCTGGTGGGGATGCACTGACTTAGTGATCCTATATATGAACCACCTGAGGCTAAGCTGTCAAAATGGTGCAGCACTCAAGCACAGGAGCTAAGCCAGTGGAATGATAGCTCTGTGTCATGGAGACAATCTCCAAGGAAGAAAATACAACAGGGATGGAGGGATGGGCGGACAGACAGAAAGACAGACACACAGGCAGAGAGACAGACAGACAGACACACAGGCAGAGAGACAGACAAGCAAGAAAGAAATTATGGGAGTTGTGAGAGACGGAAGAAAAAGAAAGCAAAAAGGGAAACATGAACAGGAAACAATTTCTAAAACGTTCCGCTCTAAAATAAGAAACATGCAAATCCACAGTTCAACAGCATGGAAATTAAAATACATGGAGTGCGTGTGTGTGATCGCACAAGAAGTGTCGAGAGCTGAGAGTTTGTCGTGAGCAGTGACCCGGCGCCCTGTCGTTACATAAATACACTGGGCCTGGGGAGGGGGTGTGCAGGAAGCACCTACTGTACATCTCTCTGCTCCTTTTTACAGCCCATAATGCACTTCATCCCCTGAGCCAGTGTTACACATGCACCAACAGCACGGCACATTAAGATGATATTAATAGGCGTAGGTGCACCACCGGCGGTCTTACATAACGAGATGTCTGTACTGGTGCACGCAAGGTACAAGCACAGAGATTAAAAATCCTCAATATCTTTAGTCCTTGGTGGTGAAAAAAGGCTAAATTGTTTTTATTTTAACACAGGCCATTACGCCTGAACAACAAGAGGTTCAAGAAAGATGTTCAAACTGCATTTCAACAGTTTTTATGATGACTTTATTTATTACCTGCACCAAGGAGGTCATGTTTTTGCCCTCAGGTCATTGGTTTGACTTTCAAAAACCTGTAGGACGGATGACCACAAAACCAACACAACCAGATCAAGGGGCAGATCGAGGACTATATTTTGACTTGATGCTGCTGAACAATGTCCACAGAGAGACATATCTCCACCTGGGTATCAAAACAGCGAGGTGAGACAACAGTTCCACGACTTCTCCTCCCACCTGCCCTGAGCCCACACGAGCATGGGAAACACCAGCAGTGGAAAGAAAGCTAAGTATCAACAGCCATTTACAGAAAAATGCCGCCATCGATTCAAAGTCCTTCATGACCTAAATTCCTTCTGAAACATGAAACAATGGGAGAAATGCAGGCGCACAAACCAGAGGGATGTAGAGAATTATGTCTGTTCCTCTCAGTGACCTGTTTTTTCCAGCGCTGCGGTCAATTCAAATGAAGATCAGATATGATTTTAATCCTTGCGATGGATATAAATAGACACGTAAACGCAAATCAGCAGTAACTGTGAACAGCAGATGCAATCTGGACATGCAAAATGGAAGTTTACATAATAAAAATAGCCCAATGGGGGAATTTTCATTGATGAATTGAACACTGAGATCAAACTTATGGACTTAGACATTGAAATTGACAGTAAAGTTGGTCTTAGGACAATACTTGAATGTTTGCATGAACCCTGAGTCTTAAGTCATAAGTAAACTAGGTAAATTATCCTGGTCACACTGGATGTGAAGAGATCTCTTCCTTAATTAATATTCCATTAATTGTTATCCTAATTTTTGCTGCTTTTCTTTGTCACAGTAATCAGATATATTCCCCATTTTCTGACCATATGTCAAACGCTTACATATATAATATAAGATGAAAGATAAATTGAGACAATCATCTGCAGATTACTCAGGAATAATAGCTGTAGCCACTTCTGAACCAATCACACGATAACAGACGTTCCCCACGTTTTACAGGTGAGGTGTGGGAAGAGGACTCACCAGCAGTGGATCTGTGCGACTGTCAGTCCGGAGCAGGGAGGCCTGGCCTGGCAGGTGGCCCCGGGTCACAGTCCTCCAGCAGATGCCTCTGAAACACAGGTCGACAGAAACGACATCTAAATGAAACTCTTTGCAAGAGGATAACAAAGCAGGGCCCAGCTCAAACAGCAGGAGAGAACCTGCACACGCATGTTATTTCACTTCTCTCTGACAACCTGTTATAACTCAATAAAAAACACACAAGAGGGAAATAACGTAACCAGAGTTGTAGCAGTTATGGTAAGGATCCAATAAAAGGTTTGTCGTTATGTTCTGCTCTGCCTAACTTGGGGAGAACGGCCTAAGTGCAGACTGAGTTCAAAAAAACATGGAACAAATAGCTGTGCATACAAAAAAAAAACACTTCCTATTGTGCAACACTTCCTCTGATTCACTTCAGGTTATCTGCAAGTCGCCCGGCTTCCTCCTGTATGAGTGCAAAACTTAAAACACTCAACCCAGCACACGTTTACAACCCAACATTTAAAAGACGACCAATGCAAACTGTGAACTAATTAAGTCGTTTAAAAGACACCATTCTAATGCCAGGACCTAGTGACACAAAATCACCGCACACTTTTTCCGTTTTCCGATTGAACACATTCTCTAAAAGCCACAAGCTGGTTTCACAAGATGTGCAGAGAACAAGCTCAGCAGACTGTGAGACCATTAGTACCGAGGAACTTCTCTCTTCGACAGCCTGCATGCAAATGAACGGCAAAAGCTGCAATGTTGGTTCATGCGTGATTGTGATCAGACTTCAAGCCCTGACACTTCAAATACCAATAAGAATGGAGAGGGGGGCTGTGGGGGTCGGCCGGAGAATTCAACAATGTGAAAACTACCAAAATAAGAGCAGAAAAAGAATAACCCTTCTGAATGGGAAAAATGTAATACAGCGTTCCGGCCTCTTTTCTTTTCCTGCTTTCTGTCAGGAGCTTTCCTTCATGCAAACTGGCGGCGGCCTGCTTTTGATCCGATGGAGCGGGGGTGTCACAGGGGCGCGTCTGGGTGACATCTGTGTCAGGGCATCATGGGAGTCAGCCACACATCATGGCTACAGCTGGAGGGCACAGTGACACATGGCCAAATCAGCCCCTCAAATAGAGGTTAATGTTTAAACCCACAGAATGTGGAGCGGAATTTTTTAACTACTCTCCCCCCCCTCCCTCACGTTCTTCATGATGAAAACTATAACTTGACAGTCAAGATTAATAGAGCAGTTAAGCCTAGATCATCAAAATAACTAAATGCCTTGCTCGTGTCATTTAATTCAATTTTATTTGTGTAGCTTCAACAGAGAGGGTTAGGAGCCGAGAGATGGGAGCTTTTCGTGCGGTGCTTTAGTCGAGTCCCTCTCTGCTCATCACAGCTTCCATGATAAATGTGAGGTGACCTGATGAGTCCATCTTCTGTAGATTTCACTCCCACAATCTAAATGAACATTTAAAGCAACTTTACATATATAGGAGGAGGAGGAGGGCTGTCATTCACTGCAGTGCTGACATCAAAAAAGCCTCACATGATGAGATCATTCACGAGGGGCAGTGTGTGTGTGTGTGTGTGTGTGTGTGTGTGTGTGTGTGTGTGTGTGTGTGTGTGTGTGTGTGTGTGTGTTGTCATTCAACTTTGCTCATGCCCCCAAGCAACATATAAATCCAGGCTATCAGGGAAACTCAGCTTCAGCATAGTTAACTAGTGTAACAGTTTAACATTTCATATAACTGAGGCGTCTGCTTGTCACATGAGACGCTTTTCATCCTACAGGAAAAAACCAAACTTAAAAGAAGCTATTTAAATAAAAGACCAAGTCGGTCGATAGATCACTGCCATGAAAAAAAAAGAAAATCTGATATTCAACATGCTTTAAAAATCACTTTTCCAAACATCAGTAACGCAACACGACTGATCCGAGGCTGCTTTAATCCCACAGGATCAGAAGCAATCAAACTGGGCTACATGTCGACATCCTGCTGTTTCCAAACTTAATTCCTTGTTTTGATTAGTCACTTCCGGAGAGGGTGCACAGTAGCTGCTCCGCGTCAACGAGATCAGAGAAGGATGCGTACAAGACAAGATGTCGAGGGGCTGAACAATCACAGCATCTCCAGTGAGCAGGAGAAGTAATAAGTCGACATGCCGCAGATACTCGTTTGCCTTTTATCCCTAGAACCACATGAAGGGGTCGATCGTTGTGTGTGGGCCCGCTGCAGAGTGTGTGTGTGGTACACATGTGTCGAGTCGGCCTATAGATGAGAGCCCTGAGGTGATCAATAGGATCTATATGTGGAGCCTGACCATTTGTCACACACATGGAATACATAAGGTTTATTAGGTTTCCCCAACACGCATTTTATATTCCTCTTTAAACTGTTGAGAAAAACTTAAACTGACCTGTTGCTTGAAATTAGCTTCATTCAAAAACGCCACCACTGCCACTAAGTTGACTTTGTGGTGGGTCTGTTCTGACTCATATAACCTGTTTAAGACCCTTTTTAAAAACACTATTAAATGTGACATTACTGTGGCTATAAAACTGAAGTGTGTGTGTGTGTGTGTGTGTGTGTGTGTGTGTGTGTGTGTGTGTGTGTGTGTGTGTGTGTGTGTGTGTGTGTGTGTGTGTGTGTGTGTGTGTGTGTGTGTGTGTGTGTGTGTGTGTGTGTGTGTGTGTGTGTTTTTGAGGGATTGAAGCCCAGCCAGTACAGAATTAAAGCCCGAGGCACTTGGACACAAATCCGTCCTTGTGGTGTGAGTTTCAACACCACTGAATAAAACTTCCATTAAAAACTCAAGTTCCCATGACAACTCGTTCTCCCCTTTCCCCTGCTGGCGAGCGAGGGACGAGGACGGAGGAGGGACGAGGACGGAGGAGGGACGGAGGAGGGACATCGAGTGAAGGTGCCGAGGCCAGCGGAGCACAGCGGAGCCTCTGTGGAAAATTCATTTCATTAAGAAAACTCCCACAGCTCAGTTGAGTGGACTGGAGACGCTCGGGTTGAAATGTCACAACAAATAAGTTGTGGAGGACTCGCTCGTCTCATCTGGAGAGAGAGAGAGGCATCACAGCACGCCGAGCAATTACAACCAATCACCACACAGAGATACAGAGGTTTGATTGTTAGTGTTACTGCCATTAAATTATCATTATCATCATCAGTCTGAGCTGTGGAAAGAAGCCGACCCCAGTGTTTTCAATCCAGTGACATGATGGTAACTCTAAACCGACATGAAACAAACATTTTTAGTAAATAGACATAAAACACAAACCAGTTGAAAACAAGAAAAAACATAGATAGTCCTGCGTGAGTAAAATACCAAAAGATATTTAGTTCATAATAGAGCGCCAATAATTTATAAGTTGGTGAAAGAATAAACATTTTGTTCAAAAATTGTCTGAAACGAAGTATCCGCGCTTATATTAACCAATATGCGAAAATTGTACGTTTTTTTTTCCTCTTAAACATTTTGAGATTATACTTTCACTATTTTACCAGGTAATAAAAAGATTTAAAGCAACTGATCACAGATCTAAAATTCCATTTTTCCCCTGAACAATGAAAAACCCTTAATAATGAGCCCAGTGTTCTGCACCACAACACTGCGTCTTTGTCCAGAAGGAGAATTATAATCGTTTATCACCGGCTTACAAATGTTCTAGACATGGTTAAATATTAATGAACTACGCACTTGCTGTAAAAAGTGGGACAGGATTATTTCACCCTGGGTCTATGTGACTGTTTAACACCACGAGGAGTGTGAGGATGGAGGTTTGGTGCGGGGGCAGCACAGCAACAGTTTCATGCAACAAAAAAAAAAAGAAGAAAAATCTTAATTTCCTGCTGGTCGGCCATCTGTGGCGACACCCTCCTCTACGTGTCCACAGACGAGTGGGCGGCCACATGAGGATGTCAGGCCTGCCTCCTTCAACACGCTACAACAGAAGCATCAACAAGGCACAGATGGATTCATTATGATCTTCATTATGATCTGCTCGACGCAAAAAGAAATTCACTTTACATTTAACTAATAATTTTGAAGACATCTCGTACACAAATGTCTCTTTTCTATGATCTGAGCCTGGAACGGTTTTCACTGCATGTGTGAAAGTGTGTAGCGGGGGGGGGGGGGGCTGTAGAGGTGAAAGACGTCACTGCTTTTTTTCCCTTCTGAGTGGGCCTTTATAGCCTAATGTTGGGAGATTCAATGCAAAGTCCACTCGGCTTTTTCTTTCCACATTTACTCTGAAGATGCGGCTGTTGCACGCAGGGAGCAAGAAATGAAAGCATCCTGTTGGCTGCCTGCAGGAGGAGGAACGAAGAAGAGGAAGAAGAAGAAGAAAAGGATCTGCTCCCTCTCTCCTCTCATCGTGCATATGCTTTATGGCTTCACATAAGCCAACATCACAGGGCGGAAGTGAGAGAGATGGGAGGAATGCTCGCATCTACCAGCACAGCCGATCGGAAACCACTCACACACAGTGATTCATGCACATCAGAGACATACATCAAAAGTATATTACTGCTGCCGCCAAAGGGCTGCACACACACAAACACACACACACACATACAGACACACAAAGCCAGGACCTCCACAGCTTTAGAACATCTCGCTCTGCTCATTTAACAGCAATAAACAGTGTCGACTAAATCTGTTTGTGGGCTGATGAGCAGGGAGCACTCAATGCTTCCTCACACACAGTATGGACTCTTTTGTGAATTCAAACCACTCACACACACTCACTGAATCCATATGCTTTCTTATGTAAGAGAGAAGAATGTAAATGGCAAATTTGTTCCGGAAGCTGAATAGCATCCCTGAGATTAAACAGCTCTATACATTGTGAATAAAGATCAACGACGTGTCTCTTCTTCTTCGTCGCACTTTCCAGAAATGAAGCTTGAAAATATCCGGGAATCGAACGCTGCCATCCTGCACATGTGGAGCCAGAGTCTGACTAAGAGCTATCAGGGGGATGGAGCTGCAGTCGAGAGGTCCAGCAGATGCACATGCTTGACCAGTCAGATCAACCCGTTTTATTATAGCATCAAATAACAGATTAAAACCAAACTCACCAGACACAGGAACACTTCAGTGGGATAAGAACGACAGAGCGTGAAAGAAGGAGTCCTAGGTTTCATTATTTGATGTGGACATTGTGTATAGTTTGGTTTTGTGATGTATACTCTGCCATGTGGTGTTCAAGATGATTTGGCTTCAAATTTGGGGTGCCATCATGTATTCGATCTTTATATGCAGTCTATGGCTAAGACATAAAGGCTATGAAAACTTACACCAGAAAGCCTAATAGACAGATAATAGATATGTATATGAACAGAATAAACAACTAGCACAAAGATAACGATCAGAGGGATAGTTTAAGGGTGATCCAACATCAGCAGTCAATGAACTGTTCTGAGGAATCCAGAGTCAGATATTTAATAAATGTAGATTTCAGCTCTTTAGTAATTCTGCTCTGTACAGGAACACAGGCCGGCTCCATGGAGTGAGGTGGTGTCGGGTGTGGGGCTGAGGGGGGGAGACACAGTCGGCCTCTCCCCATGACTGGCTGAAATCACTTCAGCTATGATCTGCTTGAGGACAAGTGCGGACATGCAGCAGTGAGACAAGAGGGAGAACCGTGTGCACTCGAGAGGGAAACCAGATCACTCAGGAGAAGTCCACGACTGACTATTTTATAATTGTCAAATAATACAACTTCCCCGACACTGAACAAATCACCTGTTTCTGTAATTGTAAGCCAAGTGCCTTTAAAAAGCATATCATCTATAATGAGAGAAATTGAATGATGTCCTCGCTGTGCCACGATCATGTTCGGACAAAATGCTGAACAGGCCAAATGAGCCAGAGGAAGTAATAATACAAACAACTGCACAAACAGCATTAGGCTGTGGAAGGAGATCGATAAAGCTCTGTTCAGTATAAAGCCAAGACACAGCAGCACCTGGCCGAGCACGCTGACTAACACGAACCCTTGCAAAATGTGTAAATACTAACATGTAGTTGTGTTTGTGGACTGCGTCAGAGGACTGCTGGTTTGGATTTGTGCCCATTGTTAACTTGTTATTGTGTTAAAACAACTAAAGATCAAATCAGTCCAACACGATGCCAGGGAAACAAATATACTGGGAGTGAATAAAAAGCTGAGAAACAAGGTTAAGTGGGTCAATGACAGCTTTGCACGGTAGTAAGGTAAATACTCACTGCATGGTTAATTAACATGGTTAACTGGTTGGATTGTCACTACACTGCAGACCCCAATGTTACAGCAATGACTCAGCTATACAAAATGCACAGTGTGTGTGCGTGTGTGTGTGTGTGTGTGAGATTGTGTGTGTCCATTTGCTGCCGGAAATATATGAAATCGTCTGACTGTCAGCAGGAGACATCAATAAAGCTCATATCGACAGTAACTCAACCTCCAGTCAGCGTCTCACTGGGGAGAGAGTGGGAGAGTGGGCTGCATCAGCTGGTTCTCGCCACTCGACAATGTCCCAATCAGATAATATACAAAAGGTGCATGATTGTAATCATACGTTTAATTCTCATGACTGTTTTTCCCTTTTCAGTGAACAGACAGACAAAATGAGACTGTCTGAGCAGCTCTGTCTGAAAAGGTGCTTGAGACGACTCCTGGAAAACTGATGAATAATTAAAATGACCGACCATTATGCTTCCTCTGCTCTCATGTTATCAGCCCGGCTACAGCGTCTACAGATGGTCCAACTAGAAAAGACATTTGCTCGAGACACCATGTGGAAACTTTTCACTTTACTGGTTCAGTCGATCCCAGTGGGTGGAAATCAGACAGTTTAATACAAATTTAAATACAATATGAGGCTATTTTTTAAACCACAATTAAAAATGTGTCTATTCCTGTTATTTAAGCATTAATAAAAGTTAAATGTAACGCAAAATAAAGGTCACAGCCAGATTATAACCAAGTAGTGATAAGTTACCTCAGAAATAACCATTTGCTAACCTGGAAGCTGACATTTGCTCTGTATTTCACAATATCCGATCAATGTTGGATTTTCTGAGGAAGGTCATGCCTACCAAACGTGCATGCCTCTGCATGTGTGTTGTGCAGAATGAGCCACATTCTCATTTCATGCCTGTTTGACAAACCGAGGCCGTGAGAAGAAAGAGAAAAAGCTCCTGCATGCGACTTCCTGAAGCCATAAAATACTCGACAGAAGATTTCACTTTTTTGTCACAAGAGGCATTTCCTCTCACTTTGGCAATCGTAGTAAGTCCTGCTGCAGATATTTCCATTCAACACGGATCAAAGAAAGGATTCAGTTCGCTTCAGAATAAACTGGGTTTAAAAGTCGCCAGGACTGATCTCACATCTGTTCACGCCACAGCAGAAAGAGAATGAGACACAGCAGAGCAAGTCGTACCACGTCTCCCAGTCCTACGTCTGTGGGAGAAGTCGGGGATGTGTCATGTTGTTTCCAGACCAGAGTTACAGGGCAACGCTGGTTCAAGCTATGAGAGCAGACATGTAGTGTAGATGTAAGGAAGACTAAATTTAAAAAAAGAAACATTTTGGGGGCCATATTAGAGAGTAAAAACTGACTCTTCATCACAGGCCGAACTCGCGTCTCACACAATTCACACGAACAGGAACCTCGGAGACAAGTCACACGAAGACGTTGCATCAGAGCACAACTACTTTGCACTTTCCTAACAAGGCATCAAATCTGTCTTTCTGGACGTTTCACTTCTACTTTGAGGACGTCATCAGAAACACAGGCAGAGAGGAAATAACACACACTTCCGTTCGCTGCTTGTATGGTTGTGTAGACAAGTGATGCAAACACAAAACAACTAAGTAACTCCAGTCAGATAGTTGTCTGAGCTAATGACAGCTTTGTAAGTGGACCACATGAAGACTCTTGTAAAGATACTGGGACCCAGTATTTGAATAGCACTAATTACATTTACTCTATTACTGCACTGGAGGAGAATGTTGGGGTACCAGCCTGAACATATTTCCATTTTAAGCAACTTTAACGAAGTCTCACATGGAAATATCGCACTGTCTACTCCTTTACGTGTATTTGACAGCTACAGTCACTAGTTATCAATCAGAAAATTAATTAGCTGAATGGATAGACAAATAATAAATAATTCCTGTGTTATACACACAAGTAAACTAAATTTATTTGGGGGGTTTTGGGCTATTACATGTGTTTGTATAGTTATTACAAACTCAAAGCAATAACTACCACTGAATTTGATTGCATTTTAAAAAGGCACTACTCTAATTGCAGTAGTTCATTTACTTTTATATGTTGTTTTTTTATGGGGAGGGGGGTTGTGTGGTCTGGTTCTTTTTCTTGTTATGTGCGGAGGCAGATTCCACACACCCCGAGTTGAGTGGCAGTAAAAGTCCTGACTCCTGAACTGACTCTTGTATCGAGTCCCGCGCCGGGTAGCGACTTGTCAGCGGGTTCATTTCGTCTAAAGCAGCTTTAAAGACGCCTCCCGTCCAGCGCCTGGAAGCGAGCAGCCGTAATCCAGACCATACGGTGCGGTCTGGATAATCTGAGCCCACTTTACGTCGCGGGACGCCGGACACCAGCTGATAAACGTGGCCTGCGGCCGGTACACAGGGTCCGAGGGGGCATGTCACAGTCAAATGCCTCCGGCCAAATAAAGGAGAATCGTTAGCCGGCGGTGTCGCCTTGAGAAACCTTCCGCTGGGGCAAAAAAGAGGAAGTTAACTGTTCCAAATCGAGGACGTGAGCGAAAACACCCGAAATACATTTCTAATTAAATCCGAATTCAATTAAAACAGAAACTCAGTTTGGTTTCGACACACGCTTTTTTTTGAGTCACCATTCATTTCTTCCCCCAGCGAGGAACAGAAGTGAGGGACTCAGGAGAAGATCCGTTGAATGGCAACCGGTGGACAGCGGAGGAGGAGGAGGCGGAATGAGGTGCTGGGTTTAATGGTTTCCCTTACCTGGATGCTGGTCCGGTGGAATGGGGGGGGGGGTTGACGGAGCTGGAAGCCGCCTCGCTCGGAGCCAGCAGCGGTGCGAGCCGAGCGGAGAAGAGAAGCGATCTGCGGCCGCTGCTTCCGGGTTTGCTGTGGAGCGTCAATGCCGGAGGGGGGCGCTCGGTTTGAGTCACCTCAGCGGGGCGGGAGGAGAGCGGAAGAGAGACCCGCCCGTGCGCCGCAGACCCGCTGAGGTGTTCCAACCAACCGTGACTCGAACCGGATCACTCCCGCTCTGACCCGCTCCACCGATGTGTCACCGCTGCTTCCATTAGGGCCGGTAGAACCCGGTGTACTGACTGTGGCGGAGCGATACGGACACAAATTAAAACTGTTTATCGCCAGTAAATTTATAATAAATATTATAATAATAATACATATAATAATTATGGCATGAGTCATATTATTCTAACATACACACACAATCTGATCCCAGGTAGCCCCATGTAATCTTAGCATATTGTTGTTGTAGTGTGTACTTGTCCTATTCATGTCAATATTATTATAGACTTTCTTTTGTGTCTTTTATCTTGTGCACCTGACTCAAAGCCAAGTTCCCCCCCCAGGATAATAAACAGCTGAGTGAAAGAATGAATGAAACATGTATTGTTGTGAATGAACACATTTGGTCACAGCCTGTCCTTGAATTAACCCAAACTTTGTGATTTCTGCTGATGTAACATATATATCAGAAAAGACTATGGAATGTATTTTCTGATATAGATGTTATATATAGATGATATAGGAGTGTGATGCACCATTATTGATGACACAACAGTTTCTTGCTTAACACAGTCAAACAGCTGTTCCTGTCAAATTAAAAACATGTGAATCTCCCGTCTGATCATTTCCTCTTTGTCTCCTTGTGGTTAATCACAGTTTGTTTGATGCACAGAGAGAAGCTGCTTATTAAACCTGTTTGAAATGGTTCCACCTGCAGAACCCACAGCACCTGGCTGTAATTTGAGCTCATTAGATGATCCACGGAGACTTTAAAA
The DNA here is from genome assembly GCF_947347685.1 of Pleuronectes platessa. NCBI lineage: Eukaryota > Metazoa > Chordata > Actinopteri > Pleuronectiformes > Pleuronectidae > Pleuronectes > Pleuronectes platessa. Next base: position 16,608,435 of record NC_070645.1, read on the forward strand.
GACAAACTGACTCTAAGTGCTCGCTGCACAATGATTAAAGCTCGAGCTGGAATATTTGCACGATTCCTTACTTTGCACTATTGTACACAACTGAAAGAAACAGCATTTCTGACAAGTATTTAAAGCTTTGCAGCATTTTATTCTCCTTCTTTCCAAACTGTTCAACAGCGTCACTCCTCAGCAGACTGGACTGACACCAATTAAGCTTAATGATGCAGCACACCTGACTTCCGAGTGGATCCTGGAGCTTATATAGTCCGTGCAAAGAGCCTGTGCCTTCCTCTCTGATAGCAGCCACAGAACAAGTCCACACAGTTGTTGCATCTCAGGGGAAAAATTGTTTGTTTGCTCAGCAAGTTGACTTTCAGCCATGGTGAAAGAGAAGTCTCACGTCAACATGGTGGTCATTGGCCATGTCGACGGTGGCAAGTCCACCACCACCGGACACCTGGTCTACAAATGTGGAGGCATCGACCAGAGGAAGCTGGAGAAGTTTGAGAAGGCGTCTGCACAGGTGAAGAACAAAAGGCCTGAAAATGCCCTAATGTTTTAAATGTTGGAAAATAACTCGTCTAATGTTGTGTTTTTACAGATGGGGAAGAGTTCCTTCAAGTTTGCCTGGGTGCTGGACAAGCTGAAGGCTGAGAGGGAGCGTGGAATCACCATAGATATTTCACTGCTGAAATTCAACACACAAAAATACACCATGACAGTAATTGACGCTCCGGGCCATCGAGACTTCATCAAGAACATGATAACTGGAACATCACAGGTAGAAATCGCTGAATTCTGAATTTACTGTCCGCATATATGTATTTTGACTCTTGAATGATGTACCACTGCTGTGATTTCAGGCTGATGTTGCCCTCCTGGTGGTCTCTGCAGCTAAAGGGGAGTTTGAGGCCGGTGTATCGAGAAGTGGTCAGACCAGAGAGCACGCCCTGCTGGCTTACACCCTGGGTGTCAAACAAATGATTGTCTGTGTGAACAAAATGGATCTGACCGAGCCGCCCTACTGCCATAAGCGCTTTGACGAGGTGACGCGAGGCGTGAGCGGCTTCCTCAAGAAGATCGGGTACGACCCCCTGACCGTGCCCTTTGTTCCCATCTCTGGCTGGACTGGGGAGAACATGATCACCGCCACCCAGAAGGTAGAAGACATATTTAGCTTGAAGTCAATAATGTGACTATAGGAAGATGTTAAATGGATGTGTGTGTGCAGATGCCCTGGTTCCAAGGCTGGAAGGTCCGACGGAGGGAAGGGAACTTCAATGGGAGAACTCTCCTTGAAGTTCTGGACTCCATTCAGCCTCCTGTGCGCACCATCAACAAGCCGCTTCGACTGCCTCTGCAGGACGTCTACAAAATTGGAGGTCAGGAAATCTAAATGAAGACCTCCTTATTTTACAGGCATCAGACATCGATCATCTTAATTCCTTTTATTCAGTCAGGTGAGTATTTTGAAGGGAACTTGTTGAATGCTCTGTGCTCCTTCCTCCAGGAGTTGGGACGGTACCGGTGGGCAAGATTGAAACGGGCATCCTCAAACCCGGCATGACCCTGATGTTCTCCCCCGCCAAACTCACCGCCGAGGTCAAGTCCATTGAGATGCACCACCAGGGGATGGAGACGGCCCTGCCAGGACACAATGTTGGCTTCAACATTAAGAATGTGGCCGTCAAGAACCTGCGGCGTGGGGACGTGGCCGGCAACGCCCAGCAGGACCCTCCGTCAGACGTCAGCAGCTTCGAGGCCCAGGTCTGTCCGACGCAGCTCAAGAAGTTTAACCATTAACACGTCTGCTTGTCCTGATGGTTCCTTCTGTCTGCAGTTGATCATCCTGAACCATCCAGGGAAGGTGAAGGCCGGATACTCTCCGGTGCTGGACTGCCACACCACCCACGTGACCTGTCGCTTTGCCGAGCTGAAGGAGAAGCTCGACCGGCGCACGGGCAAGAAGCTGGAGGATTCACCCCAGTCCCTGGTGTCTGGAGACGCTGCCACAGTCAGACTGGTTCCCATCAAGCCCATGTGTGTGGAGAGCTTCTTCACATACCCTCCCTTAGGTACAGAATCTTCTTGAGTCGTTATGTGAAGGGAATCTCCCTCGTGTCGTCTTCTGAGGTGTAACGTGTTTGTCGTGCTCCACAGGTCGCTTTGCAGCCAGAGACCTGAAGCAGACAGTCGCTGTCGGCGTCATCAAGTCAGTGGTGAAGGACCATGGGTCTAAACCACACAAAGCCCAAGTGGTTAAATAAGTTAATTTCTGTTTACCAGTAGTTTGGTATCACTGCTTTATGTACAGTTATTTTTATTCACACTGAATTTGTGTGTTTTGACACAAAGTATTTATTTTGTGTTTTGAAGTGTGTAGTATTCCTGTGTTGATATCAATCTCAAAGATACTGTTGAGTTGTATTTTGTTTAAAATGTGAAATCAGAAATGAGACGAGATAATAAAAGTATTATTTGAAGTTCACGTTTTCGACTTTTGACTCATCTGCTCTTAAACTGGTGTCGGATAGAAAAACTGAAACTAGAGTAAAGTGTTTCAATATCTTGTGTTATATAACTACCAGAACAATGTAAATGCACTGCAGTCCTGCATGCAGGTACTCGGTATTCCTAAAAAAGGAATGGTCCCTTGACTGATTCAGTCTAGCATTATTGGATTACTAAACCTGATGCACCAACAGCACTTTAAAGTTTGTCTAACTCTACAGAAGTTGAGTCAAGTGTTTTCCTCAAATGTCGGATTCCCTGAAACAAGGTGTTGAAATAAATGAGTCATGAGAGGCAAACTTTCTACTACACAACATTTACACTTCTCGTTCTCTTCAACTATATTCTCCCTAAATTATTGGGTCTCAACCTCTGTGTGAAGCTCCTTAACATTGCACAAAATGAATTTTGAAATGTATAAAACCTGTGGAAAAGACATTGGTTTTGTGTGTCAGTTCATTCCAAACCCTTTATTTAATAGGGAACTTACTGATACATAACAGTAAAAGATTTCCCTCAAATGGAAGTGTTACAATCTATAACTTAGATTTGTCTACTTTACAGAAATGAGAGCTAATTATCAGTCAATGTAAATTACAATTTCCCTTGTTTCTCCATCTTGAACAGTTGCTCAAATAAGCTGCTTAGAAAAATGCACTTTTCCCTCTAATGCTGGAGTTTTGAAATTCCACAGGGAGACACAAACACCTTGAAATCACTCGGTACAATGAAAACTAAAGGAGCAGGCTGAGGGTTGAAGTACAGCACTTTTAATGATTTGATGGGTTTGTTCCTTAACATGGGAAGAACTGCAAGTCAGTGAGGACCGGGTGAAAATACATCGGCTCTCCAGCCTCTTACAAAGTCCACTCTTCATCTAAAAGACATCTCTGGTTCACAGGCAAACCTGGAAATGTACTGAATCCAGTATCGTGGAATGATATTACATGACTCAAAACAAAAAAAATATATAATAAAAATTCAAGCTCATGAGGTTTTACAAGACACTGAACTGTGAACACAGGTTGGTGTGAAACGTCTAGCCTGTCAGAAAATCAAGTTATTGCTAAAGATGTCGAGTTTCCTGTACTTGTTATTAATAGTGGCTTTTAAACGACAGGATACTGGTTGTGGAGTCCTGCTTAATTAATAGTGGCTCTTCAAACCCTGAGGTGAGCGTCTCAGAACGCAGCACTCCACTCAATTCCAGTCATTGTTACACCATGCACAGAGAAGGTCAAAGCACTGCGGAGACGGGAGTAGAGTTCACACACGAGGAGCATACACACAGTGAACAGTGTAACAAGGAGTAAATTAGTGACCTACAGTGAACCACAGGCTTCGATATTCCACCACACAGTAGCAGCAGGTTTCTATACTGTAAAACAACTGTAATACGTGTACACACACACAAAGCAAGCAAGAACGAGGAGTACATTTAATGAAAGATCAGTGGGAGACTCCGGCACCTTCAGTCTATTCTGGTGGGCAAACGGGGGATGCAAGACACGAATAGTGACGCGACCTATTTCACAATCCTTTTTCTCATTTGTCCTTTTTTCCAGAAATATATGCCGATAGTTACTTAGAGGGCCAGTAAAATGAATACAGATAAAACTCAACCTCTACCGCCCTGATGCTTAGTCTGACAGGCAGAGAGCAATGGTACATGTTTTGTACAATAAAACATGTATATACACTCACACACAAATATATATATTTACATACATATATACACAGTAACAGCATAAACATAGACTTTTAGGTAAGTGCTAGGGTTCTGAGAGTGGCTTCATCACAGCCGTGCTATAGGGTTAAGATAATACTGGTAGAGGAAGAATACACACATTCTTTGTACAGCATGGATGAGGAATCCATGGTTAGATCATCCTTCTTGGGTTATTTCTTCTTCTTCGTTGTTTTTTTTTTTGTTTCTTTAGACACTCGTCATGTGACAAGAGGTGTAATGATCGCTATTTACAGGTGCTCCCGATTCAGGGGGAGGTGTAGTGCAAGTCTCTCTGGCTGTCAGTCACTCAGGATGTGCACAAAAGACATGGGGAACACCCCCTTTCTTTCCGGATCTCCTTCAATGTGCCCGATCTGGAAGTAAAGAGCTTGAATTAGTATGTGAGGTAAAGATTATGATCTGGCAGTAAGTGTGTTTATGATCCTGTTCAGATCTGGTATGAAGATCTCTCTCACAAGTGGAGAGCTTAAAGTTTGTCTGTCCACACGTGACATTAAAATGTCTCCTGTGACAACTTGTGATCGGATCCCCACTCACCCAGTTAACCAGAGTTTACAGATGTGTCCAACAATGTGTGTGTGTGTATATGAAGAAAAACTATAATGTTGATATTGTGGCAGTGGTTACCAACAAATCAATGTGTGATACCTGAGCATCAGACCCGAACAAAGCCCTGATCCGACCCCAAGTGGGCACAGGAGAAGAGTTTAGGACTCATTTTAATACTGGGAGTGAACAGACAAACTTCACACTGTCCACTTGCAGAACAGATGTTAATACCAGGTCTGTGGAGCCTCTGTGTCTTCAAGGTGGTTCAGAAACCGTCTGAGAACCAAAAGAGTGGAGGTACGGAGTAAATAGTGGAGCAGGACTCACCCACCACTCCGGGTCCTCCTCGCCTGTAACTATGATCACCTCTCCTTCCATAAAGGTCAGCTCGTCGTCGTTGTCAGCCTGACAGTCGTAGATCGTCTTCACCCGCCGGGATTTGCTCTTCCCCTGGACATATTGTTCAACATGATTTTACATTGTAAAGCCGCTGTGACCACAAGTACTCATTTTAAAAACAGACATGGCGACACAGAGAGACGTAGAGAGCATCTAAATCCAAGGTGGAAAATCTCAAGGATGAGAAATCCCCTTGAAAGTCAAACAAATACCTGTAAAATCTAAATGAAGTGGCTGTTCACCGAGTTCATCTTTAAGTGGGACTAAAACTTGCTGCCTGAGGGGATAGAACTTCTTGACACCACACTGACAGCAGCAGGAGAAAATACCACCAGTACATCAGTAGTTTTTAAAACAAACTTTTCGAGGACGGATAAAATGTGGAGCAGGGAGGGACTTGTTCCTCAGGAGGAGTATTGCCTGAATCCAGCAGAGGACATTAAAACAAACCTTGGTGCCTTGAACAGAATGTTAAAAAGCTGATAGCCAGTGTCAGAGCGTTTTATTTTATCACACTGGATGTTTTATATTTATAGATTAATAAAACTGAGACAGAAGAAAGCTGATATTGTTCTCAAAATCCCAAAGGGAAGAAAAATAGAGTAAGAAGTATAAAGTAGACAAGCTTAAAGTAAAACTGAAGTTAATCAGCTCTACATATGATAAAGAATAGTTAACGAGCTTTAGAGGTGAGCGTGTTTGTACCGTGTTTATCTTCCTTGGTAGCGGCACAGGCGTCTCCGCGGTTCCTACCGGCGTCCCATTGGTGTCTTCAGCAGTTTGGTGGGAGGGGGTCGGGATATTTGCTTGATTAGGCGAGGGCGAGTCTCCAGGTGGAGGTGGAGCCTGCGGCTGAGGTTGAGCCTGCGGCTGAGTTTGGGTTTGCGGCGGAGGCGGAGGTTGAGTTTGAGGCCTTTGCAACGTCTCTGGAGGTGGCCTGGGAGCGGCCTCAGCCACCCCCGGTTTGGGGGGGATGTCGGCGAGGTGAGGCTTGGGAGGGAGGTCTTTGAGCTGGGGTTTGGGCGGGAGGTCTCCCAGCTGAGGTTTAGGAGGCAGGTCAGAGAGCTGCGGCTTCGGAGGAAGTTCTCCGGGTTTCGGAGGGAGATCAGACGACTGCGGTTTGGGGGGCAGGTCTCCCAGCTGAGGCCTCTCCGCTGGAGGAGCCTTCTGAGGGGTGTCAGTTGCCGGCGGGGACTTCTGGAAGACCTCTGGAGGAAGGCTGGATTTATCCATAGACGGGTGTATGGTGTCAATCTTCCGCAATGCCACTGCAGAGAGGAGCAGATCACCACTCAATCACTTCTTCATTTTAAAAGCTTCTATTAAAACCACATGAAGAAAGGAGACTTTACCTTTTTGAGGTAGTTTGGGAAGAACCCTTGGACCAAGTGTGGACTTTGTGTTGCTTGCAGTAGAGCTGGGGAGAGATTTCCAGATTAAACTAAATCAAATTCTAAGAGGCTGCTTGCACCATGTCAGCTGGAGTGTATTTTATCATAGTGAGTGATGTAAGAGACGCCTGAAACCACAGATTTCCCCGTGGCTGTCGTGTTTCAGTACCTTTGCTGTTGAGGAATGCCTTCAAACTTGTTAGACACAGGAGACATCTTGCTGACAGGAGGCGGGGTGGAGTCACTTCCTACAATATCAACATTAACGACGACAAAGCCATTACTCAACACCCCAGCAGAGCGCTCACCACGAGATTATATTGATATAAATGTGCAAATAAATAAAACATGCTGTGATGGTTAAAAAACAAAAACAATGAGGGAGGCGTCATCTGGCTGAGCTTTCCATGAGCCCGTGTTGTTTGGAAACTAACGTTGTGCAAAATAAAGTTTAATTAGTGGTGGGGTGTTACGGTGCGTGTGACACAGAATCCACAAACACCACACCACAGAGGACAAACATTAACAAGAGGAATTACAGCTAAAACAATATCCCCATTTTACAGATATGGGATAAATGGATGTTTGATTTCACTCCCTCTTTCTCCAAGTCTTTGGAAAGGGGACCTCTTTGTTCAGGGGGGTCTGAATTTCAAAATGATTAACGTAGCTCTGTGTCTTTCAGAAATGCGAGAAGCAAGAAGAGTAAGAACTTGGTATAATATTGGAAAAAAAATAAGAAAATTAATATATGAATAAAAAAATGCGTCGATAGGGTGAACCAGTCATCCATTATTTAGTTTTTATCCACATTTCATTTAGATCCTTTATTCTATATTATATATAAACTGCAAATAAAAAAGGGACCGATGGTTTGTGCTGTTCAGGGTGAAATTAAACTTAACCACTAAGAATCTAAACATCAGTAAATGTTTAGGCATTAAAATGTCATCTTTAAAAAGGTTTATTCTTTGACAAAATAACCCTTAAGAATGAGGCTGGTGATATTCCACAGTATTGTCAACAAATCATATCAACAACCAACAGTAAATTAAGTGTACTAACAAATACTGTGTCTCCAAATCCTGATTTCTGTGTATATTAAAACTGTGAGCCAGACTCTGGATGTCAGGTTCCTTCATTATAAGGAACAGGGACACTGTAGTTTACACGCACAAGCCTGGTTGCATTAATATTCATGAGGATATTCATGAGGACGCCCGATGCGTATAAATCTGAAACTGAAAATTGTCTCCTACAAATGCACTATTAACTCCCGTTAGAGTAAAGTTAGAAACATTACTACACATGACAGTGACGAGCTGTAGAGACAATATACTGTGGGAGCCGCTTTTAAAGATTGACCTCTTCATTGTGAAAATGTGACAAACATAATTTTTCTGGGTTTTGTTGACAATATTTAAATAAAAGGATAACACCAGCCTTATCATTTGACTCAATAATCACTTAAGGGCTTTTTCTGGAGCTTTCAATAGCATGTTAAAGTCACCACCAGTGCAGGGAGTGGACTCGGGAGGTTGTTGTTTTGTCAACAGGTTGTGCATCGGTTGATAAAATAGGTGAAAGCTCTGGAAAAAAGCTGCCAAGTGGACCTAGAGTTTAGATTATTTGATCAACACTTCTATACATTTGTTTATTTCAGTGCAGATCTACTGAAAACCTCCAGCATCTCTGGAGAATCATGATATTCTGGCTTCTGGCTGGAACCAGGCCAACTTTACTGTTAACGTGTGCTTGCGTCTCACCCCCAGTCAAGCCCCCTTTACTGTGTGGACTGTGAGAGAGCGGGCTGGGTGGGTCAGACAGGGTGCGTTTGTGTCCAGGAGGTGGGGGCGGAGGCCTCTTCTTGGACAGGGTGGAGCTGCCTCCTGGAGTGAGTGTAGAGGGAGGGCCGGATGGGGGAGGAGCTGGAGGAGCGATACATAAAACACATGAGGTGATGAGGCCGACCCCCCCAAAAAAAAATCATTCTGTTAACCCCCAAATCCCAGAGAAGGCAGAAGAGAGGAGAGGAGGATGAAACATGGAAAGGAGAGGAGGAGCGGAAAATATGGAAAAAAGTTCTGCTCGCTGTCACGGATAAGTTTATCAAGACGGAACGAGGACACAGGAAAAACCACAAATATACAACTCAAATGTAAAATTACGAAACAAGACACTAAGTGTGTTTATGGCGTGTCCATCAGGTTGGTGTGTTTATGAATATGCCTGTTTGTCTTTACTGGGAAACCAGAGTACTTACTGGTCACTATTATAGACAAAATAGAGCGTGCGAGCAGCTAACAGAGAGCTCAGCCAGAGAGGAATCACTGCGGTAAAGGTCTACAGCTCAAGGACGGTGGGACGTGCACGTAGACGATAAAAAAAAATCATGTAGACAAGAAATGTTTAACTTGAAGCTCAAGTTGCCGACGTGGTCCCAAAAAACCCACCACCACCCTTTAAACCTGAGCTGCACAGGGAGAAACAACTGAGGGGTAACTGTATATGGGCCACACAGCCGAGTAAGGAGGAGAACGTAAAAACAGGATATTCACTGATGTATGGTCGGGTGCCAGCCAGAGTGGCGTAGTGCGAATGAGAGCCGAGGAATGCCAAGTGTGGAGCTGAAAGAATAGAGAAACAAAAAAAGAGAGAAAAGAAAAGAGAGCGAGATGAGGAGCGTGGGAGAGAATCTGCAGCATGTCAGTCTTAAGAAGGAGCTGCTCCCACACATTATAAAATAACAAGATGAAGTCTTATCAGTGGCAAGCAAAGAGAAAAAAGAGGAGCAGCGGGTGCAGAGCCGCCCCCCCTGGGGCGAGCTCTTCAGCACCCGCTGAGAAAGAGAGAGAGAGAGAGAGAGAGAAGGGCAATAACAATCAGGAGCATCTGCAGAGTTAGCATGTTTCTCTATACACTGTGCAGGTATGTCATATTTTTGCTTAAATACAAAGTAGAAACTACACTTGTTTCCAGTACTATTTTAATCATCTGTCAAATAAAACCGTTTACTCCTGTGTCTATTCAAAACGATCTGAATAGCTCTGTGTCCCCTCCAGGAAACAGAGATGCTCCAGGAACTAAACTTCTGGGAACTGAATTTAGATTCTGGTTCCTGTGGTCGACAGGAAGGTGAAGCTCACGAGTTACTGAAGGGCTTCCTGAAAAAAGGAGGAAGCAACTGACACGTCTGTCAAACTTGACCTTTCTCCACATACATGCGAGGTGTGCGTGTGACTGTGATGTGAGTGAGATCAGTAACATTTGTTGTGTGGGAGTTAGATAGATTTAGATTTAGCAAACCCATTGATTAGTCTTCATTCTTTGAGTGTAGTGTTGTAAAAAAGATAAATATATTTAACTAAGAGCATAAATGTAGCCGCTACGTCGTTAATGTCTTTTGTTCACTTGTGTGTTAAATGGAAGATCGATGGTTTAAACATCAACCACAACACATTTCTAGAGCGTGAAAGAAGGAGAAACTAATTCAAACTTGTTCATTAGCACTGAAAGCAGAAGCAGTTTCTCTCCTTCTTTGTTTAAAGAAAAACAAGATTGATGGACTGAATGAGTCGTTAGGATGGACTTCAGTCCCCCCCCCCCCCCCCCCCCCCCCACACACACAGAAGGAGGAGTGTTATTTTTAATTCTGATAGTGCAGAGACAGCACACCCCCACTACACTGTGTGTGTGTGTATAATGTGTTTGGACTAATGATTAAGTGTGTATCCAGCTTCCCTTTCACACGCCTGTCCCCCCGCTGCCACCCTGGCCTCTCCAGCAGCCATGTTTTCCTGAAGGTTTACTGTGTAAGCAATCTTAATGACACCTGCTTCCCGCCCCCTGGTCTGTTTGTTGGCAAATTGCATACCACTGCAGGGTGTGTGTATCTGTCGGTGTGTGGGTGTGTGGGTGTGTGTGTGTGTGTGTGTGTGTGTGGACTAATGATCAGCGCAAAACTTTACAGAAAAGTGATTACGAAGCGTCCGTCTGCAGCTAATTCTGTCCTGGATACAATCAATACACCTAATAAAGTAAATTTTACAAGCACAGACAACCTTTGGACCATTTGCATCACATTTAGCTAAAGAGATAACAGAACATAATCTCTTGAATTTAGTGCGCCTGCGTATAAACCAGAAATTAAACTGAATGTTGTCTGAAACTGGAGGCTGGTGCAAAGGCGCTCGGAGCAGGCAGGTCTGACCTTTGCCCTGGTTCCTGGGGGGCAGCGGCGGCCCGTCGGCCACGGGGGAGGAGGTGAGGTCGGTGGACGCGCTGTACATCTGGTTGGTGAAGGCGCTGTAGGACAGACGCTGCTGCTTGTCCCTCTGGCTGATGAAGCCCGGCAGGGAGAGCTTGTCGTGGGGTGAGAGGCTGGAGGAGTGGCAGAAGCTCTGGGGCCTCGGAGAGCGGTCCTTCTTGATGGGACTGGGCTGGAGGGGGGGGGGGGGGGGGGGGGGGGGGGCACGGGACAAATGAGACTTTAGATTGATTTTTAGGGACGGATGATTAACTTATTAACTTATTGACAATCATTCATGACATGCGGCGGACTACAAGTCCTTCAGACAGCTAGCCTCTGTACAGAATGAGTGTGCACATTGGATCCAATGCACTTTGAATGTGAGGTAATAGCAACTGGGGGATTAGCTCAGATGGTAGAGCGCTCGCTTAGCATGCGAGAAGTAGCGGGATCGATGCCCGCATCCTCCAATGATTTTTTTTAATTTTTTCACGATTACATTTTTTTGGTGTCTGCAGCAGTAAAATGAAAATAAATAATCTCTACTTGCTAAACTGACAGTGTCACTTGATGCTGATGATTTAAATTGGTACAAATATATCTTCACGTCAATCTCAGCACCCTTGGGAAATCAATCCTTGGATTCTCTTACATGTGTGTGGTGTGGTGAGCTGTTCATTAACCCAATGAGAACCAGTTTGGTAAATTATTCTAACAAATGTTTCCCTGGATGCTTTCACATCTTTTTATCTGCATATCACAAAATCAATGCATACAAGTGTCTATTAATTTGACTTTTTTCATCCCTTATTCTAATTCTCTGCACACAAAGACACACAAAGACACGAGAGAAGCTTTTGTTCTCTGATTCTCTGGAGATGACATCAAGTCTTGTTTCTATTCTATTTCATGTTCGCAGGGAACGTCTCCACATATCACACGAATTTGGAAGATTAGTCACAAAGACGACAAAATATATCAAATCCAATCACTGAGCTCTGGAGGATAATTCCCTCAGGCATGATTATTAGTAGCATTCAATAACATGATGTGTTCGAACCTTATCGTCCAGGTCGTCATCGCTCTCGTCCATCTCCTCCAGTCTCAGGCTCCATTCATACTCCACATGGATGTGAGGGTTGAATTTCCCCTCGGCAGCCTGCACAAGCTAACACACACACACACACACACACACACACACATCCATCAGTTAAGCTCAGGCAATGTACACTTGCGACAATCTAGGATTGCAAATGTGATTATTTTCTTTACAAGTTTATTTTTCCGAGCAATTTTTCTTATTAAATTGTAGGATATAGTGGAAAACACTCAGTGTCCAAGCTGAAATATTCCAATGTGCCATTTTGTGTGTCTAATAACCAAATATATTCAGATAAATTAAGAATTTACTGTATGAAAAAAAGAATTTGATGAATTATTTGCCTGAAAAAGACTTAGAATGATGCATTATTTAAAAAGACTCAGCTCTACAAAAACTCAAACACTATAAATAGGTCAAGAAAAGCAAACAATAAAAAATACAATAAGGAACATTAACACTGTAAATTGGGGTCAAACATGAGAGCTAGGAGAACAATGAAACCACAGATATGTTAGTATTCTTCTCTACATGAGAGCAATTGTCCAATATACAGAGGAACCACAAAGAAACATCACATTTAAAGCTGCTTTTTTGTCTACGTGCTCATATTAGCGTTAATAACAAGCACACATCAACAATTACTTCCACTCTGCTGACAGTGTTGCCTGCGGCTGGAGACAGACCTTTGACTGCCATCTAGTGTTCTGAATTATCTGGTCAACACGTGTCCAGTCAAGGCTCCGCAGCTTTTTGTTTAAATCATCTTATTTCATCTGTATTGCGTGATTTTCCTATACATTGATAAATCTTTATAGACCATTAAAAAATCCACAGTGGAGTCCAGACGCTGCGGCCGAGCAGACGTTTACTTACTGCCTCCTCGCACTGAGTGTTCCTCAGTCGCCTGGCAACATCCAGGGCCGTCTCTCCGTTCTGATTGGCTGAGGGGAGCGGAGCGAGAATCAACAGTTAGGCTCTGAAACGTGTGCACGAGCGACATTAACGAGAGCATGAACCTCGCCGTGTGACTCACTGATGTCGGGAGCCGGCTTGCCCCGCAGGAGCAGCTTGAGGCACTCGGGCTTCTCGTACATGCAGCAGTAATGCAGGGCGGTGTTCCCCCATTCCGTCTGCTTATCCACGTTACCACTGAGAGAACACACACACACACACACACACACACACACACACGTTCATAAATACACACACGAGTAGTCAGGACACGGAGCCGCAGGGTGTTTTCCACAGCCCGGCAGCTGCAGGTTAATGTGGTATTACCCAGGATTTAGTGAGAGAAAATGGTTGAAAACAAACAAAGATCTGTCTTTTACATTAAAAGTCTGAAGGGAAAAAACTTAATACAGCAAAACTAAAGCAGAGCAGGCATTAGCTGTGTTAGCTGTGCAGAATCTTCAATGCCACAGTCGGTAAATAATCCATTTGTGATCTTCCGCAGCTCCCTGAGTAATATTTTAAATAATGAGGCCCAAGCATGACACTGTATGAGCACAGCTATTAATTAATGAGAGGGTCCCGCTTCCTCTGCATACAGACTGTGTGCGGTAGGAGCAGTGGTGGGTAAACAATTGAAAAGAGGAATAAATTAAGGCAGAGAACGAGTGCTTGACCCATTTCTGTTTGCCTTGTGGGAATCTGAGCTGAGCTGTGCAGCGCTAAGCTTTCCTCTGCACCTCGGCTGCTTTATCACAGACCAGAGCGCCGAACAGGAAAGACTCACAGCCGACAGACAGATCACATTTAATACTGTGTTTTCCCACCAAAGACCTTGTTGACTGCATAATTTAGCCGTAAACCACTGATGTGTTCAAAGACATCCTGACAGCTGTTTGAACCCGCATGAAAAGCCGAAGTCAGGCCAGGCTCTTGTGCAACATCATGACGACTTTTCTCACCGCAAGTGACTGTTAAAGATTTACCTGTTCTGCACGAGGAAGTCCACCAGGTGCAGTGAGGTCTGGTCAGCGGTCCTAACAGAGTAGTGCAGTGCTGTCTCTCCGGCTTCCTGCAGGGGGCCATCAAACACAGCAAAGACACGGTGAGACAATCTTGGGCAGCATCCATTCTGTATTCTCTCCCTCTGTGTCTCTTTCAGCATTTAAACGAGCTGAAGTAAACAAAATGGCTCCTAAAAAATCATATTTAAGCCGACGAGAAACTAAGATTTTGTCTATTTTGGGGGATGTTCTCACAGATTGCACCTGAATTGATTTGTAAAAAACGTAAAAAGCAATTTCTTTAGATTCAACGTTAAAGCTGGAGATATAGGATTAAATTAAAGGGACGGTTACATGTATTGTATATTTGGTGGCATCGATAGGTTTGAGAATGGGCCGTGTTCTGTCATGCATTCCTGTAACGCTATCTGTGTCGAGGTTTAAGGGGAGAGTGGGATGTCTCTGTGCAGACTGCAGCCATTCAGATGCTCTGACAGCAGCAGTTCAGATATCGGTGAGTCAGACTCGAGAGCAGCAGCAGCTCCCTCTCTCACCAAATGATGTCCTCTTTCACTCTGTTGCAGCAAAGCTCATTTAATTTTTCATTAGGGAAAAAAACAGGTCTGTGTTATAAAACCTCGACCTATTTATGTCAGATCAGGTCTCACCACCATGTTGTTGGTGGTGACAATGAGAGAGAGAGAAAACAGGCTAAAGCACAGAATAAAAAAGCTGACTGGTGAATCGAGCCACTGCAGATGTCGTCATTTCAGTAAATAGGGACTCAACAGAGATTCAGGCTCAGAATGTGGTGGAGGTTGTTGGATGTCCCCACCTGCTGGCGAAGTTATCCAGATGACTCACGATTTTCCAGATGTTACGCCCGTTTCTACCCACCAAATAATTCACCGACTGGTCAAGATGTGTCAGCGCTGGATGACGGGAATAAATCTCACATGAGGAGGAACCGCTGCAGCAACATGTGCAGAGCTGCGGGGAGGCCATATTCCAGGCCTTCTAGTTTAGTATGAGATCACTGAGCGTGATAGAAATATGCTGTCGCCCTGCATGTGGAGGTCTCGGCAGGAGGTTGGCAAAGATTACAGACAGCTTGCTAACCGAGAACATAAATTTCCCCGGGTTTTTATCATGACTAAAAGACTAGTTCACTTAAATTAGACCCAAAAAAATGAAAAAATATTAAGGCTCCTCAAAGTGCGGCAGATATATGCGTCCTTCCGTCACTGAAAAAAACAAAGGCTCGAACTGGTGGATCCTTCACTGGCCAACCTATCCCAGGATTCATTGCACCTGGTCACAAACCATTATTCAAAGCGGTAATGGCACCGGGAAGCGAACAAATGCCTGATGCTTGAGTAATAAGCTATGGTACACATGTAAAAAAAAAACAAGAGCCATTAAACCTTTCTCAAATCCTCTGTAGACCAGAGCGTTTCCTTTTGGTTTCCAAGCTTTTATGCAACTGGCAAATGTAAATATTATAACACATCTCCTCTACATCTGTCAAAGAAACTCTGACACTTCCATTAACTCACACCAGGCAGATGAGCCGATGATCTACTTCCACATTAGTCGTGTCCAAAACAGAGAGTGATGACAATTGCTGCAGCGTGACAAACCACATGACGTTCAAGTATCGCTAAAGATTATCATTCCACATCAAATCATATTATTTCCTTGTGGCTGGCCTTGGAGCAAATAATTGAAGTCCCACAGCTCGGGGGGGAGACTCACCTGCCCCGCCTCTGGCAGCGGCTCCATAAGCTCCACCCCCTCTGCGTAAACCTGGACGAGGGCCAGCAGGTCCCTGGACTGAACCGCCTCAAACAGGTCGATCATCTTAGCTGATGCGGACGTGCACGTCTTCCTCGCGTACCTGTGGTCCTGGTACTTAGCGTTGATGAACTCCTTCCTAACAGTCCTGTGGAAATATGTAATAATTGTTATCAAAGTTTGTTTTGAGAGAAAAAGGAATTTGTAGCAGTGTTGGGGTTTGAAACCCTGAGAGGACTTACATGTCACTAGAGGGAGTGGGCTTTGGTGAAGGGGTAGTGAGGTTTCCCTCCATGATCTCATTGAAACTACTGTTCCCTACATTCTTGGCCAGCTGGGGGAGAAAGAGGGAAAAATCGGTCATGTTAGAAAGTAGAGCAGCACCAGAGCCAGATGAGGACGGAGTGAGACGCCCTTCTGCTGCAGGAACCACATTCTGTGCTATCCCCAGTTTCCATGACTCCTCCGCTGATTCTAATGTTTCACAGGAGATGGAAATAGAAGAGGGCCTGGACTTCTGCCTCTAACAAAGACTACTCACTCACACGTTAGAGAGCGATTCTCTGACTCACCAAGAGTTCGGAGGTCCCCAGCTTGTCGAGCTCCATGGACTGGATGCGGGAGATGTGGACCCCCATCTCTCGGTGGATGCCAGAGCACTCGATGCAGGTGAGGATCCCCAGGTTGGTGGAAAGCCACTTTGGGTCTAGAGACACAGACCAAACAGAAATAAACACGTCAGCTTCCTGCAGCGTGTAGTTTCCACTGTAGTCGGTGGGATTGTGAGAGGAGCGGGTGCAGGTCCAGGAAAACTTTTTCAATTTGGATACGTGTCTCACACCAGGTGCCACTAACAGCTCTGAGCTCCAGATACAGTGAGATACGATAGCTTGAATACCCTGAATCTATTTATACTGCAGTCAAGGAACATGGTCAAATAAAGATTACAAAAAAATATATATATATACCGAATGAAAAAGCTAAAGTTTTTCCAGCAATAAAAAGCATCCGTCATGCTCCTCAGTGAAAATAGATTTCATGGCCATGTTGAATCGTGGCCCTGGAAAGCTGCTGTGAGAGGAGGAATTGGTTTCTCTGTGTCTCTATTGATTCATTCTGTGTGATTGTTGAACTCAGAAGAAAAACCCTCGACAGAAGCTATTACTTTTGAGCCGTAAGGAACTGACATCAAAACCACAGACAATGTTGATCAATGGATGAAACAAATTCTATATGAAACTTCTCTAAAGCTACACTACACTTTCCACATTTGAAAAATACAGGGCACATCCTGTACAGATACACAAATCCAACCCCAGAAATTAATTTTGATAAACACAAAGGATCTTTAAGTGGATGTAGCATTTTATATTCCCTGCATTTTAATCCTGTGTCATTGATTGAGGCTAGCACACGGGCTAACAGCTCGAGGCTGCATTCCTGGCAGCAAACAACAACACTGATTAAAATAAACAACAGTTCAATCCCAGTCTGATCTTCATCGGGTCAAATATTTGATATTTGAGGTCATGTAATCTTGTGTCAGCTGATGAAACGTGTGTGTTTCGACCACATGAACCTTGAAAATGACGTGGATGCTTCACACAAGCTTATTTATTGACCGCCTGGAGTGATTTTATTGACATTTCAAAAATAGATATTTCAGACAACTGAAGGACGGGCGCTAACAGTGACCTCAGTCGCATCATACACAAGGAGGCAGATAACGTCTGTTGTGTAACCAAAGCAAAGCCGCTAGACGCAGCAGCAGCAGCTGTATCGACCGCCATCACAGCCTCGGTGCTCTGATGCAATCTGGGAGATTTAAACCGGAGATAAACACAAAGCTCGGCCGTGTTGGTTGTGAGCTCCGTGATGCTGCAAGGTGAATGATGTCGTTCTGTCTCCCTCTGACGAGTGAATACCAAGCAGCAGAGGACGGTGGGAACGTCAGGTGGCACTTTGAAATCCAGTGAGTCACACCGAGCAGAGCGCACACAGGCCCCACACGCATACAATGAACAGATGCAAGCTGCTGGCAGGTCGCAGAGTGCACGTTGAGCATGATGACTGGATGCACGGTGACCTCTATAGCTGCTTAATGCTAAAGCTGCAAAGCCGGGTGTTATAGACGGAGATCCTGAGAGAATATCAAATAAGATGGAGTCGTCCTCTTTCCACTCGAAGCAGAGGGAACAAAGAGCCGGCGACCTTTGTGATTCATTACGATGACCTTTGCCATCTCCTGTGATTTGATGAGGTAAAAAAATGGAAAGCAAACAACCTTGATCCACATCTGGTGGAGATGTTACTGACACCATGTATACACAGTGACAAGAGAACAGACGTGACAAAGCGTGTGTGATTTATGTAAGAACATGATGTAATGATGTTGCTTCTCAAAGCGTAAATGTTATTTTTTTCCCCTCAGAGCATAAAATCCCCCTGTCGGTCCGAGCTGCTGTGTGTGTTTGTGTTGACGTAGGGGAATGAGAGTGAGCGTGTGTGTTTGTGTGTCTGTATGGTGTGTGTGTGTGTGTGTGTGAGCTAAGTGTCAGAGGGCCTGAATGTCTACCCTCTTAAGTGCTGAGTCTTTGCTTCGAACTGTGGGGGAGGACCGAGATCGGATTGTGTCCTGAATGCTAACAACACTAGTGCACGTACATGCACGCTCTTGTTTATTAAAGGCTGCTGGTGAAGGCGCACTGCAGCTGGTTCCAGTGCCGTCTCCCCAGTGGCTGTGACATTGCAAAGAAATCCAGATTGCTGCGGGGGATCAAATAAAACTCACAGTTGAATGTGAAAACGCTGAGGTGACTGTGTTTGTCCTTTTCCCCGTAACAAGGCGATGACTAAGCACCAAACAGGAGGAGGGTGTGTGTATGTAGATATATTTGAAACCTGTCTGGACACACACACACACACACAGACACACACAGCAGAAGTACACACCTGCAGCTCCGCAGTCACAGCAGATTTCGTTGCCTGGCATGCGCAGCACGTCCTCTATGATGGCTTTAGTGAGATCCTCCAATCCGTCCTCGCCTCCGCTGCTCTGCCCACCGCGGAACGCCATGTTCAACGCCTCCTCCTTGCTGTTGGTCAGCACCGAGATCCAACTGCAGGAGGAAACACACCATGAAGGGAGAGGAAGCTGGAACGAGGGAATATCTGTCCTTGTTGCTTAAACCGACAAATTTAAAATGATTAAGATGATTATAAATAAATATTGCAAGTGAGGTATATTTCCATAAACCCAAAGACCCAATATATTCTTTATTAAACACAATCATGAATCAATCTTAAGCAGAACACTTCAGAGGCAATAAATAACTCTTTCTATAACTTAAAGTTTTTTATATTTCATGTTTGTTTAAAAGAGATAGGTTTATTAAAATCTCAATGCTAAATCAGTTTGATTCTTCCAAGGTGTTTTGTGCCTGAAAAGGTGCAACACACACGGATGTATTCACAGACACTGTTGTTCATTAACAATCACACAGGAAACACTGCAGCGGCCTTTCAAACATGGCCTCCTGCAGCTCACCACACGGCACATTCTGCTCCTACACTCTACCCACTGAACCGGCCCACGCTCACACCTACACACACACACAGCACACACACACACACAACACACAGAGTGGGCTTTATGAGCCTGACGTCAGCATTTCCTCTGTCCCTGTTTGTAAAGCCAGAGGCCAGACAGGGAGTGGGCACACAGACTGATGCGTTAGATTGTCTGTTTATCAGTAAGTGTGAAAAAACTAAGATATTTTAATCTGCAGATGCGTAGGTGTGTGCAGCTGCTGAGCCAAAGCACTTTTGTGTTTGCGTTACAATACGCTCCCAGCCTAATTGAAAGGGAGCATGATTGCCTAAAGCAGGAGCCCTATGGAGCACTAAATATTTGATGGAAAATTCCCATGAAGAGGCTGCGGCTGCTGCAGCTGGAGGTGCGTGACAGAGCGGGCGGCGAGGAGCAGAGGGCTGGATCCCAGAGGACATCATGTACATGGAGGAGTGTTCAAGCTGCACTGAACCAGGCAGCACAACCACAGGAAGGAGGAAAAACAAAGTTCCCGTCATCAGAGGAGAAACATGCGGAGGACTGAAGTGTCAGAAATCAAAGAGTGTTTCAAAGAGTCCAGACAGCTCAAGAAGATTCAGTGTGATTGAATTCAGTTTTCTTTCAATGATTCAGTGTGTGTTTGTCCCGAGAAGCAACTCGATTTAATTTAAGTGTTATTTCATCATTATGACTCTTGTGAATGTGTTGAATGAGGCTTTATGGTTCCATTAGCCTTGTCTTAAAGTTATATACTTACTTACAATAAAGCTGAAATATCTTCTTTTCTATGTTTTACATAAATGCAAACTCAATCATGTTGTTTGGTTTGACAAGAGAAGCAGCTGGAAGGCATTATCTTGAGCTTTAAGACATTTAAACTGGTATTTTTTTGTTTTTTGAAGACATAACCAGTAGATCAGCTGGAAATTTAAACAAATCTGGTCGCAGCCATAATTAACATTTAATTTAGAACCAAGTGCAAAATGTTAATCTTAGTTTTCAAACAGACTAATTTATTCAAATTATTCAAATTAATGCGGCAGAAAAAGAGCTATTGCCTTATTTATTTTTACCCACAATGCAGCTCGGCAGCTGAGAGTTCAGCTCAGGTTATGCTCATAGAAGCTAATGTAGCGTCGAGCTGCTGCTGTTGATCTGCAGCAGTCAGGAAAAAACTTAGAATGTGGTTCTGCTTGCATTTGTATGTATAATAAAACATTGGTTGAATGTTGAACTGTCCCAGTAACCTGTGTCTGTGTGTTCCTGTGTTTGTGTGAGTGCATGTGAAACAACAGGTTGAGGTTGACCACAAATTCAACCGCCGCCCTCTCAGCCTCTAACTCTCTGCTCGTCACAAAGTAAAAACACATCCTGGCTTCAAGGATGACAGCGCCACGACCCACTGTCTGCCAGCCAACCTCTGCGGTAGGTGACAGCTTTCTAAGTGAATAAATGATTTGGGTGGAAGGTCATAGGAAATGGAAAGTCTCTTTTGGCTTTGCAAGGAGTGCACAACTCAGACACCTCAGGAACTAAGAGGAAAAGCTCTTTTTGCTGTGGTCGACATATTTTTCTCTGAAGTACTCACATGACAAACTCTTGCTCATCCTCAGCTTGGAAATGATATGTCCGATTATCTGTGGAAAACAGAAACCAGGTTGTTAAATAAGCTTTGTAATGAGAATCATCAGAGGGCACAGTGTTGACTAATCAAATATAAGACCTGTCATGTGATATCTGTTGTGTAACTTTCTAAAAATGTTCTTTTCTACAAAACTGTGTTGAATAACCACAGATTATTTTTCCTTGATGTTTTTGTTTAATAAACTTCTTCCCAACGTTCGGAATGCTAATGTGACTTTACGTAACTGATCCATTCTGGCACGAACAGTGTGTGTGTGTGTGTGTGTGTGTGTGTGTGTGTGTGTGTGTGTGTGTGTGTGTGTGTGTTAAACTTACGAGAAATGAGATCAAAGCACTTCCTGTCCTCTGCGCTCGGTTTGACCTGGCAGGTGAGCAGGTTGAGTTTGACCGGCTGCCTGTTGGACTGCAGACATAAACAGATTCAGATAAGACATTCAATCCAGACAATGCAAAATATTAAACACTGACCGCTGTTTGTGATTGATGCAAAGACTTCTAATAGAGAGTCGTATGAAATGTCCGAAAATAGTGAAAAAAGCTCCTGAGATTTTCCCAGGACACAAGGAGTCTTCAATTGATTCGTTTTGTTCAACAACCAAAGAAAACAGTAGAAAAAGGCAAAAGATCCTCAGGCTCAAGAAGTAAAAAAATGCAAATTGTAATATTAATATTAATGTATTCATGTTTATAAAAGTATCTGCACCAGCTCTCTCTTTCATCACGATAAAGAAACCTGCTTTAATCAATCATTAAAATGGCTGTCGACTTTATATTCATAATTCAATAACATCCCCGCCATTATCCAAACATAAACCTAAGATTTTGAATTATTCACTAAATCAAAGCCACAAACCCGTCAAACTGTTGAACAACAATCTGACCTCAAGGCTTTTCTGGTGCCCACTTGGAAGCTGGGCCGTGTTGGCTGGCTGAGCTGGGCTGTGTGCTGTAGTAATGGGCCCAGTTGGCACATGCACTGGGAGCATTGTCTCCTGCCAGTACTGTGCCAGAGGAGGAGAGGCCGGGGCACGTGCTAACGAAACGCTAGCAGGCTATGACGAGCCTCGGAGCTGTGCTGGCCCGCTGCCGTGCCACCATGTCAACGAGAGTCACCGAGAGTTCAGCTGCCGCGAGGGCCGAGGAAATAATCAAACTTGGCTTGTTGGTAGATGGGGAGAATTGATTAGAAGCTCTTGTCTAACTTCAACTCAGCGGGTCAGACTGTACAGAGCGAGGTTAAAGATTTGTGTCGCTTTCGAACAGGAAACCTTTCATTTTCTGTCTGAGGCAACCACTTCCCCTGAGCCCCTTCCAGCACACACACAGGAATGATGTCACGTTGGAGGCTGCGGCTCGGTGAAGGTTAAACATCACGCTCTAACACTGAGTCTATAAAAGCCGCTAATGTGAAGAATGAATCTGCACAGGTCAGGATCACTCTGCTCTGCCAGAGCTGATCCTTCCTGCAGACGAGTTTGAACGAGGATGACTGTTTTCGGTTTGTAGGCCCGAGGAAGATCCATGTCGAGTTGAAACCGACGAATTACTGACTCTCAGAATTATTTGTCCTGGGGGTTTCTTATATTTTCAGTGTGAATTCTCCAAAAAAATTTACACGAGAGAAGAGAGGAAATCACACTGAGCTGTTTCTCTGCTGCTGCTGCAGAGCGGAGACAATGCTGCAGACGTGACAGCGTATACAGTACGCTCACACTCGCTCCGAGATGAGTCACCGAGCCGCAGCAGGCGGAGGGGGGGAGGTGTGGTGGTGGGAGAGGGGGGTTGGGGGGGGGGGAAGACTGTTGCCATGACAACCCATCTATGTCAATTCCACTCTTGAAGCCTCCAGATTGAGAAAGACCGACTCAACCTTTTCCGAATGATGATGCTCTCCCTTTGATTCACATAGTTACTTGTGGGAGGGGGGGTCAGGGAGTTTATGTGTGTATGTGTGTGTGTGTGTGTGTGTGTGTGTGTATGTGTGTGTGTGTGTGTGTCTACTCACTGTGGCATGAGAGATGGTGAGCATGCCCCCCTTCACTGAGCACTGCCTCCTCTGCCACACCTTCCTTAGTCTGCGTGGGAGAGACGGGGGGGTAACACACATTAGTGAAGGGGCTGTCGTGTCTTTGGTGTTTAAATGTTAATGCAACACGTTGTGTTCGGGGGGGCAGCGTTCTGAAACAATGGCCGTGTTCTCCACTCACCCGTCGCTCTTCTTCAGCAGATAGCCTTTCTTCTCACTGCCAAACTCCTTGTTTCCCTGCAGCTGGTGCATGCTGTATCCACCCTGCTTACTCTGAGAGTCCTGCGCAAACGCAAATGAGACAATGTTAAACACTGAGCATGCACAGAGGAGGTATGTAAAGACATGCATCACAGACACAGACACAGACACACGACACACAACAAACTGACATCAAAAGTACAGGGGCTCTTCTCAAAAACAAAGTGATAGTGCTAACAGATGAACATTTACAGGGCATGCACTTTAACACCTCTAAAGGGCCAAACAGTCAAGCATAATAGACAGATGCCAGCAGGCTCCACATGCACCAGCACTTACTCTTCTAGACTTGAATCCAGACAAGCAGAAGGCAGAGGGGGGAGATAGAGGGAAGAGGTGTGAAAGATCCAGTTCAGGTGCAGGCGGTGGGTGTGAAAAACTGTGTGTTGCTCGCCCGTGTGCTCACTGAAATCTAGCATCTCGCCTTTCAACTAGTTTGTGCTATTAGCAAGAGAAGCTACAGGAGGTGTGAATGACATGTGAAAGGCTCTATAGGTTGTTTCATGCAGAACAGTGAGAGTGAGTGTGTGAAAGTGTGAACTGAGGGGGTGGTGGGAAATCTAAACGATATACCAGCCTGTGCAGATAAATAAAACCAGGGTTGGCTGTGTTTGAGAGTGTGTGTCTGTGTGTATGTGTGTGTGTGTTAAGTCTGGCAGTGAGTGTCTCTCCACTGAGCAGCCAGTGAGGCACAACACTGGTCACCAGCAAAGCCTACCACACACTGGCTACCAGCATGGTACAGCACTGGGCACTCGCTCTGTGCTGCAGGAGACAAGCTCCAAACCTGGTAGTGGCCTGAGTGAGAGGTTGTGCATGGTCAGATATGGAGAAGGTTTTTTTAAATAAGACTGGAATGGCTGACTCGTGCCTACCCTGACTGTGCTGAGCCAAATATATGTCTGTGTGAGCTGGTGCAGTCGGAACATCACCTGCTACGAGTAAAGATTTGGCCTTGGTGTGTGTGTGGGTGTGAGCTGCCTACCTCCTTCTGGTCCAGCTGGAGGGAGGACTTGATCAGATCTCGCAGGGCAGTCAACTGCTTCTTCTCCTCATCCTGAGTTTGTTTAATCTGTGGAGAAAGTAAAGCCATGTTGAGGAAGAGATACACCAAAGCTTCTTTCAGATTCTGGACAACAGCCCGGATCCAATTTTCCTGACTTTGAATTTCACATAGGAAGAACGACGCAGGAAACAAAAGTTCAATTTCTCAAAAACATCAACTGTCATAGCTGAGAAAATAAAAACCAAAAGCTGGAGGATGCAGTTGTTGGAAGAGGTGAAAAGGTGAAGGACGAGTATTTACATTGTAGAGATCGGCTGCCAGTTTCTCGATGTACTGCTTCAGCTTATCCGCCGTCTTCAAGCCATCTTGGAAGAAGCTGCAGAACACAGGAACGTGTGAGTCTCGCTGACATTAACATGCACTGGAATAAATATGAGGCACATCGGTAATTTACGGGAACTACTCTGCAAATGTCAGGCGTCACAATCCGCTCCTCTCGGCTGCGGTGAAGGTCACACAGAGAGGAACTGGTGCAGTTTATGTTTAATGTATAGACCGATTCAGTCTGGCACCTTTGCCTCTTGGCACAGAAATTCATGGCTGGCTGAGTCTGAAGGAAATTTGCAGAGGTGCTTAGCACATCCTGAAATCAATTACAGATCTGTGAGTGGTGCACACCTCGATGCAGCGCTGCGGCTGCAAATCACCACTAATGACCTCCCCCTTCTCTCCCTCTCTCTCCTCCCACTGACCACTACTCTCTTCTTCCTCTTCTACCAAACATCTCCTTTCCTCATTTCATTACATGCTCTTTCGCCTCTTTTGCCCTCGTTGTCTTTTACTCCCCCTCCCAGTCCATCCAGCTCTCCATTAGAGACGTTCCGATACTTAGTCAGCATTAGGTCGCCAGGTCGGATCACACGCAAATATATGTACTGACCCAATCCCAAGTCTTTAAAGTACATGAGTTTCATCCAGATAATGGATGATAAAATGTAAAAAATATAATTTAACTAAGTTGTTCATTAAATGCACTAGTTTGGGATCGGTACTCTGATTCATAAAGTCTGAGTCACTATCAGGAAGGCAAAATAATAATTCAGGTATTTTTCTCGCCCACAATTTGGAAAAGGAGATTAATCGAGTGTCATTCAGGGTCCAGGAGTGAGAGCCTTCGTGATCTTTGGAAATTACTTAACAGAAATCACACACTCACACGCTTTGAGCTCGGCTGAAAGTAAACACAGAAATCAGCCCCCTGGGAACCTCTGCAGCTGATTCACTAGCTCTATTCATGCTCTTTCATCTTGGAAAGAGACTGCGGTTCGGCATGCGAGAGAAGTAATAACAAACATGAGGAGATGGCTCATGCCTGCGAGTTTCAGGATCGCATTTACTGCGAACTTTGAAGTTTTGAGATGTGAGCAAGATGTAAACAGACACCAAATTCGGCTGTTATTGCTTTACTTTCTGAATCAAAAGCTCTGGACTGTAAAATGAACGCAAACTTTCAAATTATCTCCATCCTTTCTCGGCTGTAAGCAATCACACACACTCAGCTCTCCATCCGCTGCGTTTATGCCTCTAATCCGTCACCGGTGCAGCTTTTCTATCCATCGAGTCCCAGGTTGAACAGATTAACAGGGAGGTATATTGTTTTGTCCCGGTGTTATGACAGGACCTAGCAACGCTGACAGAGAATTTGTCATCCTGTGACGGGGCGTTCTGAGTTGCGATTCTGGCACGGAGCGCATCCACTTATTTACCCACCAAACCCCACAGCTGTCAGAACACATCTGTATGAGGACCTGTGCATATTTATGAGAGCTATATATACACACAGACACACACAAACACACGCACAATGATGCACATCTGAGAAACATTAAGTGATAGGAAATTTAAATCTAGAGCTGCAAAGAGGGAGCGATGACCTTTTCCCTTTGGTTTGATGCACATTACAGGGGAGATTCGCCAAATCAGGTTTGGGGGGATTAGGGTGGTACTTACTTGCACTGTGCGTGGTAATACTTAATCAGGTTCTGGAGGAGGTCCACTCCTTTCTTGGTCTTGATCTCATTGACTTTGATCAGGTACTGCAAGATAAAGAGAGGTGCAGAGTTCATCAACGGGTGGAAATTCTGTTTCTTCAATCGTGTTTCATGTGGCATTGCTGTTAGACCGAGAGAAGAGACTCTGCTTTGCCGTATATGTACTCTCTGCATTATGCTAATCACATCTGAGTGAGTGCCCCGTGAAGCCTTTCATGTATGAGCCAGGACGGCCTTGACACTGGGAGTGGGGACAGGACTGGTAAACACAGAAGACAAAAGGCCTTGTAGTACAAGAGAATACCATCGCTCTGCTTTGATCTAAATAAAGTTTCAAAAGGCTGAGGAACAATATTTTTTATCATTATAATGAAGAAAAGAGAGAGAGAAGCCTCCGGAGGAAGTGCTTTGTCGGCTCCGTCTGGGTGTGTGAGGATTCAAAACAAATGTCTTCAGACGCCACTCCCACTAAACAAACGAATAAAAGATAATCATAATCGGAGTTAATCCCACAGTGTGCCAATCCACAGAGATTTACAAAGAGTCCCGGCTAAAGACCACTTTCAGCTCCGCAGTCAAATTAAAACTACTAAAGCGTTGTTAAGCTTCAGTGGCCAACATACAGTTTAAATATACTTGTATGTGGATTCATGGGTTCATACATGTGTGTGTGCATCTATGTGTGTATGCGTGTGCATCTATGTGTGTATGCATGCATGTGCTGTCCCTTTGTCGGCCTGACTGTGCTCGCTGGACGGGAGATTATCCACATTTTGTCTGAGCCTTGTGTGGGTTCAGTGTTTTTGAAGAGCGCTGCCGCATGTGCATGTTGGAACTCTTTTGTGTGAATGAGCAGCGACGCTCAAACTGCTGCCGTGTCTGGGCGGAGTATAATGCAGCCCGCTGATCCCTGCCTTTCCGCACTCCTTCGCTGACGGCGTGGGATGAGAAGGGTGAGAGAGGGAGAGCATCCTGTAATCTGGTGATTGAGTAACATGGTGAGAGAGAGAGAGCGTGAGAGCGAGAGAGTGCACGCAACACAGAGAAATGAGGTTAAGTGGGATGAACAGATTGTGCCACTGACTGCAGCGACTGCCCCGCACACAACAGCAGCAGCAGTGATATGTCCGGCCAGGATGACTGTTGATTTAGGATATCGCTGATGTTTGTGATTACTCTGGCTCCTCTGTGTGTATTGGCAGCTTCAGAAATATTAATTAATCTCAAAAACATGTCTCTTACATAAGACAAAGTAGGATAAATGAAATAAATGCCTCAGATAGAGAGAAACATGGATAAAATGTCAGTTTAAAATGTGTGCCAGCTGCTACTAACATCCTGTGAAAGGGTTTTAAACTGAGCAACCACACTACTTAGCAACTAGCATTAGCATCCTCAGAGCTGTCAGAGGGAGAAATTAAAATAAATGGCTTCTATTTGGACTTGGCCAGATTAATACTCTGACAAATCTGTAATGGATTTGATTTGTACCCAGAATGTGAAGGAGCTTAAATAACAATGGAAGCGTGTTAAGATGCATCAAGATGGCGTGAGAGAAACGTGCTGCATTGAGTTCACATAACCAACAGCAGGAGAGGAACCATTGGTCCATTATGCAAAGAAAAAAGTCCTAACAGGATAAAACAGTGAAGGAGGCGTAGGCGTCGCCGCCCACCACCAGAGAGGGATCTGGCAAAGCACAGTGAGCTCCAACAGTTTGTTCTGATTCTCTCGGGCACATAACGAGCTCTCATTGGTTTTGCACTTAATTCCAACTGTCGCTTTCTTTAACTACGGCCTTTGGGATTAACCAAAAAAATAAACTCAAAAACAACAGTGTCGCCACAGACTTGAAGGGAGACCAGTTTGCAGAAACAATGGAACATCTGAAAACAGTTCAATTAAAAGGCCAACAGCTTGAGTGTTTATGAGCTGTTAGCTGCTCAAATATTTAAAATGTACTCGTCACATGTCATGAGACTGTGGGTGTTGTGTTTTCTTAATCTTACCCACTGACTTTCAATCATTGTCCAGTGTTGAGGAAGTAGAGACTGGTGAAGTACGTACCATCCCCATGAATTAAGTTCATGCTCAAGTGTTGCAGCTATCCTTTAAACTATTCAAATCATCTAAGAGGGGAAAAAGTCAACTATATTAAACTCTAGTTCAATCTTATTAGTTAAAGACATGCCATCGTTTAACAATAAATAAATATTCAGGATGAATAAAAAAAAAAAACAGCATTTTTTTTTTTTTAAAATAACATGAAACCAGGAAGGCCAGTGTGAATGACAGATCCATGGGTTTGAAGGTTAGGCCAGTAAACTAAATACAGTTAATAACACTATGAAAATAGATTTGCAGCTTTAATGCAGGATAGATGCAAAGCACACGAGGCTGTGATACATTCCAGGACCTGGCTAACTGCTGGGCTGCTTCATTACAGCTCCAACTGCCACATCAACTCCATTTACACCTGGTAATAAAAGCTGATAATGAAGTCGGATCCATCGGCCTTTATCACTGTTATTCATTAACAATCTCCTCATCGTAATTCTGCACTTTCATCACATCTTAATGTGTAAACAGGAGTGTGGGGGGGGGGGGGGGGGATAGGCACACTATCTTGGTAGCTACTGATACTACTTGTAGTTTTTTTCTGGGCAACCTTTCAACTTACCGGGCGGTTATTTATCTCAAGAGTGACGTCACACGAAATAGATCGACTTCACAGCTGAGATCTCATCTTAATGAAAGACAGACCACCTCCACTTTGCCTCAGTGGCCACAGTGTGTCACTGTATGTGGTCTGGCCGTTTGTTCCCATATCCACATCCAGGACTTCCAGATGCAGATTGTGTGTTAATGCCAACAGTCACATTTCACTACCCACCTCGCACATCTGGAGCTGGAAGAGACGCCGCTCCTTCTCCATCTCCTCGGCGATCTCAGCCCCGGTGATCTCGGTGCGGATCATCCCGTGCTGCTTGGCGTGCTCTCGCTTCTCCTTCTCTATCTTTGTACTGACAAGGCGGGGAGAACAAATCAATAAATGAATGTGCTTCTCCTTTTCACATGTTCTTGACTTTGTGTGTAGGCTGGAGGAGCCGAACTAAATGATTGCATGTTACTAGCACTGTTCGATCCATTATTCAGAACACGACAAATGAGTGAGGTGATGCAAATATGCAGGGTTAGAACATCAGACTTTAATTATCCACTTACAACTTGGCCTCGTAGTCCTTCCATGCTTTGTCAAAGGGCTTCTTAATGTCCTGCAGAAACACAGGAGGGCAAGCATCAGCAAACTACAAAGAGGGTCACCATGAGAGCCATGTGGTTAGCAGAGTTGGATCGCTACCAGAGACGCAGCACATGGCTCACTCCGCTCACGATTTATTCCCTGGACGCACAGCAAGGGACTGCTCCCCTTCCTTGTACTCGAACATCAGGGGTTCCTGACCCAGTTACTTGCCACTCACCTCAGGCCCAACATGGAGGCAGTGTTTATTTCTCCAAGATTTACAGTGTGAACTTAAAGCAACAAAGAGCTGAACCCCTAACTCCCCCATCTCTCGTCTAACTCCCTCTGCCTCACATGCACAGTTAGATCGAGAGGTGTGCAGATGAGGGATCTATTTTTCCTTGGCCCACTGCCGAAACGTGTCATGGGGAAGGGGCCCCTCGAGAAAGTCAAACATATATTCTTACCCCTTTCACGCCTTTCAGATCGCCCTTCAGCAGCGAGTCCAGGGTGAAGATCACATTGTGGCTGAGGCTCTGGAGCTGAAAGACGACACAGAGAGAAGGAGGACAGGAGTTATGATGTGGTTCTTGTTCATCATAAAACAGTGGGCGATGTACATATATTTAGGGGATGAACAAAAAACATGAAAAGACAGAAACATCTGAAAAGCTTACTATAACAAATTCAAGTAAATCAAGCTGCCATAGATATTTACTATGGCACCAACTAAGTAATAATCCACATCTGAAAACATGCCCCATTAAATATACTACCTACTCCTGTTTGAGCAACGTTTGCTAAAACCTACAACTTCCAGCTATTTTATAAAATGGCTCAATATGCAGTACTTGTCCCTCCAGCTTGTTTTAAGCCAGTATTTAAACATCAGGCAGGTAACAGAGCAACCCAATACAGTGAAGGGTCTTATTTCTGGTCACCTGATGAATCTACATCCATTATTCACTCTCCCTCTTCGCTCAGTTTTTGGTCTCCACATTGGGTTTATCATCTTATTTTATTTTTTTACAGCTCTACTGTTGCTGTACAACGAGAGACAGGGAAACAACACTAAAGTAAAGTGTTGGTGCAGAAAAACCAAAAGAAATAAGCTGACAGACAAAGAAACGTTTTGTTTGGTTGAGGGAAACTGCAGAGTCATTCATGTGCGTCCTTCCACATTACATTAAATCATCTGATGTATTGCCAATATAAAATATCGATTAGTGAGGCCACTGATAGCCGAATGGTTAGGGCACACTCTGTATGCCTGGTGCAGCCGGCCGGCTCCTGTCTGGCCGGGCTGCGTGTTTCTCCTCTACTATCTACCAGTTTCCTGTCTTCTTCAATGTCCCTATCAAAATAAAGCTAAAACTAAAATGCCCCAAAAGCTCTACTTTGAAAATAGTGATTAGTGCAGCTTTAATCTTAAGTAGGAGCTTGTTGTTTTGGCTTTCTTAAACAAGTTTCTTGACAATGAGCAAAGCCTCTATTAACACCAGCGTCATGCTTTAACCTATAGAGCAGTGCATCATCACATTCCTGCTGATTGAAGAAAACATAACTGCAAGTTTGGTCTTTTGAGGAAGTAGCAAAAGCTTGACTCTGCCAGCAGCTCGGGTTGCCACAGCTATGCTCAGCAGCTCTAACCATCAGGATCAGCAAGGTCATTTACAACACTACTAAGCATTTAAGTCCCTGTTGTCCGCACAGACACACACTCGCAGTCAAGGAAGTAAACAACACTTAATGGGCGCTAATGTGCTTCTTAAGTGCCTGTCTTGCATATGGCCAACGTCAGAATCAATCTTCAACTGGACAAGTGCCGGACTACTCTAACAGCCCATCCTGGAAGCTGTTACCGTCTACCTCGCTTTCTTATTCGATACGATTCTCCGAAGGAACGTAAGAGGGGAAGGTGCAGAGGAGCTGGAACCAACATGGACTGAAATCCTTACATTTAAGGCAGGAAACACATGTAGGACATCGAGGACAAGCATTATTCATCAATACTAATTTGTAGAGCACGAGCATACCAGCAGCCCTGAGGGCTAATTTATCGAAGTCTGCAAACTCGCTCAAAACGGAAATGACAGGAGTCAACAGAGAGGAAAAAGAAGAGATCGAGAGGAATGAAGAGAGATAATTTCACTGTCCCGCAAAATATGTAGGTAGCCCCGACATGTGGCTGATATGAGGAGGTTTCCAAATTGTCACACACAGATATAGACACAGACACACAGTTGTTCCCGGTGCTGCCAAGTGCACTCATGGAGTCTAATCTCGCTGTCGGCCACACAGGAAGAGATGGTGAGAATGGAGACTGTCTCTTCTTCCTACAACAATCCCTCACAGAGGATTCACACAGGACACAATATTCAACAGAGACGGGGGGGGGACAGGGGGAAATCCACAGCGGGCGGATAAGAGCCTTGACCGGAAAAAAGAAATACAAGACTCCGAGGTAGATTTATTGACTGTCAGCCTTACTGTCTGGCTGTGGGCATTCTTTTTAAAGGTGTAGAGACATAAGAAAACCTCTTGATCACCTGCAGACAAACAGATACAACTATCACCCCTTACCTTAAATCTCAACCTTTAACCTAAAGTAAATCTAATCCCAAACCTTAAAGCCAAATCCTAAACCACTTATCCGAGCGTAGACAGGGAGAATAAACTCTCTCTCTGGAGAATGATCCTCTTTCTGTCCACGTGAAAGAGGAGCAGCCACGACGGCAGTTAGCGTTCAGTCGGATAGGCTCTCTGAGACACTCCTTTTAATTATAGCCCCGGTGTTGACATGCTGGACTCACCAGGTTCTTCAGCAGGGCGGACAGCTCCTTGGTCAGGGAGGAGAACTTGACAAAGGCCGTCCCCAGGTCAGGGTTGTCCCGGCTGATGAAGTTGCTTCCGAATTTGTCCAGAGCCTGGGTGTAGTTCTCTTCATTTTGAACGTGGTCTGAGGGAAAGAGAGGTCAAGCGGGGATAAATATATCTGATAGAACATGTGATAAACTCAAGATTAGTATGAAATATATATATAAAAAACACTATTTGGAGTTCTCTGCACAAAAAATGTAGTAAGATGAAAGGAAAAACTATAAAAATATTTCTATAATATCACTTTTTGTTCTGAAATGCAGGAGACAAACACGTGGAACAAAGCCGTTTTTTTTAATCTGACTTCCCAGGATGGTCATGTTGACACAGATGTGGCAGAATCCTTCAGCGGAAAGTTTCCCTCATCAGAGCAGCGACACGAGCGAATCAATAACAGACACATGAGACCTCAACCCGTGATTTTCATCGTCAGTCAAACAGCAGCATCCATCCGTCCTCGTCATTAACTCCAGAAATGGAGAGAAGCTGGAGGGACGGACGAGGTTAGACTGATGCCAAATCCAGACAAGAGTCCTGGGAGGGAGGGAGGTCAGGTGAGAAGAGCGCCGGGGAGCTGATTCCTGCAGCAGCCATTTTGGACCTTTGTTAAACTGGAAACTCAAATAGAGTCCAAGCAGGGCTGTGGTTTCCATTGAGGACAAATAACCCTTGTATTGTTTATATCTTTTGTTTCTTCTTTATATTTTCTGTATTCCTGCGAATTCTACGTGGGTCGATATTTTATGGGCCAACAAAATATATTATATATATCCTTGATAACCTTACATTTTTCCTAAAATAAACCGCACACTGCCTTTACTGTGAAGCTGTCGCAAAAGAACTACTAGAATTAGGTTCTTGTCACCCGAGAAATTCTAAAAACCAGACATGTTATTTTCTTGCATTTTCTCCAGAGGATAATTTTTTATATTTTGAAGCCTTAATGGAACCAGACAGAGCCTCAGCCTCAGCGAGCTGTTGAATGAGGAGTTGCAGCCGACGATCTGCTGCACCCCCTCGACTCCTCGGCAAGCGAACTCCTTCTGCCGTGTGCAGCCTGAACTCTGATTGCAGGAGACGTGATGGAAAAGGGCAAATTATAGGCCGACTTCCTTTTTTTAAAACAAAGGGAGATTGTTTGGCTGCAACGTAAACAGACGAACCTCTCGCTCTCCTGTTGTATTTCTGACAATGAAGTTGATTCTGGAGAAAGTTTGGAGAAAACTTAAACTATATTTGCCAAATCAACGAGGAGTTAAATCGTTGACTGAATGAATGAATTTGTCTTTTCTTTAAAAACAATCATACAGTATTTGTCTCACACCAACATAACTACTTTAACTAGCAGATAACGTGTCAGACGGTAAATACAGAACTGCTCCAGGCGTTTCTCTAGAGGTCACAACGAGACTAAACTCTTTCTGGGGAGAAACAAACAAACTTTTTTGTGTGTTTGTGTGTGTGTGTGAACAAACATCTGAAACTGTCAATTTACTGGGAGGAGGCTGCTCTCTGAAGAATTCAGTGGAAAATTACTGAGGAACCATGTCACAGCAACGGGCAAAACAAACTCAGGTGTTGGTTTCTGGGACAATGTGGAGACGCACGCACACAGAACCCCATCTGTCCCAAAAAAAGCCAATGTTCCAGACAACAAAAATAAATAAAGCAATCCTGCGTATTCCAATGGGGGCTTTCCAACGTGTAACCAACATTCAGTGTTGATCTAGAAACAGTGTGTCTCACCTTGTCCTGAATTGTAGATGGCCTTCACTGATTTCTTCACCTTCTGCAGGGAGGTTCGATCCTGGTCCAACGCCTGAGGACAGAGGAGGACACAGTGGTTTTTAAGTGGGGTTCTCTTAAAAAAAGAACACACTGGAAACAACCACATGAAAAGACAGCAAAAAAATGTGTAGAAATTCAAAGCCCTTGTTTTAATGAAGTAGCAAATGTCATGAATTAAGGGCGTCGCAGCTGATATTTGCTCAGTGATTCAAAGCATTCACGTTCCTTGAAACTAGACAGAGTGCTCACAATACAGCGCTTGACCTGAATATGGCATGAATCATTATTTCAACACTGCTGACTGCAGGAGAAAACCCTGCGTGTTCCCCATTAGGCAAAGCAAATAGGCAGTGTTTCCAATTTTATCGCGCTCAGGTTATTTATTCTGATACAATGAAACATATAAATGCAGGAGAGATAAACCGCTGAGCGAGTGTTAGAATTAATTATCTGTGCCGCTTTCCTTTCAGAGATTAATGATCACGGTTTAGAAACCTAAGCACCAGGGAGTTCGAATAATGACCATAAAAATAAAAATAAACTATTCAGTGTTTCCCCACACTTTCAATTTACCTGAGTATGTTAACACACACCAATGTATGTGTTTTGTATTTTAAATTTTAAGTGAACAACGTCATCCGCGAACAATTCACTAGTTGACAGTTAATATCTTAAATTGAACAAAATGTTTATTATTTATTTACTACATCCATTTTACTTTATAGCCCGTTTTTTATTGTAAACCTTTCTTATTAATACTTTTTTATTGACTACATCCCATTTTTATCCCAGTAGTCTTTTCTTCTTCTTATTATCCAGACGGCTTGTTTCTGTTTAACACAATATGAGTTTATCAATTTCGCTTTA
Organism: Pleuronectes platessa; assembly: GCF_947347685.1. Classification (NCBI taxonomy): domain Eukaryota; kingdom Metazoa; phylum Chordata; class Actinopteri; order Pleuronectiformes; family Pleuronectidae; genus Pleuronectes; species Pleuronectes platessa. The sequence continues at coordinate 16,643,464 of NC_070645.1, forward strand.
GCAACTTTATTCTCTTCCAATGTATTTTTGGTTGCTTTATTTGTAATAACAAAAGAATCTGCAGCAGATATAAACCTTTTCTGATCCCTGGTTAAAAGCTTCTAAGAGACTTTACTCAATGATCATAGTTATAGTTTGTAGAGTAAAATCAAATTCTCCTCTGTTCTGTATTGTGATTTATTTCCCATGTGTATGAACCGCTGTGAGCAGATTAACCGCTGAGCAACCATACAAATAACTGAACAAACCCGGAGACATTTCTCTGCTCGCTGCACATCAGCAACATGAAGATCACCTGTCACACTGAGCGCCATCTGTCCATTAGGATTTCATTTACTGCAGGAGAGGCTGAGGCGCTCAAGAAGCAGGAAGAGTGTACACAACCAACACAACCACACAGTGCCTGCCTCGGCCAAATGGTTTCAAATCTGATGGTGCTCGTCAAAATCAATTCTTCCTGAGGGAACAAATATCTCATAACCAGCCCAAATCTAACCACAGGGAATCCAACCATAACTCTGCCATGTTTGCTCATAAGAGATGATAAACACCGGCAAAAACACAATTACATCAAGGTCAGCCGGTTAAGAGCAGACACACACACACACATACACATACATACATACACAACAGCAGGCTAATTAAATTTCACAACATAATTAAGCTGTCCTTGCCTTCCCCTGGACAGTTTTACATGGCTCTCCCCCAATTATGGCAGCAGACATTTGTAGCCGCGGGGCCCGTTCTGCCAGGCCGGAGCCTTTTGATCCCCCCTGCACACGGAGCAGACCTCTACTCATACTGCCTAGCCCCGTGTCTGTTTACCTGCACAGGCACAAAATGAATCTTTAATGGCACCATTATTACCTCTGTTTATCATTTTGATAATTGCTATATTGAAAATCTTCAAACAGAATGAAAACATTCTCGAAGGACAAAAAACTTCACTCAGATCTTGAAGGTTATTCGTAGGGGAACACACTTCATTAAAGATATGAACAAAGCTCCTCCACTTGCTCCCACTATCCAGAAATGAGGATACAATACGCCATCTTGCGCGTTATTGTTCTTAGATCTGCAAAGTATTGATCGGTGATGGAGCCTCGGCAGTGAGATCCACTCTCAACCAATCGTGAGTCAGTCTGAGCTGTCAATCATGAGGTTTCATGACATTTCTGTAGCATCAACTAATAAATAAATAAAACCAAAGTTATTAAAAAAGCACTTGAACAAACACTGGTGTGATAAGAAGAGCTTATGAGCTATACTGCAGCCAGCCACCAGGGGCCTATCCAGATGATTTGGCTTCACTTTTAGGAGTCAACCCCAAACAAAATGACTAAATACAATAGATTTATGTTCTACTATTGTCTTTGTATTCTTTTCTGTCTCTCAGTATTAATAATATGATGGACTTCTCTTTGGCTTGAAATCTGATCTTTCCCAGAGCTGGAACAATAGATCTGTGGATAAACAGAAAATCTATTGGCAATAATTTGATAATAATAAAGATCAAATCGCTCACTGGGTCCAGCTGCTTCAATGAGATGATTTGCTGCTTCTCTCTGTTTGTGTTTTTACTTTATTCTATAACTGTAAACTGAATATCTTTGGGTTTTTATCAACACAAGATGCTGAGGACCTATTCATGGTCTCTGGGAAACGGTGATGGAGATTTTTCATGACTTAAATAACTATGTAATTAATCAAGAAGATCAACAGCACACTAATCTATGAATGTCTTTAAAAAGCTGAAGGAGAATAAATCCATTTCTTATATGTGATTACAAGCGGTGTCATACCACAAAAGTCACAGATTAAATCCCTGTAACAGCCAGCACATGTTCTAACAAGCCCTGTTTTGTCTCAGCTTCCCTCTTTGCAACTTGCCCAAAAGTGCCTTTGTCACTCTGTCCGAGTCCGTCTGCAGTGAAACCCCTTCCAAAGCAAATCTGTGATTATTCAGAGGCTGTAGCACCAAGCGCTGATTAGGATGAGGAGCACAACACACGGGCTGAGCAGGCAGATTGACCTTTGTGGGGCTCATGCTGAGAGCAGCTGGCACCGCCACCCAAGGGTCACCCGTAATCCACTCTGTCTGTGCTCTTAATTAAATATTCGGCCGCTACGTGAATAGGCTTTAAAAAGATTCACTTTCTTATCGTGTCACTGTCCATAGATCCACATAGTTACATCTGATTAAGTAGCTGCTTTAGATTAGATGTCAAGGCCGAGCGCATTTATTCAAAATCCCAACAAATTCATACATAAATTATAAATTTATTCTCGGTGGCCAGTACCATGTAACTGGGAGAGATGGTTTGCTGAAGCTGTTTCTCTCAGCTTTTCAAGGGGCAAAGAAATCAATGAAATAGCGCTGTCTTGGCACACAGTCTTTGCAAACCCCTGGCAACGGGCAAGAATGCATCTGAACTCTGCTTTTCCAAAAGCTTGACAACTATTGAATATAGTCAAAGGATTGTTTTTTTTATCCCGCGGCAGCCAATTGCGAGATCCCACTCTACCCAGTGGGATTAACAGGCGTGACAGTGCCAAAACATCTGCGGCCATTTGTCTCTCCACCCAAACAGGAAAGTGATGCACACGGACGATTTATTTAGCACTGCTGAGAAAATGAAGCGAGGAATAAAGTATGTTCCGTCATCGTGTGCTACTCCCCTGAGAAATATCTTTCTTGAAAAGCCATTTGTGCTGTGGACGGCAACATGTCGGTGTCAGAATGCTTTTAGGTCCAAGTCCTTCAGAGATGGAGCCAGAGAGGTCAATGGCCAATTACGGGGGTAAATATGAGTGACCATGCATGACAACTCAGTATGAAGAGATTGTGTTGCTAGTCAGCACCAAAGACTGAAATGACAAACTTAAAATGTCTTAAAATATAAACTAGGGGGATTTTATCTCTTGGGTTTTGAGTATTAATATAGTATCATTCAAAAAAGGCCTTCTGTCCACTATCAATAAAGGAAACATGTCCAGAAAATGTCCCCACTTAAGAAACAAGACGATTAAAGATACCAACAAATACAGGGAAAATCCCCCAAACAACATGTGACCTCATGTGACCAATGGGGTTAATAGGGCTGATTGCTAGTCGCCAAACAAACACAGAAAACGGGGGGGGGGGGAAACTGGTGTCTGAAGCGACTGGGCATGACTGACTGGACACTGTCTCAACTTCACACTTCCTGCCCGAGGCCTTATCCTCCCCCGGCAGCCCTGCCGCTTCCCCTGCAGCCGTCCTTTGACAGGAAGCAGGAAGCGGCCAGGCCTGACAGTGTCCTGTCCTGGGTCGGCAGCACTCCGTCTAATGACACCAGCAGCTCCCCGCTGACGGCCGAGGAGTAAAAAAAACAGCAACGCTCTCTGGCTGCCGGGGAAGTGTTGCTCTTGATTCGCTGATCCACTCAAGATTCCTGCTCTGTCACTTTCATGGCCTGTTAAGTCCTCACTTCCTCCCTGAACTCTTCCTCCTGCAGCCCAGCTCCTCCTGCAGCTCAGCTCCTTCTGCAGCTCAGCTCCTCCTGCAGCTCAGCTCCTCCTGCAGCCCACCTCCTCCTGCAGCCCTCCTCCTCCTGCAGCTCAGCTCCTCCTGCAGCCCACCTCCTCCTGCAGCCCACCTCCTCCTGCAGCCGACCTTCTCCTGCAGCCCACCTCCTCCTGCAGCCCACCTCCTCCTGCAGCTCGGCGTTTGGCATCACACCGGCGGACGATTTTCTGCAGTTACCAAGGAGATGTGATCTGGCCGTCTTGCGTGTCGGCTCCACATTCTTCAGTGCGGAGATCGCAGGAAGCTGCTCTGACTCACCAGTTTGTCAGAAGCTCTCTGGGACTCGGTTGTGCCACTGTGGCAAAATCGACTGTGCACCCAGCAGAGACACTAGCTCTTAGTGGAGCTTAAATGCTAATTATTTCCTGGAAGAAGAAAACAGGAAGTGGGGCATTTATCCACGGACTTGAGCTATAAATTCTCTGGCGTGGAATCTTTAGAACAAAAGTGACTGAGCAGCTTTCACTTTCTAGGTTTTATTTCTGCTTTTTGGTGAACCGATGAAGTTCCTTTGTGGCTGCAATCAAACAATGGCTCCTACAAAAATACACACACAAAAAAGGAAAATAACGCAACTCTTGCTTGCTCTGTCCAAATGAAGAACTCAGAGCAAAGATAAGTCTGTGTGTCATTTAGATTGTTTTTTTTTCTCCTGTTGAGTCTATGTGGCATGAGTCAAGCAGGAAGGGTGGGGAGTCGTTTTCATTGGCAGGAAACAAATGCACATCCCTTTCTCTGGGCCTGCGGAATGGGAAAAATGAGAGGATGTAACGTTTCCAAAAGCAGCTGAGGTCACATGGCCTGTTTGCCTCACACACACACGCACACACACACACACACACACACACGCACACACAAGGTACTGATAGAGTGTGAACAACTGCCTGTGGTTTTGGTTTTGGTTAAGAGGTGCATAAGGGCGACCACATGACCAGTGTATCTGACATGCTGGCAACTGAAATAACAAGGATTAGGTGAGACGACATCTTTGTCAGTCAGAAGTTAAAGGTCCAAACATGAACATGAAATCATTGTTTTTCTGAATGGGATTCTGCAGGAACCAAGCTTCTGCATCATCACGCTCACAATAAACTCAATATTTCATGATCTATAGCAACGATACTGAAAGTCCTGCAATTCAAAACTCACTTGAGTCCATAATTCATCCACTTACTCGCATTTTTAGCTAATCCATTATGCAGGATGGAGTCAAAAGGGAGAATCCAGCTTTGCAGCACAGCTACAGATGGTAAAAGGTCAACAAAGAGAATTTACACAATCTGACTCTTGTATTTTCATTAAATTTCCTCCGACCATTATTGTGTCTACCCCGATAACATGGACGGATGCTACATTCACAAATGAACAGAATGATTACCAACTAGAGTCTCTATGACTGTAGGTTGTTCATGTGCTAAACATAGAGTTAAACATGGAGGAAATGACAGCTCTCAAAAAATGAAGCAGACATATTTTTTTTTTAACACCCTCCCTGTGCCTGACGCCCCCTCCATGTTATTTAGAGATAGTTTATGTCATTGTAAGTAGTTGTTATCACACTTATATACGTTCAAGTGTTCATGTGTTGGATCATTTGGGTTTAATTGGTTATTTGATGTGATAAAAACAGGGTGACATGTCATGGAAGTGACTCGTGATTGGTCGAGCTCGTGTAGTGCCCCCCCACCCCTGATACTGCTGTCTCCTCTCCAGGATCACTTCCCCACAGAATCTGGCTCCGTATCCAGAATATTTTGGCTCCATGTTTGTACAGTGGGAGGAAGTGTAGACATGTCGTCCATCTTTATTTAGAGTCTTTGGCTGAAACGTGGAAAATCACCAGTAGATAGCTGCTCTAATTAGCTTGAATGCATTTATCAGTTATAAAAAACCTTGACCCTAATGTATTGGCCAGCGAAGAGACGTCGATACAAGTCGGCCATTACTCCATTATCTACTGCTGCGATTAGCTTCCAGCTCTGGCCTCCCTGAGAGGAGAGAGAGGAGAGGAGTTGCTCAGCCGAGAGCTTCTCTGTGGTGAGTTGGGCGAGGTCACGTGATTGGATAAAAGCCGACTCTCCGAGCTGCACATCTCCGGTGACTTGATGCGGGAGGCGCCTGCGTGAGTCGAGCAAAGAGTCAAGCCGTGCTCGCAGCAGTGTTACATTCACACATCATCTGGCAACTTCCCTCTGTGGTGCTCGCTCTCACTCAGCACACCACTGCGAGCTGTGTGCGTGTTCTCACAATTACGCCCACACACTGCTGCAGCAGACTCACATCACACAAGGACCATACCCTCTAACTGTATCATGTTTACCATTATTCAGATTATCAGCAGCCATCAGCAGGAGAAGAGCGAGAGGAACAGGCAGATGATGGATACAAAATAAAATCTCTTTCTGCAGCATAACGAAAAGGGACAAATCTGAACATGAAAACAGCCCGAAACCACTTTCTCTTCAGGCCTGTGATTAACAACCACCATCTGTTTAATTGATCATGGTTTTGAGTATTCGTTTAGTCCATAAAATGCCAAATTGCCTCGAAAATACAGCCAAAACATAATACTTTATGATTATGTTCTCAAATAAATTATCTGTTTGGTTTATAAAATGACTGTAGTGACATCATTTTCAAGCTAAAATGCCAAAAATCCACTGATTCTCAGAAGCTTAAGTACAAATATGTTATAGACCTTTGGATTCGTGGCAGCTGTTTGGTCAAAAAAAGAAATATGACTATTTCTACTTTGGTTTAAAAGGGATTGTGAAGGTTTTTGGATACTTAGTGGATCAGACAGTTATTTGATTAGTCAAGAAACTTATTAAAACTGACTTATCACTAAAGAAAGTTTTTTATTATCTCTAAAGCTCTTTTTTAGATTTATTGTCAATGCATGGCTCATTGATTGATCACAGGCAACAGACACTTTATCACTGAAGCTCTTACAGATCAAAACAATGAGAACATCCGAACTATCACATCAGCATTAAAGTGTTGATCATTTATGACACAGTAAAAAAGAGGAATACAACACCAGACACAGAACGTGTGTTTTCTAACAGGCCAGCGCCCTGTAGGCCGATCAAAGAAAAGCTAAAATAAACTACTTCAAGCTTTTATCACAGAGTTTTTGCTTATCATTGATCAACTGGATAAGCCTGCCAGCTCGGCTTCCTACCAATCAGCCGCCCGTAAATCTGCAGGGCACGCCGCCAAGGAATGTGCTCCTTTGATAAACATGCACAATGAGAAGTACCAGTAATTTTCTAGCCTCTGAGAAATGTTCCCAAACGCCGCTCAGTCATCAGGAGTCCTTGTTGCAAAGTCACAGAGCCCGGACTCCGCAGAGCGCTCTATGGCATTCCTTGAAGTTTCTCTGCAGACCAGTCTCAGGTTTCACACTTTATAGGACTCCGCTGGACGAGAGAGCAGCTCCTCCAAAAACCACAGGTGTACCCACTCCCTCAGGCTGTTCGGATGTTCAGACATTTGAGCAACTGGACATTCAGGGGACTTCACGGTGTCAAACCACACGAGCTTGAACCACTTGAGGGGCTGTGGTTCGGCAAAGTTCCCACTTGGATTTCCCCTTGTTTTCAGAGGGACAGTGGCTGTGAGAGAGTCACGGCGCACAACAGGAAGTGATGCAGCACTTTTCCCTGTCTGTAAAATGGCATTAGGAAAACACGTAAACAGCTTGTGTGGAAGGCCCATCGGGGGTTGAAAGTCGGCATTGAAAGGCTGCATCAGTTGTTCGGACCGCGCTATCACGCACACACGTAAATGAAGACAGACAGTCCAGGGCTCACACACACACACACACACACACACACACACACACACACACACACACACACACACACACACACACACACACACACACACACACACACACACACACACACACACACACACACACACACACACACACACACACACACACACACACACAGAGAGACGCAGTGTTTACCCCCAAGGATACGACAAGACAGGCAGCCGTCACAGGACAACACTGTGTCCTGGTTTCTGCGCGGCCATCCTGGAGGACAACAACGTTACCACTGATATAATCATGAAAAGAAAAACCGACAACACACAAACAATGGAGGACTTAGAGCATCTGTGGCTGGTTTGTCGCAGATGAACAACAGATATTTAACACTTAATGTGTCACAGCTCTATTTTCTATATTCAGAACGTGTGTCTAATGTAGCTTTGGAATCCATCTTACTGCTCATCTTTTAAGGGCCGCGGGGGGGGGGGGGGGGGGGGGGGGGGCTGCACAGGTCACCAGTGTAGCCTTGATGTAATGGTATTTAAATCCACAGTAGGGGTGGATGGTGGTCACTCAGAAATGATCGTAGATGCAATGATTCGTCAATTAACCAATTAACTGATACTGGCAACTATTTTTGATGGTTTGATTGTTATCATACATTTCTGTATCTACCTGTAGCATGACAGATGGAATATGTAGCTTGACTCTGGAGTTAAATTAATGAATAGAAAGTGTCATTTGAAGACACATTCCTCAAACTGACAGCCCAGACTTCTGAGAGTGTCACGTGGACGCACCCTGGCCTCCCTCTCTGCTCCCTGTGTCCCATTACAGATTAAAATGGCTGTCGACTGAGGGAGACTCTAACACCATCCATCCGTGTGAGGAAGGCGAGCAGACAGATGTGAACACTGACCCACTCTTCCTCACCTAAATCTGGGGAGGAGCAGGGGGGCAGGGGGGGGGGCGGGGGGGGGATCAGGATGCCAGAGCAGAGTCTGGTCGTGGGGGGGGGGGCTAATCCGCTGCCGGCTAATAGCCCTTGATGATATACGCAGTGCAGCTGCGGCAGGAAGGTAGGCCAACAGCTGTGGCCCACAGACCGATTATCAGATTTCAGCCACAGACAAGCTGACAAACAAGCAACGCAACAGACCCACCTCCTGCTGTGGGAACAAATTAGAAAAGGCATCGGAGATTTATTATTAGTATTTTTTTCTGGGGGGGCCAGATTTGAAGTCACACCTCCCCCATATGCCAGCCCTCTTTGAGATGCTCTTTTAGTTCATGTGTCACCACTCTGCGAAACTCATTGCGCACTTGGATTTATCTCTTTTTGATGAATTCAGCCAGGAAACGTTCCTTATCATCACATTTACACAGAAACTTGCTGCTCAAAGGCCGGTTTGTCTAAAGTTACAGGACGGCAGCAAATCATGTCTCTGTGACGGCTGGAATATCCCTTTTTTGTTGAAACTGTGTGTGAGATCTTGTTTGTGGTGCTACTGAACTGTCCTGCATTGGGCTGACAGATGTTTCTATTTTGTCACTATCTGCACAAGTTTCAGTTTTACCTAATGAACAGTTTACATCTGAGTGTCCAGCTGTTTTCCAGAGTTTGTCTTTCACATATGAAGAACGCTGCAGGAGATTGTCGGGTCAGACGCTCGAGACAACAGGAAGATGAAGAGCAGCAGAAATCACATGTTTTTGTTTACCGCACATCTACACCGTGTCGGCCATTATCACCCAAAGCTCTCGACTTTAGACCTCTTCATCTGTGTCTACTACGATTGTGACTCTTCTTTCTAATCCTCCGATATTTGTATATTTCCATATTTGTTTTTGCTTTCGGCGCTCGTTAGAAACGTCATCATCACACCCACTTGTCGCTGTGCAGTTTGCCGACATGTTCCTGCTGCAGTCTCACGTGGACTCGCTCAGACATTTTACGAGGGGGATGGAAGGAGAAGGTTCCAGAAGATGTCTGGAGCAACTGACTCGCATATGAAACCCTTTGAAAGATTTAAAAATGCAATGCCATGTCTCATTTAAAAAAAAAAAATGAAAGTCACCATCAAGACAGTTTTAATATTTAATGCAGCAGTCACAGCATCATGGTCACAGTCAAAGTGTGTTGACTATGACAAATGCCGTGAAGAAACACTATTGCAGACTGAAAATGTCAAACTTCATACTGACAAACTGGGAAATTACCACTTATACAGTTTTTTTTTTTTTACAGTGCAGTTTAACTGGAACAAGATGTCATGTGTTGTGGTGCCATGACACAAAAAGAGAACCCCCCCACCCCCTCACAGTGTATGATTCATTGGGTTTTGGTGACACCGGGGACAAATGATGAATAAAATGCGATAACTTATTAATTGAATCAGACACAGTTGTGCTCCTCAGCTGCAAATGCTCCAGCACTGGAGCCTGAAATAGCCGGCGCTCAGTTTTGTTATGTAAAGCCAAGTTTGATAAAAACCCAGCGTTAAATTATTCATCACATTTGCCTCAGTTCCGGTGGTTTGAGATTCAAAGTAAAGACCAAAATATAATCAAGCAGGGACACGAGGGGGGGAATACTTGTCATATAGAATATTGGTCAGGAGAGTAATGAACTGGAATCTATCTAGTATCTGACAATAATGAAACTTGTGTTTACTATGCACGTCTTTTAAATTATTTTACGTATCTGACACCAGAGCCTGAGTGATGTGGATTTTTTCTACTAGCAATATATTGGCCGTTATATATTTTGGGGAATTTAGTGTTTATACGACTGAATCTTCCCTTAAGTGAAAAGTCTGTTTCCAGTTTCGGTCACTAAAAGGTAAGAGCCTCTGATGCCAAATGACCAAATACACAAAAGAGTTGTGTGTTTGCTGTGCAGACTGTGACCACTGACTCCTCGCTGCCGGGCTTGACGTTCCATGTGACGGAGATGAAGCCTCACATGATAACATGTCATGAAGGCCGCCGCCCTCGGGCCTTTTTCAGACAAACAACTCCGATCTACGATAACTGACAAACGCTGTATGTCCCGCTCGCCGCTCTGCGACTGAACTCCAGGACAAACAACAGAACCTCTGTGAAAGCAACACACAGCAGATTCCTGCAAACGTCACAAACACACACTTTTGTTGTTCACGTTTTGTAATGCTTGTCCTGTGTCCAGTGCAGGAGCTGTGGGCTGTTTGGAAGCTTCTTCATAGTGAGTCCTTCGTTTTGAGTGATGCCGTTTGACATACTGTTCTAGTGAGTTTCCAGAGGCTTTGTTTCTCATTAATCCTCATTTATGCTCATTAGATTATCATTTTATTATTTGACAACATCGTCTTATATTAAATATATATATATATAATAATATATGACTGTATTTTTGTCATTTCATTTCACGGATCCAGTGTTTTTACCAGTTTATCCAGAATGGTCCAGCCTGACAAGGGGTTTAAATCTCAGAAGGTCACCTTAATGAATGATCCAGCGTTTGATAGGAGGGAGAGCAGCTCTTATAAAATTACGAACAGTAAATAAACACCGGAGCTTTGAAAAGAATGGCAGGAATGTTAGTTTTTCTCTTTGGACTTACAAACAAGAGGAGGAATGACGACTTGAGGCCATGATTTTCATTCCAATATGAAAACCCAGTGATTTGGAAGGAAACTCCTCCTTCAGCTTCAAAAGCAGGATGGCATCCAAACTACCTGAAGCTAAAACATGGCGGGACTGAAAGGGATGTTATATAAAAGTCAGAATATAAAAGACCTGTGCCTATGAGGTCAAGCCCAGCCATGCTTGAAGAGAACGACAGTGTAAAGTCAACAATTCTCTGCTCCGGCCCATGTGATGTGGTGCGAGAGGCGCGCTCAAAGGAATGCCAGTGCACTGAGGGTTTCCCTTGTATCGCTGCCGTGGCTCTGTGTGGTTTAGGAAAGCAAACCCAGTGACGCAAAGTGCCATCTGTGGGGTAGAGAGGGAGTGACAATGTGAGCCCCACGGGGGGATAACAGGAGCCTGCTGCTGCTGCTGCTAATAATAACGTATATCAGAGAAAATGGGAACGAGCGAGCGGGAGAGTCGTAGAGTGGCGGCTTGTGATTGGCTGGTTCCTGCTGTTCCACGGGAAGAGAAAAAACCTCTCAATCTGATTGGCAGTTTTTATCGTCGGCCAAGTCGTTGAGTTTCCGCCTCTTTGGGCTTTGCAAGAAAAATCTAGTTAGGAAATGAAGGTTAAGATTATTATTATTGTAAAGCAGCAAATAATAATTATTCTAGATGGTTATTAGTTGAATAATGAACTAACTAGCTCTAATTTGTTATGTTGCAAAATCCCTGAATCATCACTTAACCGGACATTAGGTGTACCTAATGAATTGAAAGCTGAGCGTCTATTACTACACTGCATGCTGTGCTGCTTTTAGGTTCATAGAACTTGATGCAAACTACAATAGTTGTGAATATCAGAAAATAAATCTGTCGTAACTGTGGCCAGCGATATTTGGAAAAAAGAGATTGAACAAATCAAATCGAATTTCCTTGCAGCCATTTAAATTTTTTATTGAAATGGCTTGTGGACGTCAGTTGAGGAAAGGTCACTGGGTGCAGAAAGTTAAAACGTTTTCTGCTTACTCTCATAACTCTCTCCAGCAGATTAAAACCTCTGAAATATCTTTCGGGTCACTGTTTCTGAAAATCCAACAGATCTGAATGCTTTTGTCTCTCTGGTGTCTGTGTGGATTAAACTCCCTGGACGAATAACTTTGTGTTCCCGGCGTATATTTGAGGGGATTTCAGCTTTTTATCTTTGACTATAACAAATAACCAGGATACTTCAATCTCTCGCGTCGGGACGAACAAACTCCAAACTTCCCCGACAGTTTTCTGGGAAGTGCAGCGAGGGGAAAAAAACACCCACCTCAACAATGGCTGATTTACGCCGAAGATGTCACCAAAATAAAACCCAGACTTATCAGCCGGCGTCCGCCCTGCCGCCCACGCTCAGAGAACACACAATGCCCCCGTCTCCTGCGTCTGGAGTCATCACGACAGCGGGGCCGGGGGGGTTATTTTTAGGGGCTTTATCTCTGCATCTCGTTGCTCATTGTTTTCCATATTTCTGCAGTGATCCCGGTGCAAGCTGTAAACATCTCAGAGTGCTCCGTGGAGAGAAACCCTGGTGATTCACGGGTTCCTCTCTGTGTCACTATTTCCTGATCAGCCATTGAGATTAAGACAATATGATGCTGCGGTGACCTTTTTCGGAAATTGTTTGCACCTCCAGATGACTCAGTGGAAGGCTGCAGAGACCCCCCCCCCCCCCCCCACCCCGGCGGACTCGACTCTCCCCCTCAGGTTACAGCATTAAATATTCACGCTGTACCTTTGCATAATTTACCTCGTCAACATACCGAGGAAATGACTCAGAGAAAAACTAAAGAGGTGAACGCTCTTTAGTTTGAGAGCAGGAACTCGAGGGCTCAGCAGAAATCCAAACTCCTCTCCGGGCAAAGTGAAGCCGAAAGGCAATTTTTATATTTCTGAAGTGGCTCCTCCGTTGGGTCCCTGCACATCTCCAAAGGGATAATTTTATATAACAGACTCTAACATAACAGTGTTCCTGGCTGCAGCCGGGCCGCCTCCGTCTCATGGGTGGATCCCCAGTCTGAGTTATTCCTCGCCGAGATGTTCCAGGGGCATCTCGCCTTTTGTCTAAACACTGGGGAGCATGTTGCTCTGTGCCAGAATAACGGTCTTCCTTGTCATGTGATCTCCGCAACAAAAAAATTCCAGAGCGGCTACTGAAGCACATGGCGGCCCTCTCCTTCTCCCTCTCCTTCTCCCTCTCCTTCTCCCTCTCCTTCTCCCTCTCCCTCTCTCTCCCTCCCTCTCTAACAGATGTTTTTCGTTTGTGCAGCCTCTCGGTTTCGGAGGCGCAGGGCCAGGGAGGTGATTCACGGCGCGAGCGTTTTTTCCCTCGTTACAGTCAGCAGACGTGGAGTGTGCTCGGGGTTCAGGGTAAACACGGCCCTGGCCCTGTTTCGGTGGATTTTCTGCTGCGACGATATAATAAACTTGTAAAGGAGTGAAGGTAGAAGTGATGGATAGGGCAGGCTGGAATAGCTGCTTGTGTGTGAAAGAGAGGCCTCAGCTTCTCTTGGGTTCTTTCCCCTTTTAAACAAACCGTCTCTGGTTACTGTGCTGATCACATTATTGTTTACACACGAGCTGCACAGTCGTTTAGCCACAAATAAACCTCATTTAGTCACTTTCAAAGGAGAGTAAATGAAAACGTGGGTATCGTGTTCAACGTTTCAGACGGAATCCACTGAACAGTCTGAAGCACGGACTGAAAATAAAGATGGATGACACGTCGCCATTTCCTCCCACTATCCAGAAATGGAAATATCCCGGATCATACGCTGCCATCTTGCGCATTCGGAGGCGGAGTCAACGCAGTAACGCACGGGGGCTGAAACACACAAGCTCGACCAATCGTGAGTCAGTCTCAACTGTCAATCGTGACATTTCACCCTGTTTTCATAGCATCAAGTAACTAATTAAAACCCCGACTCACTGCGGCAAAGTTAAATGTTAATTTCAGACGCGGATCCCACGTTTGACGGAGCCGTCACTTCCTCCATCTTTAGTCTGCGGTCAGAAGGGATCCTCGTCTACAGCCGAAGGTTTTAAGGTTGGACATGAGGTCATGTTGTGGCATTTATCGTTGGAGGTGCTCGCTCCCCACCCACCCCCTGCTGTGATGTTCAATTCAATCATGGCAGCAAGTACAGCAGCGGAGGGTGAGGGACACACACACACACACACACACACACATCACAGCCCACCTGCCTGACCTGATTACACTCCTCCTCCGTGATCAGAGGTGACACGGCTTCACACAGTGTGACTTTGGGCGTGTTCCTGTGGAATATCTGCTCTGGGTTGTTTTTTTTTTACTTTAAATCCTGAGATGAGAGAGAGAGCGGGGAAATCTCTGTAATCCTGAAACAGTTAAATCCAGATCTGACTAGCAGCAACTAGAAGAGGTTTCTCTCTCTCTCTCTCTCTCTCTCTTTCTGTCACACACACACACTTCTACACCCGGGCAGCATTGCTCCGAAGCTGTGAGTTATGTAATAGTGAGCACAGAGAGAGCTGCAGGCCTGAGTGCACATCCTCCTATTCCCTGCACTCTTGCACCATTCCATCCATCCCCCACTCTTTTATTGCTCTAGATAATCTGGAAAGAAAAGGGAAAGAGAACGCAGGATGTAGGAGTTCACCTCCGCACACGCACACCCACACCCTCCATGATCATTCAACAGCAGGGAGGCGTCCATCTTTGAACCAGGGGAGTGAAATATGAGAGAAATGCACTTTAAAAAGAAACTGCAGCTCAACAGGTGCAACTATTGTCATTTGTTGGAGACGAAGTTGTGGGCGTGAACGTCGCTGATCGGGTGACAACAACAAGTACAAGGCATCATCTTACACTTACACACGCTCACGACTTACACTACCTGGCTAAGTTGCCGAATAGCGTGTTTGTGGGAATAGCTGACAACTGCTAACGTGCAGCAGACGAGAACGCCCTCATAATGTAAAAGTACAAAATGTGCTTGAACAGTGTGGCTGACAGTAAACAACGAATTACTTAAATGTGCACCTGAATCAGGATAATGGACTCAGTGTAAACTGTGGCCCCCTTTATGGCCCCCTTGAGTTATAAAAATCCTTTATACACCACTGTCATAACACAAGTAGTCGAATTGTGGGTTGAATGCAAGAAGAGATCGGTTTATTTAAAGTT
Source organism: Pleuronectes platessa (assembly GCF_947347685.1). Classification (NCBI taxonomy): domain Eukaryota; kingdom Metazoa; phylum Chordata; class Actinopteri; order Pleuronectiformes; family Pleuronectidae; genus Pleuronectes; species Pleuronectes platessa. The sequence goes on from NC_070645.1 coordinate 16,658,635, forward strand.
ATTCCACCTTAAATTCCACATTAGAATAGTGTAATGTTGTGTTGTTTAATTTATAACCTCCATCCATCCATCCATCCATCCATCCTCTCCAGGAAGGCTGACACTGTGCTCTTATTTTTCCGAGCTTTTTTTAGTGCTTGATGTGCTTGAACGAGAAACACTTTTCTAAATCTATGCAATGATGTGACAGTAAACAAGGAATCACAGGAATAGCGCGTGGATGTTGGCCCCCCCCTGTGGAAACTGTGGCCCCCTTCTACAGCCCCTGGTCACAGAAAAACCTTAGCTCCACCACTGTCAAACCTCACCAGTTGAATTTAGGGTTAAAAACCTGAAACAGTGGATTTAGTTCAAGGTGATTCCCTCTTTTAAACCCTGGTGTTTTCATTTAGATGCGTTTCATCGACCTTCATCCAACCCTCACCCTCCCTCCCCCCGTGGCTCTTACCTCCTCCAGCACGTTGACCGTGTTCCTGCAGCTCTGCAGGCGGGTGGTGAAGCTGGATGTAGTCGGGGAATTGTAATCCTCTGTCGTCTCCGACAGGAACTCGGACACCGATATCTGATCCGGCATCTTTCAGGCGAGGGGGTGGGTGGGAGGGGGGGGGAGCGAGGAAGAGGAGGGAGACAGCGGTGGAGGTTCAGCGATGAGAAGAAGCTCGGAGACAGAAAACCATGAAAGACGAGAAAAGAGGGAGAGAGCGAGGTGGAGGAGGAAGAGGAAGAGGAGGAGGGAGATCTGCTTTTCCTCTGGAGGTGATGAAGACTCTTCTTCTTCTTCTTCTCGGATGACTTCACTGGTCCCCAGGGGCCACGGAGGGAGGGAACGCGCGGAGTTATCTGCGGGCTGTGTGGCTGTGTCCCCCCTCGGCGGCGTCTAATCTCTGGCAGGCGAGTGAACGCGTCGGGAAGCGGCGTCGCGGCGGCTCTGGCTACAGCTCGGAGGAGGAGAAGGCACCGTGCAGGACCGCGGATGAACTCATTATGCGCCACAGATGTTCCACTAACCGCCGCTCGTCGTCCGCACTGCGCTCCGTTCGCGGCCCCTGTCTACGATCGAGCACCAGCCATGGTCCGCCGGGGTCGTGTCACTGCCGCAGCCGGGTTCGCTCCCCTCTTCTTCGGCCGCACTGGAGGTTTTTCGTCGCTAAACGCTGCCGCAGACTCCGACTCCTGCTCCGCGCTCGGGATCCACAGCTGCAGTCAAGCTAGCTGACAGGGGGGGGAGGGACTTCCGTTGAGGTGTTTCAACATAAAAGCCCCGGTTGACTTTAAGCTCATAGCCAAATAATAAAACTACTCCAACAACTACTATTAGTATTACTACTACTACTGCTACTACCACTATTATTGCTACTACTACTACTGCAACTGCTACTACTACTATAATTACTACTACTACTTCTACTACCACAACCACTACTACTACTACTACTTCAACAACTATTAATACTACTACTACTACTACTACTACTACTACTGCTACTAACAATACAAATATAGTGATACTAATAATATTACTACAACAACTACTACTACTATTACTACAACCTCTACTACTACCACTACGACTGGTCCTGCCACTACTGCTACTTCTAACAATACTACTACTACTGTGACTGCTACTAACAATTCAAATATATTGATACTAATAATACTACTACTACTGCTACTACTACTACTACAACTTATAAAAATAAAAGTAACACAAATATAACAACAACAACAATAACAATAACAAGAAGAAGAATATTTCAACTTTAATGAACGCTTATATTTGAATGAACAAATTGTGCCCCTAAAATATGATTTATGTTATTATGACCTTTTGTCATGTTTCATTACAGCTGCTCAGAATGTTCTGATCAAATGACAAGTGTTTTAAAATTATACTGAATAGGGACACATCCAGCTTCATAGATTAATGTACACGACTCTCATAAACTGCTGTTTGAAAAGGATCTGTAAAGCCTGAACCTTAAATTTGAATGAGTCGTCAAAAAAGCTGCAAAGCAATAAAATCTATGTAGTGGACTTAACAGTACTATATTTACCCATGAAATAAAATGTAGTGTAGTACAACTTCATAAGTATTAAGTGACTTAAAATAAAAATCCATAGGTAAAGTACATCTGAGTACCAGTACTTTAGTTACTTTCCACTATTCAGTCTAACACACCTCCGTCCTTGTGTATATATATAAAGTGAAAGGTTATTATTGGGTTTTGAGTTTCAAACTCAAGCATAACGTTTTCCAATTAATTATAATATAATAATAACTCTATTTATACAGCATCTTTCAACAGCCGTTACAAAGTTCTTCTCAGAGGACAAATTAAGACATATATATATATATATATATATATATATATATATATATTAAAACAATGAAATAGCATTCAAATTCAATGACAGCAGATAATACTCTACAGAATCTGAAATCAAATACAAAAAATACAATAATGCACCATTATGACTTATTTTTGTAAACCGAATCCTCCGTTTCCGGTATCTCGTGTTTTTAACTTGACGCAAACCTCTCCCACCTCTGCTGGCTGACGGGGACGAGGAGTGCGTGTGCACAGTGCGCATGCGCGCTGTGGCCTGTGTGACTGCAGCAGAGAGACGAAGCTGAATCCCTGAAAAACACAGAGGATCCTGGGAAATGTTTGAATCTGCGTCACTTTAACCTGCAGTTTGTGTGAAGTTCAAACTCCAGAGAGTTAAATAAAAGATGAGACTCCTCCTGGATTCTGTCAGTTCGAGGGGAAGCAGCTTCACAAGAGACTGAGTCCAACATGAAGCTGCAGAGGCTGAGCGTTGACCTTGTGGAGAGGAGACCAAACTTTAATAAACAGTGACTCACATTTATATTTTATCATTCGTGCTTTAATGATAATCTACTTTAGATTTGATAGGAATGAATCATCATGTTCTTTCATTTTCCTCCCATCACAGGCCTCTGGTCCTCTGATGCAGCTCCAAATAAGAAGATGGACATTTGCGTTCCCTCTGAATAATGTCCTGAGTTCAGTGCACGTCTGAAATCTGTGGTTTGTCCATTTGCTTGTTCTGAAACACGACAGTGGAACATGGGAAAGGAGTCGTTCTCTCTCTGTTTTATGTGATTATAGACTAATCTGAAAGTTATTAACCATTTGTCAATAGATAGATAGATAAACAGAGATCCTTACATCCTGCACACGGCTGTTATTATATTCTTTTATAAAATACAGGAGCCAGTTTCCTGCAGTGAACTTTCTTCTGAGAATATCTTTTAAAAGCAGGATTTTTAGGTGAACAGGTTTTATGTTGGTGCACTGGTACTTTAACCAGACTGGAGGATCTGGTTACTTCTGCTGAACCACACAAAAAACAGACTGGATCTTTGCCAACGAAGAAACAAAAGCTGTTTCCTTCTGTTTCAACCAACTTCTCATCGGCCTGTATTAATATCCACAGACACACTGAGCCTCGTTCTCCCAGCAGAGGTCACACAGAAGCTTGTTCAGGGGGGGAACAAACATATTAGATCTTTTCGTAGTTATAATACATTTGAACCAGTGGTAGCGGAGGGAAATATTTTAATTACACCAGGTTTTAATCCACTAATAACTTTTTAATACAGTGTAAATATATATAAAACACCAAAGAATCTACCTGTGGTAAATAAGCAGGAATATATAAAATACGATCACACTCAGTATTCAACCTTGACAATTATTATTAGACATTAAAGTGTTAACTTTGTTTAGACAGATGATGAAAGTCGATATCAGAGAACACATTAATATTAGCTGCTGTACGTTTTCATCACAGATGATACATTTCTGATTAATAGTCATTAACATTAAACACTTGAACACGACTTTTATATTTATGTGGATTAAAAACCTATTTAATAAATGTTTATTTACCATTTATAAAAGCTAAACTGGGGCCTAAAGTTTTACGTTTCATAATTATTATTAATATTACATACTTTTTTCCACCACCCGAAAAGTCTCTGCATGTTTCTATCATAAACTCAAACATGAAGCGCCATCATGTGGCCATGTGGTGGAATTGTTTAATTTTGTATTTAATTAGGGCCCGAGCACAGGCACTGACAGACAGTGAGGCCCTATTGAAATTGTAAGGATTATTATTATTATTCAGGCAAATTAATTGGCTTTTGAGGGCTTTAACATACTCAAATTCTAACCAAAATTTGCAGCAAATTAGAAAGTGGTGAAAATGTATAAATAAATAAATTAAATTAAAAAAATATTTAACAGAGATATTAGAAAAACATTAAAAACATTTTTATATAAAAAAGTCAAGTCCTCGTTCAAGTTTACTTTCTCAGGTTGAATTCATGCACAGACCAGGTGAGGCCTCATTACTGCACGAATCTACAACAACAACAAATCCCTGGTTATTATTATTATTCATATATTTTGAATTTTATTCAATTCAATTTATTAATTAAATTTCTCAACTATACCTGTAAGTTGTTTATGGTTTACTAAGGATGTTCAGGTTAGTAACAGCCTCAGATGAAGTTTATGAATATCATAAATTATATATTTTACATAAAGCCTTTATTTAAACACAAAAAAAAGTATTATACCAGTGATCCAAATAGTAACTTACCTGCCAGTGGTGTAATTTATTTTGTGCATTTCCTATTTTGAAAATCCCAACAGGAAGTTCCGTTTTTTTCACTGCCTCGGGCTTGACGTCGCCTGGGCTAGCCTGTAGCTCGTTAGCATTGAAAACGTGAGCCGAGGAGCCAGCGGCGGATTTCTGACTCTTTCTCAACGCGCTCGTGTCTTCTCTCACATCCGGAGGAAAGCGGAGGAGATCCGGATTCTCTCCCAACACCCGGACACACGTGACATTTCCGGGGAGATTCCCCATTTTGTTGTGAAAACTCGCGACGCAGGAGGAGCAGCAACAACCGGGAGCAGGAGCTGAATGGCTGAAGGCTCCTCAGGTAACGCATCCTCCTCCTGACGAGAAACTTAAAACTACATAAACTAACCTGAACTGGTTTTAATATTTACTCTAAAGTCCGAATCTGACGCGTCACACTCTTTGAGTTTAGCCGCTAGCTTCATTAGCTCCCCTGAACTTTGAGCTAGCTGCAGCTAACCCCCCCCCAGCAGCTCACTCCCCTCAGTAGTGATGCACTTTCTTAGCTCGTTGCTAATGTTAGCCTAGCATCTCAGTCAGTAGACTTTGAAGTCCAGATGCTAACAGAAGTTAAGCTAACCTCTTAGCCCGCAGTGATTCCAGTGTTTGGTTCTTTCATCTTGTCAAGTTCGTCTCGATCGTTACTCTGTGATTATTAAATATGTAAAATAACTTTGGGCCTGATATTAATCTGAACATATGTCAAAGTCACTGCTTCAGAAATTAGTCCATATAACATGAAAATGTAATAGACATAATCCAGTTATATATAAATAATAAATCTGTATTATAAGTTTGTTGTGTCTGCTCATATCTCCAGTATCACTTTACTTAAATAAAAAATATGATTATTATGTTATTTTTGCTATTTTTAAGCCCTGGTAACTTTTGATTGGTTTCGTTATCAGTTATTGACTTTATGTCGACATACATATATATTTTATAAAGTTCATATCTCCACTCACTCTCACTCTGTAATCGTTACCTTTATCTCTTTATTTGTAGTGTTTAGTTATTGTTCTATTACACTTTAGCTATTTTTTTGTGGTCTTTTTTTAGTTCACATATATTTCCCCTTTTTATTTGTCTACCTATCTATAAAAGACTAAGTTAGAAGTAAATAAAATGGGTTAAAGCCTGAGTAATAAGGAAGTGGCTGAAATATCGACCAATATTCGCTCATTGCAGATATGTGAGCTGACAGATGACCGGAAATTGAAATGCAGAAATGAAAAAGATACATTTTGAAACTCTGTCTACCAGAGAAATGTTTATTTTTGTAATGTTTAGTTTGTTAATGATGCACAACACCAGGTTTTTAACGTGGTCTCTTCTTCTCTCTAGAACCACCTGACTTCAATCCTAATGGGACGTCACACGAAAAGCCTTATCAGCACAAATCCAGACGAGGTCGACCCAGATACAACAATGACAGAAACCTGAGCGGCAACAGCTATGATCCTTCTCAACAATTGGGACACCTGCAGCAGTGCTTTAACCCCCCGTCCAGTTCTAATAATTCAAATCATGCAGAGCATCAGCATCCTCCCTACGAGAGAGAGGAGGGAGCCAGAAGACGAGGCAGAGGGAGAGGGGGGAGGGGGGGGGAGAGACGGGAATAGAGACGTAAATGGAAGCGCCGGCTCCGGCTGGCAAAGACCTGGAGGTGACTATTCCTCCCACAGTGGCAGCAACAGAGGGGCAGGTGGCTACCACGTAGGTGCACATCCCATGGATAGACCCGATAGGACGAACTGGCGGAGAGAAGATGTGAGTCGACATTCAGAACACGCCAGTGAAGACCAGGACACGTGGGCGAAAAAACCCAGGAAGTTTGTCCAGGAGCAGAGGAGAGGAGAACAAAACATGAGGGGAACCCACGTAAAGGAGAACAACACCTCAGGAGAATATCAGAGGTCAGATGACGCCAGAGCAAAGAAACAGCCGTCAGAAATACGAGAGAGAACTCAGAGGAACAGAGCAGGTCCAGACTTTCAGCTTGATGATCATCAGAGGAAAGACACTGAGACAAAGAGACGACAAGGACCGATCAAACCGCCTAAACCAGCGTCTCAAGAGGAGGTGGGTTCAGAGGGGGGAGCCGCTGGTCGAGAGACCTCGGACCGCAGCCGATCATCTCAGAATGCCACTGGTAAAGCTGGAGGAGGTTCGGGGAGACAGCCCCCCCTCCAGGTCCGAGGAGGGAGACGGACACAGCCTCAAAACCACAGACCTGATCCGAGGAAGTGGGACAAGATGCCACAGAGCAAAGAGACACAGACAGGTTAGAATTAAACAACAAAAAAACAACTGCCCTGACCTTTGTATCACCATTATCAGGACAGGATGTCATGATAACCTTAAATACCTTTACCTGTGACAAGGAGGTTATATCACCTGCTAGTAGGATGACTACCTGACCAGATTTTAATGAAACTTACTGGAAAGGAGGGAAATGGGCAAAGGAAGAGCTCATTAACTTTTAGAGCCAATTTGATTAAGGGGACAGATCATGAAAATAGATTTTTCACTTTCTTTAACATTGTGAGATAGAGTATCAGCCTCGGCGGAGGTATATGCTCTCTCTCCAACTGTCGTCCAGCTGTAATATATCATCTTTAAACAGGTGTTTGTGTCTACTTAACCTAATGCTCACTCAAAATTAGATATATAACTGATTTATACATCACACTGTGTCTCTGGACGTGAACAGACTTTATTAGAACATGATTTTTCTCTGATGAAGCTGCAAAACGTCTGTTTTTTGCATAAAGAAGTTAATTGCAGGTTATTTTCTGCTGTCTTCTGAGCCTCTGATGTCTCCCCCCCCATAGGGTGTCTGATTGAACAGCTCTCCGAAGAGAAGTATGAGTGCATGGTGTGCTGCGATATCATCCGACTCATGGCCCCGGTGTGGAGCTGCCAGAGCTGCTTCCACGTCTTCCACCTGAACTGCATCAAGAAGTGGGCTCGCTCTCCGGCCTCTCAGGCGGACGGTAGGACCTTTTAAAATAACATCTGGGTGTTTGCTCTGGACTCTCTGAACTCGTTGTGCTCCGCTGAGCAGGACTGTGCTCGGCCAGGACCGCACAGTAGCTCAGAACATACAATAGGTCCCTGTAACATAACACCCTGTCATAATGCTGTGTCAGGTATCTGCTTTACCAGAGGGGCCCTGTTAACAAAACACTGCTCTGGTATTCCTGCTGTTTCATCAGTGTTTTGTGTTGCATGACATTACATTACATGTTATGCTACTTAGAAATGTGTCTTAATATTTCGATATGATGCTGTTTTTCAGATTCAGAAGAAGGTTGGCGTTGTCCAGCGTGTCAGAACGTGTCACTGAAAAGCCCGACCTTCTACACCTGCTTCTGTGGTGAGTGGCGGCTGCACTCGTGTGATTCAATTCAACTTAAATCAGTCGGTTTCAGTCAAACTATTTCTCCTGAGATTCTTAAATCCATCCTCTATCAATCCTCATTTCTTTTTTTTACATTTGTTTTGCAGGTAAAATGACAAACCCGGAGTGGCAGCGCACTGAGATTCCTCACAGCTGTGGTGACCTGTGTGGAAAGAAGAGAAGTGGATTGGACTGTAACCACCCCTGTAACATGTGAGTCTTGAGAAAGAAGAGATCTAATAAATATCATAATTATTATTACTGTATCATTATTATTATTCACTTGTTTGCAGTCGGTAGCATCGCCATTAAATCCTACAAACTTCTCTACATGCATAAGTTGAAAAGAGATAATAACTTGTTTTAATACTTTGTTGTTGTCAGTTTATGTCACCCTGGGCCTTGTCCACAATGTCCCGCCTCCATAACCAAATCCTGCGTCTGTGGGAAGACCAGGTACGTCTCAGTTTTTATTGTGATCCTCTTCACAGCTTGGTCCTGTTTCCCTGTTGCTTTGAGTTTTGACATCTTGTTATCGATCGATCTCTTTCTAGTCAACCGATGCGCTGCGGCCAGGCCACCGTGCTGCAGTGTGCCGCCGTGTGCAGTGCTTTACTCAACTGTGCACAACATACCTGCTCACAGGTGTGCCACAGCGGAGCCTGTCAGCCCTGCCCCCTGCAGGTTCAGCAGGGTAAGTGTCACCCCAACAGAAACACTCTGACGGATAAAACACATTATGAGAAGAAATTAACTGAAATTCAGGCTTGAATTTAACAGATTTTCTCCTGGTTTTAATTTCTGTAGTTTGTTACTGTGGCGTCACAACTCGCACAGTCCTCTGTGGGACAGATAGAAGCGGGTTTAACGGTTCGGGACATTTCTCCTGTCAAAAATTATGTGGAAAGTAAGTATGACGCCGCAGCACTGAAAATGTCTCTCATCCATCCATACTAGAGCTCTTATTTCCCTCTGACAGCTCCACTGATACTCTGTCTCTCTCTCTGCAGGATGTTGGACTGTGGGGCCCACAGTTGTCAGCAGCTGTGCCACCGCGGCCCATGCCAGCAGTGCCCGCGCTCCCCGACCCTGGTGAAGACTTGTCCCTGTAGCCAGACGCTGCTGTCCAAACTCCTGGAGCTGGGCTACTCGGAACGACAAAGCTGCTCCGACCCCGTCCCTTCCTGTGGAAAGACGTGCAACCAACCTCTGGCCTGTGGCTCCAGTGGTGAGTCAGAGAGAGGGTTTCAACAACACACTCATTCCCGGGAACTACTGAAACTCAAATAGTGTCTTATAACAGTTTAACTGGTTAAGGATGGGACTTTCTGTTGTAACAGATTTGAACGCTATGTTGTTTTAAATCAATATACAGGAAGTGCATTACCTTGAGCTGACAGGCACCTTACTCACAGTTTGTGAGGAGTTAACAGAACGTGTGTTATTTCAGACACCATCCATCTGTGTGAGAAGCTGTGCCACGAGGGCAGCTGTGGACCCTGCTCGCTGACCTCCACTATCAGATGCAGATGTGGATCTAAGACCAAGGTGGGCTGAAGCACCAGCAGGACACGTGTTTGTCACTGTCCCTGGATTTGTTTAATGTGTGTTACCAAAGATTGGAAAGATGTCTTCTTAAAACAAACAACTGGCAGCCAACTGTGGAAGGAATTCAGCTGGGAAAATAGAGCCAGGCTTTGTTTCCATTACTCCTAAACATGTTTACGAGATATTTATCTACACACTGGAGGCTGTGTGGCTAAAGAGACTCAGATCCCTCTTATTTTCAGGGAATTTGAAAGTTTGAGATGATTTATTGAGAGTTAGTCGTGATTATTACCCAAGGTTGGGATTGAAAAGCACTATAATTCAAAATCTTTGTTTTTCAGGAAGTCCCATGTGTGACAATCCAGAAAGAGGGTGAGATTTACACTAACTCAGATGAAATGAAATCAATAAAAGATCCCCTCAGCCGCCCCTGACACTTTGATGCTCTATGTTCCAGAGGAGCTCGTCTTCACCTGCGAGCGGCGCTGCAACAAGAAACGCTCCTGTGGCCGACACAAGTGTGGGGAGCTGTGTTGTGTGGTGAGTGTTCGCTGAGTCTGTGTGCCGTTTAAAAATCAATCAGACCTCAAGAATGAAGACCAAACGTGGCTACTTTAAATACCTGAGGTTTTAATATGACGATTCCATATTGTCTTTATTCTTCCTGCTCAGGCACCACAGATGAAAATTTGCTATACAGCCTTGTAACAGTTATTGTGTTGTCTGTTGTCTGCATCTGTTTAATGAGCTAGGATCCAGACGATAGCCTGTTCCCGTTTCCTCTTTGCACCATCTGGAGGATAAAGAATCAGATTATTTATCTAATAATAGTGTTGAGCATTCCTCTGTTGTGAATTCAAGGCTTCACAATCTGTGCAAACTGACCATATGAGGTGGTGTTACTGGTTTCTGTCCCTGTCCATTCAGACTGGGGAGCACAAGTGTCTCCTGATCTGCGGCTACAAGCTCAACTGTGGCCTCCACCGCTGCCAGGATCCTTGTCACCGTGGCAACTGTGAACCCTGCTGGCAGTCCAGTGAGTCACTCTCTGTGGTCCGACAGCGCTTAGGAGCCAAGTCTCAGTCAGACCACAGCGTTATTCTGTCATTCCAAAGATACTAAATTAAGGGTTTTTGACATCGTCTTTTGTTTTAGTTTGGTTCCATCTGTATTATTATAGTTGACATTTAAGAAGCAGCTCAAATGTGTGGTGACTCCTTCTGTCTGCAGGTTTTGACGAGCTGACGTGTCACTGCGGGCTCTCCGTGTTGTACCCGCCCATCTCCTGTGGCACCAAACCCCCCGAGTGCAAGAGTGTGTGCACGAGAAGACACGAGTGTGATCACCCAGGTAGAATATAACGACAACCGTTCACCAAGGTGTTTAAACCAAGAATGTGTCCTTAACGTTTTCCTCTCGTTTAGTGTTTCACAACTGCCACAGTGAAGAGAAGTGTCCACCGTGCACGTACCTCACTCAGAAATGGTGCATGGGGAAGCACGAGGTAACTTCCCCAGAGCTCATGTGTCTTACTCATATTCTGTCATTATTCCTAAGAGTGAAGTGAAGTGATGCTCTTTTTCTTTTACTTACAGCAACGCAGCAACATCCCATGTCATCTGCAGGAGATCTCCTGCGGCCTGACGTGTAACAATGCGCTGCCGTGTGAAATGCACCGCTGCAGACGGATCTGCCACCGGGGCGACTGCTTGGCAGAAGGCAGCTGCCAGCAGCCCTGCACGCTGCCTCGTCCAGACTGTGGCCACCCGTGTGCTGTACCCTGTCATAAAGGCAGCAGCTGCCCACGCAGCACCTGCACTGCCAAGGTACAAAACACCGTGACTGAGAACAGCTGGACTTCTGGGGGCTGAGAAACGGGCGACAAAGTTTAAACAGATGGTCTCGTCTACATCTGTATTCACAGAGAGTCGGAGCTTATGTTCCCACCATCAAACGTTTCTCCTCACTAAATAACTAATGACCCTGAAGTGTTTTTAGGGAAAAAACTCAGTTTTATGAATGTGCTGCATCTCCTCAATGACTGCAGTTTAACAGTCTCGCTGTGACTACAAGTATAGACGGTATATAAACAGTGATGTAGACTCAAGGTCTGGAAAAGGAAGCCAATGCAATGCAGTGCCTGAAACCTACTTCCACTCAAATGACCAGCAGAGGGTTGCTACTGGTTGCAAAAATAAGTCAGTTTCTATAGAAGTCAACACTTGTAGTCGAGTCTCATCCCCCCGCCTTTCCACAGGTCCCTCTACAGTGTGATTGCGGCCGAAGAAAGGAAAAAGTCATCTGCCAAGAAGCAACCAGTTCCTATCAGAGGTCAGTTTCTCTCTTCTAGTGCGTCTACCTCTATAAAGCCATCAGACTTCTGAGTATGAAGGGGTTGAAACATCATGTTTATGAACTTCAGGTACACGGCCATCTCCATGGCCAGTAAACTGTCGGACATGCAGCTCGGCGAGTCCATGGACATCGGCCCGCTCCTCACCAAGAAGGAGCTGAAACAAACCAGGTAGAAAACCAGAGGAAGAATACTGATTGACGCTCCCATGCAGTATCAATGTTACAATAGAAACCTGGAGGGTGTCTTTCTTCTTCTCAGGCTCGAATGTGACCTGGAGTGTGCCACGTTAGAAAGAAACCGGCGCCTGGCCGAGGCGTTACAGATAGACTCGACCTCTGACCCCTTCAACGTCCGCTCCGCCTCTGTGTACAGCGACAGCCTCAAAGACGACGCCAGGTCTGACACTTTTCATGGAAACCATTTGTCCTTATTGGTTATTATTAGATTATTATGAAGCCTCACAAGCATAAATGTTTAACCCTTATTTCCCCTCTGGTCTCTTTTTTTGTCCTTTTTCTATTTCCAGGAAAGATCTGAGATTTGTCACCGACGTAGAAGAAGAGATCAAGAATCTCGTGGAGCTGGTTAATAAGGTGAGTCAGGGAATCCTTTTGCCAAAATGGTGGATTTAACATGCTGGATGATGACCTCTGCTTGAATGCAATGCTCCCTCTGGTGGTTGTGTTGGTAGCTCACTGCACTTGGGCAACAGTTACTGGAGAAGCAAATTGATTAAACTCCTGAGCTTGCACTCAAGTTAATCCTTAGTGAGTGGTTGTTTCATGTTGAAATCTAGGTAGGGTTCACATACAACACTATTCAAAGAAAACCTTTGCCATTAAATGAAGCAAACTGAGCTTCTTACACAACAAGATTCTTCATGAAAGATGCAGAACCCTCTATTTCCTTTCTGAGGAATCATTTGCTTTCATATAATCACGTCTGTCCTTTTTACTGGAGTTTACAGCATTTGACATGTTTCATGGATCTATTCATGATCTGACTTTTGTTGGGAAGAAAACTACCTTTCAAATTATATAGAATTCAGCTGCAAAACCAGGCTGGGTGTGACATTAATGCATGTACAGTGTCCAAACTGACCCAGTTGCTGTATATTCAGTTATTTCTGAGCTTGGTCAATTCTCCAGTGGACCTCCAACATGGAACCAGCTGTGGCAGCTTTCAGACTTCAGCCTCTGGTGTAACTGTTTCTAAGCCAGGTCTAAATTAGTAGGTACCTCATGGGGCAGCTGGAAAAATACTTGACTTTTCTTTATCTATTATTCAGCTTTGTTCGGTGAATAGAGAGAATTAGGTACGAGGCGGCCAAGGTCGCCGTTGCTTTTGTTTCATTGCCGAATATAAAATATTGTTTATCACCACCTGAATGTCTTTTACTCAACAAATCACGAGTGCAGATCTTAACTGCCGTGGAGTCGGTTTCTAAAAGATTTTTATGTTCTTTTCTAACGTCTTAGATTAGGTGGAAACACATTTGTTTCATTACTGAGATCATTCTCCACTTTCGGTCGTATTGTGTGGATTTCTACGTTCCTAAAAAACAAGATTATTAAATTTCGTGCATCGAATGTGAGCTGGAACGCTTTCTAACAATCTTCTGGCGAAGAAGGTTGACCACTTTCATGCCAGCTTTTGTTTTCCTCCCTTTTCCTTTGTGAGTGTGCTGTTATATAAAATCGGGTCAAACGACCCTACCAACAGAAACTAGGCCACACATACACTACATGCCCAAAAGTATGTGGACGCTGAAATCACTCCACTCTTGTTGAAAAGGTTTTCCACGAGATTTTGGATCTTGGCTGCAGGAATTTGCTCTCGTTCATTCACAAGAGCATTAGTGAGGTCGAGACATGATGTTGGGTGATGAGGGACATCTACTTCCACTCAATCCCAAAGGTGTTGGATGGGATTGAGGTCATGAGGCTATGAGCAGGTTCCTCCAAAAGAAACTAGGGAAATCATTTCTTTGCAGACCTGGATCTGTACACAGGGTTAGAGTTAACCTTAATCACTGAGAAGACATCTTTTCTGTTTGTAACTCTATGATCTTACTGATAAGATCAATGGAACCAAGCCTTTCTGACATATAAACCCTTAAAACAAACTACTCTCCACCTGGATTCACTGGTTGCATGACAACGTGACTATTGACCGTCATATTTATGTATTCCTTTAAATACTTTCTGGAGGTTGAACATTTTACATTATCATTAAATCCACAAGAAAAGAACAACAGTTGATAGATAGATAGATGGATACTTTATTAATCCCGTGGGAAATTCAGAAGTTTGAAGAAAGCCTGCTATAATAAATCTGATATTGTGCAGCAGAAACGTTTTTTCTGCTTTCCTCTGCCATTAATCCTCTTGTGTGACCCACAGAATACATTCCAGATGTAGTTCAGTGATTCGAAAAGTGCGAAATGTGGATTTTCAATCAGCATAATTTAACATGACGTCTAAGTTAAGCATTCAAAATAGTTTTTTTTCCATTAAAACTGCGTAAATGATTTTAAATGAACACTAACTCAAAAAGTAAAAGTCGTATTGAGGACAGATTGAAGCAGGTCAGCGATGCCTCTCAGTAGAAATCCCTAATGGACATGCATTACTGATGTCTGCAGGGAAAACAGCCAAAGAGGAGCCACTGTTTCCCGCCCATGAACCGAGAGCATCGGAAGATCATCCACGAGCTGTCCGAGGTCTACGCCGTGGAGAGCGTGAGCTACGACAGCGAGCCCAAACGCAACGTGGTCATCACAGCCCAAAAGTAAGAGCTCGGTTCCAAAACATACAAAGAGCCATGCTAATGAAAATGAAGTGTAGATTGTGGACTTGAGGATGTCTGTGTGTCTTGATAATGTTCAGGGGGAAGTCGACATGTCCAAACTCAACCCTGACGTCACTGATAGACAGAGAGTCGGTTTCGAGGGCCCCGCCTCCCATCGCTCATATCAAACAACAGAGCAGCAAGTGAGTGTACTTCCCTGATTCCTGGTTATCCCTGGCTTCTCACACAGAGTGGAGATCGTAGCCACTCACCAAAGATACACTGAGAACAGACGTTCAGGGTGAGGAGAGGGAATGAAAGAGGAAACATTCTCCAAGTCACTGAACCATTAAGTTAATTTTGAAGCTGCTGTTTTATGGTAAAAAAGCTGCTTAGTGTTGCTTTAAGAATCAGACTTAACTCGTACTGTACCTCCTCAATCTTTTTAACTTTATACTGGATTTCCCTGCCTCTTTCCAAACTCATTTCATCTTATTTTCTCCTCCAGGGTCACCAGCGGAGCTTCCTGGTCCAAGATGGTTAAAGAAGAGCCTGTGATCGATTATTTTGACGTCCAGGACTAAGACAGAACAAACCTCAGGATCTGCTCAGAAACATCTCTTTGCATCTGCCAAAACTTTTACTGTTGTGTTCATCAAGGATCAATAAGAATCCCTCTAGCTTCAAATCTAATAAAATATAATTTTAATAAAATCTCTCAGATGTGATTACCTCCCCGAATCTCAGGGGAGGAATAGAAGGAATGCTGAGCGAAGTCATCTCATGAATTAAGATATTAAAGTGGATCTGAACTTGCTCAGATTCTGAAGGTGAAACATTTTGAAAAGCTCCAGACTGTTTTCTTTTCCTTGTCTCATCTGTGGCCCGTCCCTCACCGAAGACAATTTAATAAAAAGCAAATTATTCCCCATGTAAAGGAAACAACTGTTGACATCGATCCAATCGCTCTTCATCAAAAAACCTCACATCTCCGCAGCAGATTGGTTTTCAGATGGAGCTCTGGTTTGAGATTCTGCACCAGTGAGCCAAGCAGCGTTTCAGCTGCCGGGTACCTTTTTGTTTTCTTCGCTGGTATCGAGCCAAAGCTTCAGTAGTGAGCCTCTGCTGATTGAGTTTGTGGGTAGGTAGGAGTGGGCTGCACTGCGCAGAGAAAGCTTTGTTCCAAACAAAGCTATGACCCAGATGTGGGGCTGCGTTTTCTGAAGAACTCTTAAAGTGTTTGGAGGTCAGACTCAGAACTTGTTCACCGGATGAGGATTCATGTCGTGGTTAAAGGAAGGATGAGAGTAAGAGAGCAGTAACTGCTGCATATTTACTCAAGTGTTTCCACTTATATTTTTTCTTTTTATTAAATCATTAGCTACAATTCTTGACAACCAAAACATTTCAAAAGACACCAACAGCAGCGAGTAGTCTTATCCTCCATCCTTTTACCTTTATGCTGATTTTATGCATCACTGAATAAAATTGTGGCGTGTTTACATTTCCTGAAATCTGTCATACTTAGCACTGAAGGTTATGTTTTTCTGGCTCCTGTGGATCAACTTGCTGTTTAAGTAATATTTAAAATGTCAAACTCTTGCCGGTCAGGATTTTAAGCTTTTAAAATGTCAACTGACTGTCGACTACAACAAGTAAAATGGGCTTTAGGGACTTTTAACAGGTCATATGACTCAGTTTGTCACATTTCATAGACTACTCATGTTTACCAAATTGGTAATGAAGAAATTAGTCATTATTTGAAAATGAGCAAAGAAAATATGAGTCAAACTATGTATCTATCCATTTATCTGTCCATCTATCTTTTATCATTCTTTCTTTCATTGTATCTGTTCTATCCTTCCTTCTATTTGCATCTGTCTGTGTCTAATACACTAATATTATAATATAATTGTTTATTGATAGCATCTTTATCAAGGGACATTGACCCTGATCATTTGCAGATGCTTTTCCAGAACAGAAGATAAGTGGACAACGTAGGACCAAACCAGTCAGTGGATTCTATTTAAATTATAACTTCTCTACGAACCATCGGCAAATCCATAATGAAATGATAAACAGTTATAACTTAGTTGGTGCCTTATGATGAAGTGCATGTTAGGAAGCTGACTTAGTGCATCATTAAAGCGTAATACCCAATAAATAAAAAGCTATTTGCTGCACAAGCTTTTCAACATTTAGAAGAAAAGCTTTTTTACAACAGTGCCTCCCTCCCTCCAAAATAAAACCCCGAGTACAATTTGCTGACGCTCCCTGCCGCTGGTTGGGTTTTTTCATTCTATCGACTCCCCGGCAGAAGGAACCTGCGCCTGCGCCCCAGCTCGCTTCCCCCGAACGAGGCTTCACCAATCCGGGCTCTGGCTCCATCCCCGGCTCGGCGTCCCACAGGCCAGCAGCGCTCATCAGACGCCTCGCTGTCCAGTAATGGAGAAGTGATCGGAGGAGGGAGAGAGAGAGAGAGAGCCAGAGAGAGAGAGCCGCTGCTGCCCGAGGAAGAAGAAGAAGAAGAGGAGGAAGAGGAGGAGGAAGAAGAAGAGGGAGCCGTGAGGAAGTTGAGGAAGAGCAGCTCCGAGCCCGGACCCGGACACCTCCGCACAGACACATCCGTCAGTTGCTGTGGTTGAGTCGCGACCCCTTCCCCAAAAAACCGCGCATAGTGATGGAGAGAAAGGTACGGATGCTCCTGCTGCACGCTGAGCCACCATTGAACTCCTGTGTGTGTGTGTGTGTGTGTCTGTGTGTGTTTTCTTTATGCTGCAGGCCGGATTAGTGGGAGTTGTTTTATTATATATATACATATTATTCTCATGTAGCTGTTATTTATTGTGCATGTAAAAAAAAAAGAAAAGCTGCAGGATTAATCCCCCCCCCCCCCTCCTCGTGTTGGATTGTCTGCATTGAGTGGGGATGTGTTTGGAGAAGGGGTGGTGGAGGTGGTGGTGGTGGTGGGGTGTTTTCAGGGGGCCACAGTGGCTGTGCAGCCCGCGTCTGCATCATCATCACACCGGGTCGCTGCACCGCCTCACCCCCGCCACCTCCACCTCCTCACCCCTCCCCGTTTTCTCCTCCAGCCGCCGCAGACACCAGCAGCTCCGGCTTGTTAACCTTGACTGGTGTGGGAAGCAGACACTTGAGGAGCAGCAGTGATCCATGGATCCATCCTCCCTGTCTCTCTCTCTCTCTGTGTGTGTGTGTGTGCTGCTTCCTCTTCTTCCTCCTCTTCCTCCTCATGCACGCCTCCACAATCACATGCACACACTGCTAATAATAATAATAATAATAATGGTGGAGTGCCCAAGTGTGGAGTGTGTTTTGGATCTTGCAGGAAAAGTTTCAGTGTGGCTGTGTGTATGTTCAGTGGGTGCACACACACACACAGCAGCAGCAGGAGGAGGAAGAGGAAGAGGAAGAGGAGGGGGATTCAGGGTGCACAGTTGTAACAAGATCCACTTCTGCTGGTTCCAGAGGAAAATCTAATTTTTTAGATTCGTGCTGTAGCCGGCACGTTGTCTGCAGCTGCAGCTACGTCTCCAGTGTTTGTGGAGATAAAGAGACAAAGGCCACAAACTCTGTGGTATAGAAATACTGCATTATGGGGGATTGTCTTTGTTTCTCCTTCCTGAGAGTTGGACAATGACACCTTAATGTCCTCATGCTAAATATGAAGCTCGCCCAGCAGCCAGTTAGCGTAGCTTAGCTAGGAGAAGAAAGGCATAGCTAGCCCACATACTTTAGGGCCCCTTTGCCATGGCCCTAACCCCTTGATATGAGGGGCCCTTCACTGGGAGAGGTCCACAACATCTTGTCATCGGTTATTACAGTGACAAACGATATCAGCTAATGGATAATAATAGATAATGGAGACACATCTGTCAACTGCAGGACGGACGGGACACATTGATCTATTAGATAACGTCAGTCCTGTCCATGAGCAAAACCACAGCCTACCTAGCCTATTTGATTCTACCATAGCAATAAGGCTCGAAGCGAGCGTTAGCTAATGTATTAACTCATTCTCATACTCATAACTCACTTCATAAATACAAACACTGGTATAACAACACGTTACATCTTGGACTATTTCTTGCGAACCGCTACCTGCCATGCTAGCTCTTCTAGTTTCTTTCAGCTAAACCCAAGTAACTGGCTGCTAGCTTTAGGAAACAGCTAGTTGTCGACCTCATGCTAACAAATCCAGCTAAGTAGGCTAGCTTTTCCCCCTGTTTCAGTCTCATGCCTCGCTTAGCTAATGATTTAATAGCTGTGGAGAGTGGTATCAATAGTCTCAACACTTAGCAAGAAAGCAGTAGCCTAGCTATAAAACAGTATTGCCCAAAATGAAAAGTACAGATACAGAGTTTTAGACAGGCTTTTTTGAAACAATTTTCATTTTTCGAGGTACTGCACGATACCACGGATGCAGTAGAATGCAACTAGCATGGCACTGAGTGATGTCGGTGAATGGAGACCAGTCATTTAATAATCTGGACTGTCCGTGGTTGACAGAATAGGTTTTTACGGGGGACCGAGAATAGGAAGAACACAAACAAATTAAGACGACATCTTAATCTATGTGATGAAACGTGCACTGCAGAAAAGTGAAGCCCCCGCCTGTGGTTCGATGTTTCTTCAAGTTCCCTCACCACTGACGAGTAGCAGACTTAATGTCATCACTGTTGTGGGTCCCCTGGAAACATGTCATTTCTGTATTTGCATATGTTGTGACTTTATGCAGCACATGTGACGTCAAATTGAGTTCTAGTTTGCATGTGTTTTCTTCATTTGCAGTGTGTTGAGCTCTCTCAGCCACCGTAGATTTAAGTTTATTTGCAAAGACTGAAAGACAAATGAAGGATATTTACTCCTCAACCTGAGCAAGGTAGAAAATGGACTGAACCTCTCAAAGGCCACTGGCAGCTTAAGGTGGATTGTTTTTCTTGTGTGTTATTCTGTGTTTGAGTTTGACGTTGTGAGTCAATGAAAGCACCTTAAAACCTCTGGGTTAATGTACAGAACTGTTGAGAAATGCATGGAGGACCTGGTGACTCACCATCAAGCTCGTGGGTTTGATTCTGTGTGTGAATAATAATAACACTGGCACAGACGTTTGGGTGCAATTAGTCAACAAAGATTGTTGCATAACCAGAACATTGCTGATTGTGTGTCGGTTTCCCATGGATCTCATCTCTCAGCAGCGTTTTTGTGTCACATTTTCATGCAATAGTGAAAGATTGTCCCACCTTTTTCATGTCTTTTCCTCTCTGTTCACTTTTTCTTTGCATTGCAGGCTGTATGGTTAAGCTATTTTGTGATTTTCCTCCCTGTGTTTGCTGTAGAAGTGGCTGAACCCTGTCTGCTCTCTCTCTCTCTCTCTCTCTCTCTCTCTCTCTCTCTCTCTCTCTCTCTGTGGAGAACTAGGACAAAAAGAGCTAATTTCTAAACTCCAGTCTTCCCTGACCCAGCTGCCGGCACACAAGTAGAACAGAGCCATTAGTATGCAAGGTGCTGTCACAGCTCCTGAGGTCTGATAGAGGATCAGAGGATCAGCTCCTTTTACAGTCCTCTGAATGCTTGACCTGGCTTTTTAAGGAGAGCCACACTGGTTTACCCCCCCCCCCCCCCTCACACACACACATTATTCAGTCATGTTTAAAATGTAGTTTGGGTGGCTCATCAAGGTCGATCAATGTTTCACTGAGCGTACGGCTGCAGTTGCTCTCATAAATTTTTGTCAACAGAGTTTTTTTAGCAGCAGTGGGATTGATCAGACAGAATCTGGACGCTATACGCTTTTGGCTTTGTTTCCTAAATAGCAGGTCGTCCAATTAAATGTTCCCTGGCTTTGTGTTTTGTGTTGTTTGCTGGATAAACGGACAATGGAGCACTTCCTCTTTTTTTTTGCCGGTGAGGAATGTGCAGACTCAATGGCTTTTTGTTACCCTGCAAACAAATGAGCCGACAGGAAACTTTATGAAAACTGTTGATTACATGAAATAATAGTGTACAGACTTTCAGTCCGTTCCCTCAGTAGCCTGCAGACAAGAGTATTGTGATAATTAAATCACTGTTTAGATCGGTTCTCGAGCAAAAATGCTGGGTTCACCTCCTCAAAGTTGAAGATGTATTTTATATGATATTAAATTGAATATAATGTAGTTTATTCCCAGACAAAGCCTTTCCATGTATTTCTAGGCTCTTACCACTGAGAAACACTTTTCCAGTTTTCTGACCTTTTCCATAGCAAACACACAATCGATTAACTGAGCAAAATAATCGTTAATGTAAATAATCTTCAGTTGTAACTGAAATAACAATTCTGTCATTTTCCGAGCCGTTATTGTCTGGACCATATCTGTTATAATGCTCTACAGACAATAGAACCTGACTTAAGATTTCTGGGGTTCAATGCCGATACCAATATTAGGGAGTAAAACAATTCCAATATATTGGCCAATATAAATATATGTTTAAAAAGATGGCAGTTATTACTAAGATGTTCATATATAAAACGCTTATGACAAAGAGGTGATTGAGGCTCGATATTCTACAGTTTAACAATAAACTTTATCGTAAATAACTATGAATGAAAAGAAAACACAAATACAACCAAATGTGTAGGAATTGAATCAGGAAAAAAAAATGTTTTGCTAAATATAAACATAAATACACATATTTTCTGCATCGTAAACATCTTTGTGAATATTGTATCGATCACTGTAAACAATAGTGATAAAAACCTGAAACTGTGATGGACAAATCACAACAGTCAGGGCATCTTCCTGCACTGCTAATAAGTAATTTCATATCAACAAACATGAGAACCCACAGACACATAAAATGTCGGTGAAAAGCTCCTATCGACCCAATTTAGATATCGGTCCATCGATTAATCCTCTGGACTCAACCAGCAGATGATGTGGTGATAAACTTCAGTATTTCACATATACAGTCCATATAGTACATTTACAACCTCAGTACTGAGGATGTATTTTACAGTTTTCATGCAGCCCTCTGACACTGTGTCATTCCCACAGTGAGATTATATATTTTTAAGCCGAGCTCTTTGTAACCTAATAACGCATGTCGGCCTCTCGGCCCTCCAACACATTACAACTGGTTTATTTGAATCACTGCTGCCCTACCTAGTACATGATCTGTGTTTTTATTCCAGTTGCACATTACTCCCATTTAAAATGTGCAGTTAGTTTAGCCTAATGTGGACAAACTCTCTGGGTCCTAACGGAGCTACAGTTCACTGAGCGGCCGGTTGACCCATTTACATGTTAGTGCTCGATACTGCACCACACTCTCATGTGGGCTGCACACATTTCAAATAACAGACTCTACATCTTTCCTTTTCGTTGTAAAAGCTTTAAATTATTCAGATTATTCAAATTATTTTTAGACTAGGGAAACTGGTGACAGTTATTTTCATGCTCAGCTAATTCGCAGATAATGTTTTCAAAGAATCCTGTCGTCACAACTAGTCGGTGATTAATTGTCTATCGATTAGTCAGTTAATCATTTAAAAGCATGTGTGTCCTGCATCTTACAAGATCTATATGTCCATGGTCAGAAATTCTAACTTATTAGTATTCAACCAGTTCACGCCTCTGAGATGGAGGAATATGAATATTTGTTTGGTTGTTGGTGAAACTGAAAGGGAATTCCATTTGGTTTGATATTTTCCATATAACCATATACAGTCATTGGGTTTGTATTAAAAAAAATTGTGCATAACCTTTTGTACAATTTCATACTCTGTCTAATTCTTTACTATATAGTACTAGTGTCATGTGCATACAAACATCCAGTTTATATCAATTTAAGATATATATATGGAAAGATATATATGGTGAAACACTGGGCACATGAGAATATAACCTCTTAAATATAATATAACTGCAAGTGGAGAATTCGCCTCGTCTAGAAAACACCACAAATAAAATCTGCCACAAAAGATTTACCTCGGTAAAAATACAACTTGGACCTGAATGCAGTAATGATCCTTCCAGAGGGAGCCATTAAAACTGAAGACGCTTAAAAGTGCAATGGTTGAATTATCATGTAATTAACAGCAAAGCATAAAATGAATAGATAAAGCCTCTCAGTTCATCCATTTAAACTACAGCACATGGTTTCTGTAGTTAACAGTAATGTCCCTGATTTCATATGTACAGATGTTTAGATCATCTTCAGTTTAGTTTAATTCTTTACACTATAGGTAGTTTAAAAATTACAATATTACTTGATTTGTGGTTCTTTCTACAGATCTATGAAGTCCCATTTTCAGAAATAGATTATTTATTTTTATCAAGGTAAATGTCACATTGTTATTTCTTTAAAGTTTAAGTACAGGTTTTGGCTCCTGACTGCAGTTTGTGGTTTTAAACCCTTTATCGGCAGAAACGAACAAATCTGAGGCAGATCAGTTAAGTGTTATTCTTCCTCATCCGTGCACAATGCATAAGCAATAGATCGATAATTTGAACCTTTGTTTTATTCCTATTGATGGATATTAGATTATTGATTTTATTGCCCAACCCCTGGATGAGTCTTTAAAGATTCTGGGAATCTGACTCTTGGCTCGGTGACCGGAATGAAAATGAAATAATAATACATTACAGGCAGAAACCTTATACTGTGTGTGTGTCTGTGTTTGTGTGTGTGTAGATTTATAGATTAATTCCTCTAATTGCTGCTTGGATGATGGGCGTCTCGTGACCCTGAAGGAATGGATCAAGTCTTTGACATGAAAGTGCATTCATTTAATTCGTTCCCCGACATACCGATCCTGCCCTCGTTCTGTCGGCTCCCCCTCTCATCCTGCATGGGCAGAGTGGTGCTGAAAGATCAGGGCTATTACTAAGGAGGAGGAGGAGGAGGAGGAGGAGGAGGAGGAGGAGGAGGAGGAGGAGGAGGAGGAGGAGAGAGAGTGAGAGTGTGTTTGCAGTGGGCGAATTATTTTAAGTATCCTGCCAGTTTTATTTGTCATGTTGTTTCTGTTGATTCACAGCCAGTGACTGTTCTTCACTGTATATTTGTGTCATCGTGGACGGCGCCATTTCTGTCCCTAAAAAAAAACAGGATTTCTTCTCAGTTTCACGGTTTGAGCTCTGGAGCGGTTCCTCACTCGGTTTCTCCAGCTGCTGCTCCAGTTTTGAAGCCGCTGCAGTCGACATCGCTCTCACCCGATTGGCTGTCGGCTCCAGACGCAGGGGCAGATTATCCCACTGTCATGGCTACAGCAAACAGGAAATGCCCCGGAGCAGGTGAGGCTTCAGGGCCTGTTCCGGTGCCACGCTCGATGCTTGTGGGCGAACTCGGTTGATCACTGTAGCTCGCTCTTTCCATCTGCTCCCCACGATGCCTCCCTAGTGGGTTTTTTCGGGCGCCGGTGGAAGCAGCCAAGGAGCTGAACCAGAAACTCCGTCTGGATAAAGATGCTTTGTTCCAAACAAGCCCCTGAAATCCAAGGTCCTTATCTGCAGCCCCTCGGTTTAGGTGCTTAACATACATTTGGAATGAAAAAACTAAATCCACGGGAGCACTGCTGCTTTGTGCATCTTCACTATTTCTTCGTAACATATTGTACCGAGTCACTTTGATCGCAGAACATCAGCAGATGCTCCATTATTTTCGGCCGTCACGGGAGACTTTTCTCTCTTTCTCTGCGGGTTCCTCTTCATTACATATGCCTAACTGTCGGGAAACCGGCCCTGAATGTACGTCCTCTCTCTCTCTAATCCCCCCGTGGCGAAGGTGCAGGTCTCTGAGCCTTTGTACAGTCCCTTTGATGGTCGCTGATGGCCATTGAGCAGCTCTCCGCGAGCTGCGGCCTTAAAGCAGCTTGAGCTGGGTTTTGTGTGCAGCTCATAAACCGAAGAAAGAGGAGAGAGGGGCCCAGCGGCGGGAGGGAATCAGACTTTCTCCATGCCCTCGGTTGCAGTCCATATTCCCCCTAGTGCACCTCATCTGTCTGTGACAATAATGTTGACGGGGGCACACCGGTGGTTTCTGGTATGTAAACGTTGCCACCGGGGGGAACTGCAGATTATATATCAGAGCTGGGAGAAATCAGTATTCTTTGTATACGTTTTCACCGGCTCGATTTTCCTTTTTCCTCCTGAGCTGAAAAACAGACAAAGAGTATGGATTTCTCTTCCTGTCGGCCAGGGCGCTCGGCTCGTTGTTATTGCACAGACTAGTGGACGGGAAGAGAGCAGAGAAATTACACTAGTTAATACAAAAACAAGCTTTTCTTACCATTACATATATACTTGTATATATATATCTTTTATTTCTGTGTCATGTCAATGCATTCTGCCCCCTCTTTGACGCCTCCTGCATCTTCTTCAGGGAGTTCATATACAAAACATGTGCATAAGAGAAAAAGAGAAGAGCTATTACATTTCTGTAAATTCTCGTTAAAAAGCTTTTTTCTCTTCACCCAGGCTTTCTCCTGATAACTGTCTAATTTATACGTTTCATACGTTTAAAGAAACAATAGTAAGCTTCACAATCTGTCAATTTTAGGAACGAGGAAATATGTGATTTAATTAATTTACAGCCAGTTTACTTTCTCCCGGTCGGCATCTTTGAATAAATGCAGCTTAACCATGATTATATAACCCTGCATTACATCCTTTTTGGCTTCAGACCCTCAAAGACCCTTTTCTCAGTCAACGTTTCTATGAACAAACTCTGATGACTGTTATGGGATTGTATTTTTTGTGGATGGTCTGCAAGGATGTAGCTGCAGTGTCGATATATAATAATAACATAGGTCACGTTCCAAGCAAAAATGCCAGACAATAGTCCCTCATATCATCTGTGAGCATTTTATTTAACCATTCTGAAGACATTTTGAAGGTTGCAGATGATTCAGGGGTTGAAACAGATTTTCTTTGCAAAGTCCTTGAATTTAAACAGTGATGCGATGATGCAGCCATAGAAAACCAGTTTACACTCTGCTGTATGGAGCGTGACTCCTGGAAACAGCTCTGTGTATCCCCCCTGTGGCCAAATAAGGAAGTGAAGAAACTACAGAAAGAGCCCTGAGAAGAAGCTTTGAAAATCCAGTCTAATGATGAGAATTTGGCTCCAAGTTAAATTTCTCTGCCGTTAAATATTTAATTAACATTTCAAGCTGCCTGATGCTTTATTTATATTCATCGTCTCCACAGCCAGTCCCTGAAAAATTGATTCCTCCCTCAGTTCAAACCCCCAGCACCTCCCTGCCTCCCTGGCTCTCGGTATATATGCTCCCTCTCTTGGTCATCAGTGATACTGCTGCTGCTCCCTTACCCCCTGTTAGCCCCCCTCCACCCCCCTGTCTGCTACAGACTGGGACATTACCATTTGGTGAGACTGACTGGCTTTGGTGGGGAGACGGTGGGGGTCCTGCAGGGGGTACTCCTGCACTCAAGGCTCCCTTCTGCATCGCCTGAGCAGCAGGATTTCTTTGTTATCGTTGAATGCCCACGTGCCGTCGCTGGGAGGGATAGGAGGGGGGGTGGCAGGGTCTCTGAATCTGCGTGGATGAGCTTGAGCTCCTTGGCCTTGTGGGAAATGGAGTCAGACACCTTGTGTGCCCGTGTGGGGAATGCACTTCAAACCTGTGTCATATGCAAAGGAAGGTTACTCTGATGCTGAATGTTGGTGCGGACTCGTATCGAGGCTGCAGTGAGGATACAGATGGGTTTGTGTAGCGGTTACACATCTTTACAGCGACGCGTTTGTTCCTCAAAGCCTCCCAGACCTGCAGCAGTACACCCGTCTCGACAGCAGGTGTCACCCCCCAGCAAACTAAGGCTGGGAGCAGAGCATGGGGAGGGACCAACGTTTGTCTATCGATAAGTCGGTTTCAATAATCAGGGCTGTGAAGGAAGTCTGAAGGACGCATGATCCGGTCTTTGGATCTCTGCTGGTGCCATCCATACTTTTCATTACGCAATCATCTCTTTACCTCATGTGTTATAGGTAATATGGAAGCTTTAAGAAGGATCAGGCTCATTGAGACGCCTCTCAGGGATGACAGATCCTCCAGAAGGTCACGACCTCTGGCCTAGATCTCACAGACCAGCTAACCATCAGTGATAATAGAGTAACTGCAGAATGTGCCTCTTAGAGCTGAACTGGAGCGACACCCTGTTGTTCTTACATATTCCTTGTGCCGCTCTGTGGGAACAAGTTTGTGATGGATGCATTTTGGTGCTTCTTGCAATTTCCTGTTAAAACCCTTGAGGATTGTTTAAGTTCCCCTTTGACACCTGGTTCGACACCTCTCACACCGGGGGGGCAGCGGAAGAGGAAGCGGCGTGGCGGCGTAAATTTGCCGTCGTGTGTCACAAGCCAAGCCCTTCCTTTCAATCTGCCCCACTTCAATTCCTTTGTCATTCAAATAACCTCATGAATATTTCACTGCCCTGATGTGACGGCTGGATGGGAGCGTGATGGTGGGGGGGGGGGGGGGGGGGGGGGGGGGGGGGGGAGAGAAGGGGACCTGAAAGAGTCATCAACTTCAGCGTGGCGTGCTTTTTAGTCAGACTAACGACCTGTGTGGCGATGGACAAGGTGTGTAATTTGGAGGGTTAGACGTCTTGTCACATCACGTCTTCAAAATCACAGCACACACACACACAATGAGAAGCAGCCAGTGTGTGCGATTCAGCTTTGCTTCACTAAGTCTTGTCTTTATTCCTCGCATCACATTCCTCTGTCCTTGGTGTGTTTTTTGTTTTTTATGTCGGGGGGGGGCTTTCGGTTTCTGGCAATTTGTGGAGGAAGCTTCAGGAGAACCAGCTCGCGGGGAAATCACAACAGAGCCTAATTACACGTGTCCAGTGACACAGTCACCTTGCTGTGCGGAGCAGCCCTGTTTGTTTGCCATGGCTCCGCAGCCTGAACGCAGCCCCTGAGCCGACTAGTGGGTGAAAGGTAAAGCTAATGAGGCGGCTGGAGGAGGTTCTCCTAACCTGTGAATGCACTCTTACAAAGGCCAGTACAGAAGCATGGGAGATGAAGGTGCTCTTGCTGTGGCCTTCTCCTTTTGTGAGGTGGCTGGAGAGCTCACTCCCATTGTGACACATGCTTTCCACTCAGAGGGAAACCGTCAAATATAGTCCCCCCCTTTTTTTTCTGGTTTTTGCTTTTAATTGAGGAAAATAACATCCGCCTCCTCCTCTTCCTCCCTCCTCCTCCTCGTCATCACCACCACGTCACGGCTCGGTCATATATGGCATTTTGTGAGAGTACACATGCGCTAATGATATGCAGCGTGGCCCCTTTAAGAGCCCAATGTCCTTTTTTGAGAATGAGTCCAAACTCTGAGCTCTGTGTGTGCTGACCGTGGCCTCTGGGTTGGTCACCAGGGGGAAGCTGCAGAAAAGGGAATGGCTTACTGATTCTAACCTCCCCAGCCCCCAGTCGGGACCAAACGGCAGCCTCTCTCCGGCTGTGTGCCCTTATCTACCAATGGAATGCAACAGCTGTGCGGGGGAGCAGCAGGGTGGGCTGGCTGAAACCCCCCTGCCAGACCCCTGCATGGCTCCCCCACCACCACCACCACCTCCACCTCCAAGGGACGTACTGGGCTCCCTGAAAGGCAGCTCAACTAAAAAGTGAGCTAGACACACAGCGAGGGACTCGGCAGGGCTGCTGCACATTCAAAATAGAGGGAGAGGGAGGGAAGAGAGACAGCGCGCGAGAGAGAGAGACAGGGTGGGAGAGAGAGAAGGAGAGTCAGGGACAGGCAGTGCTGAAAAGGAGAGCACAAAGAGAAGGAAAGTGGAGCAGGGGAGGGGAACAGGAGGCTGGGTGAAGGGAGAGGGAAAGACAAAAGAAGGAGAGGGGAGACTTAGCAGGGTGAACGGAGGGGACTGAGCAAATGGCTACGGAGGAGACGGCGGGGGGAGCCAGGAAAGCCACCAAGAGCAAACTGTTTGAGTTCCTGGTCCATGGAGTGGTGAGTGGCGCTGTCCGTCATTCCTGTGAAAGGAGCTGAGCTCTGGCATGTATCTGTGTGTGTGTGTGTGTGTGTGTGTGAATGTGTGTGTGTGTGTGTGTGAATGTGTGTGTTGTGTGTGTGTGTGTGTGCATGAGTCGGCGCAGCAGCAGCAGTCTGTGTGCGAGAGATAGCTGGGTAGAGCTGGCCATGTGAAGGTTATTTCCAGCCCCCTGGATCCCAGCCTGTGAGGAGGAGATGACTTGAGAGAACAAGAAGTGGAGCAGCATGGATGGATGGAGCTGAGCAGGAGGAGGATGGGGAGCAGAGGATTTCTCCCTCACACACACACATAGACAGACTCACACACAGAAAATGGATAATATGTAGAAATAGAAGCTAAGCGGTGGCAGCAGCAGCAGCAGCAGCAGCAGCAGAAAGCAGCCAGCTCCCCCTTTGGCGAACAGAGGAGCACGCTGAGCATGCTTCCCTGGGAGTCACAGACAGAAGAGGGGGGGGGGGGATGACGAGTCCACTCACAACAACACAGGCAGAGTAGCCTTCCAGGCGGCGTGCTGTGCTGTGCTGCGGGATGGGGGGGGGGGGATCTGAACCTGTAAGGTCACGAGACAAACGGACGTAGTATCGCAGAGACGGAGCCGAGGCAGACGGCCAATCCTGGAAATCATGCAGAACAATCAGCCCATTCATGTGAAGCGAGCACGAAATGTCAAGTCAAGTGTTGCTCACGGTTTAGAGGTTAGGCAACTATTGCCACAAGCTTCACGCTGCACGTGAAAAGCAGGACAGGGAGCACAGGGGCGGTTTGTTTTGGTAATGAGCTGAATGAAATAGAGTGTGTCGAGT
Organism: Pleuronectes platessa; assembly: GCF_947347685.1. Lineage (NCBI taxonomy): Eukaryota > Metazoa > Chordata > Actinopteri > Pleuronectiformes > Pleuronectidae > Pleuronectes > Pleuronectes platessa. The sequence goes on from NC_070645.1 coordinate 16,688,242, forward strand.
CCTTTTTAAGTGACACTTTGCTGTTTGAGAGTTTTAACAGATGTGCAACTGTGACATTGACTCATTCATTTCCAGACCTGCACATAAAGACGTGTCTGTGTTTGACCTCTGTTCAACCGGACTGACTCTCCCTCTGTCAGATAATTTCATTTAGTTTTACTTTTTAAGAGCCGGAGCTGCTTGACCAACACATCTTCACGAAGCTCAAGGTGACATCGTCAAATGTCTCGTGTAGAAGCAGAAACATCAAACCCGGAAGATATCGGGATGACGATGATTCGTGACAATGGAAAGCAGCAAATTCAGTTTTTTATCGATTATTCTTCCATCAGAGCTTAAGGTTTCTTCTCTTTTGTTAAAAAGTCTTGTCAGTGGGATACTGTATGTGTCTGTATAAGCAACCTGGCAGCTGAGCAATGACAAGGAAAAGAGAGATGGACATGCAACATAAGTCAAGGCCGGAGTGGAAGCAGGGACATTACAGTTCACGGCCTTAAAACCCCCCCGTGGCCAACAGGACGATTTGTAATGACCTTAAAAGGTAGATCTGTACAGTTAGACACAAAACTATGCAGCAAACGGCCTGACACGTTTCACCATAAATATTATTTACAAGTCCACCTGACTCCGCGAGACCCTATGCGGCCTCGACTTTATGATTAAAGCGAATTTCACCTTTGCACATGTTTCCTTAAACCTGGTGTCCCTTCCTAAAACCTCTAGAGTATGGAGAAGGTCAAATCAGCTGTGGTGTGAGATTTATTCCCCTGTTGCCAGATTGTTTCATTTGAATACATTTATTTGGGTGTATTTTAAACCTTTGGTATTAGATTGAATCATAAAGAGATGAAGAACGTTGAGAAAGTTGAGGTCCATGATTTTAAAGACCTGGGACACTGGGGTCCTCTTTTGTCGCTTTAACCAGTTTTAAGAGATAAGAATGAAAAGTCTAAGAAAGGAGTCAAAATCCATTTGAAATGTAAGGAACAGAATTATATTTTTATTATTTCCTACTGCAAAAATCATCTGACAATCTGTGAACTGACCCTGGGCCTGTTATTGGGTTCCTGATGTCCGGGCTTTTCCATTAATTCTTAGTCAAACTGCTTTCATAGTTTCTTAAAGTTGGGTTTTTCAGCTAAAACGTCCAAAAGGTCAAAATTTGAACTCTTTGTATTCAAAGGGCTAAAACTCCCACAGAGCTCTTTTTAATGCTAATGTACACCCACTCAAATTAAAACTGAAAATGTGCACTTTAATTTAAATCCATTATTTGATTTTACATAAAAATGTGCTGAAGCTCAGAGCCTGAGGAGTGAAAAGAGAAAAGTGTGACCGTGTGAATAAGTTTGGCCTTGACCGTAGCTCTCTTGTCTTAAACGTCCGTTCCAGGCTGTGGTTTCCACTTTCTGCTGAACTGAATTTCACCTTTTACACGGATTCAGAAACTTGGCATCGCTTCACTAATCCTCGAGTACGTCGAGAATGTCCAGGAGACGGTTTGGCAGTAGATCGTGAAAGCTGTGCATGTCTCCGGGACGCTGGACGCAGCTCCGGTTTGAAGACGTGACTCTATTTGAATCCTGTCGGGCCGTCCGGTGACACCAGGTAGATTTATGCACTGAAACAAGATGAGGTATTGTTTCTGTGACAGGAGCGGTCATTACAGGGGCTTCGGGGCCGGAGTCCTGCGCGAGGAGACAGACTTTAGGATACAATGGACCAAGTGATTGATGAGACGAATGAGTGTGTCCTCTCAGCAGACCAATTAACCTTGATGAGGCTCTGGCTGCTCCAAGCCAAACATTTCCCTCTGCCTCTTTTCTCTCGTTGCTTCGCTCCGTCTCTCCCCCACGTTTCAAAATGGAAAAGTCTTGTTTTAATAGTTGTGGCAGGTTCCTCGCTGTGTACGCTGCAGAGCGCAGAAATATTTATAGTGTGGGATATGGCGATGATTTGGCGCAGCGAGTCAGCTTGTGGCGAGGGATGACGTTCTCCTTTCCCCTCGTGGCTGACTGAGACAGGCGAGCTCTCACACACAGAAACACACATGTCGCTGCGTTTACTCGGACAGAAATATATGTAAATACTGTACGTGCACGCCGTTGTTGTGGTTCCCAGAGGTCAGAGTGTTCCGGCCTCAAAGCAGCTGCGTGAGTGTGTGTTGTGGGGGAGAGTGTTTGGCCGAGGTCTGGATCTAGGACTGATGGGTGGGCTGAAGGTCTGGGTGAGGTCTCTTCTTTCTCTCTCATTATCTGCCTCACCTCCCCCTGCTGTTGGTTCTCTGCCGTGTGTGTGTCTGTGAGTGTGTGTGTGTGTGTGTGTGTGTGTGTGTGTGTGTGTGTGTGTGTGTGTGTTTGGAGGTCAGTAAGGGCTGCGGCGATGAGAAAAGCCTTCCAGAGCTCTGCATGGGAAACCCTGATAAGCTCAAACATAATACGACACAGTGTAGCTTTGTCATCTGCAGCTCGGAGTTTGTTTGTGTTTAAGCGCGTGATTGGACCTTTGAACGTAAACCCCCCCCCCCCCCCCCCCCCCCCCCCCCCACCCCACCCCACCCCACATCTGGATCATCTGGATCCCTCGCTTGAAGGGCTAGCTCGCCCAAATTAGCAGAGAACCTTCAATGCCTCTCATCTATGGGGGGTTAGATTTCAGTGTTTAGATTATTGTATATCGAAAATTACAAGACAAGTCAGTTCTCTGCATTTGCCCCAAAACAACTGGGGTTAAAGACATTTTCATCCGTGGTGCTCACCGCATTGAAATGTATTTAAAAAGAGTCAACAGCCAAATCATGTGTGTAATCCACAGACCCTGCTATGATCAGCTTTCATTGAAATGACTTCAAAGTCCAAACAAACATTGGAATAGAGTAGTTGGGGGTTTCTTTAGAGGGATAGAGCTGTTTCAGTTGCATATTTCTGTTTATTTGAGTTTCACAAATCAAGTCTCATTCGCCTCAGCTCTCCTGTTCATCTCGACATCAGCAAATGAACCAACTCTGTCTGTGTGGTTATATTCCACTGGAGGTTAATGAGAAAATATATCACAATTAGTCATTAAATCCACTAGCATGTGTTTGATAGTTGTTCAAATCCATCAAAATACATTGTGATATACTCAAGAGTCAAAGTTCTTTATCACACTGATGTTATAGTCGAATAAGAATCAAATATTGCAATCAGTCCAGCTTATTGATCCGTATTTGAAATATTGTTACACAAAGAGATGGAGAAATAGTGTTCTAGTTATTACAAACAATAGTAAAAGCAAGAATGCATGACTTTAAATTAGGTATAAAATTTAAAAACATGTTTAACATGTTTTGGATATCCTACAATTACTATGTTCCTTACAAGACGACAGTTAGATGACACAATATTAACAAATCCTCTCCAATAAAGGATAAACACACCACAGGCCTTGAAAGTGGTGATTGTCATATTCAAAGCAGCCTTATTCAGTAAACCAGGGGATGAAAATCTAATATAAGAAAACATGTTTTAAGTAGTCGTTGGGTTTTGGGATATAATCATTGACGTATTCTGACACTTGAGATATTCCCCAATAAATCAATAATGACATTGATCTGTAGTCTGAGTCACGTCCCATTCACGGAGCCTCGTCCCCAGTTTTTAATAGATTTTCTGGGTGCCAGTCGAATTCTGTGTAACAACCCGCAGATTCATATGTTTAGTTCAGTGTGGGTTAAGTTTGGCCTCTTCGAATCCCTGCAGCCATCCCAGAGATGCCAACACACTTCTCAGATATCCATCCACATGGCGGGTTCGATTCCTGGCTGGCTGGCTGGCTGCTGGAGCTCTGGGCTGAGAGCTGGAGTCGGTTCAGCAGGTCAGATTATAGAGCACCGTGCAGTGTGTGTGTGTGTGTGTGTGTGTGGATTTTAGGGGAAATTCATCTTACTCATTACCCAGCTACGGCTGTGTGTGTTATCTGAAGAGCTTAAATTCTCCAGACAGCCGGTGGTAACAGAAGCTCTGTGTGTCTGTCTGACTGTCTGTCTGTCTTTCTGTCTGTCTGACTGGACGGGGGGGGGTCTTGCCGCTCAGAGTCTTGTTCCTGTTTGGGTGTTGCTGTCCAGCTTAGGTGGGGGGGCAGACAGAAAAAGAAGGGGGTCTCTTAAGGCTCCATAAGGTGGCAACAATCAGGCAGGAGGCCCCCCCGCCATATGTTGTTTTATCCTCCCCTGTTAGGAGACCCTTCTCAGTTGACATCCCCCACCCCCCCACTACCACCACCTCTACACCTCCGCCAAGCCAGAGTGACAGCACCGCCTGCTCGGCCTCCTTATCGCAGGATCTGTGCTCGGTCACCATTTCAAAGGGCACATGATACGTGACCTGAGTTATTAAGTCTCCCTGTGAATACGTTTTCACATCCTGATTCAGTTTAATATGTAGTTTGTTTGTGGTGTAATATCTAGTTGTTTTTATTGTTTATTACCGTGTTCTTTGTTTGTTGTCTGGGTGTTTTGTGGACGGTCTAAAGATAACGTTGGATACTGTGTGTGTGTGTGTGTGTGTGTGTGTGTGTGTGTGTGTGTGTGTAAGCCACATTTAGACGTGACAAACACTGTGAGATGTTGGAAAAACGTGAGCTGCACGCGAGGAGCTGAATCTCCTGATCTGTGGCGTTCAGCTGTTCTCCATCACTCACAGGTTCTGTTAACGCGCTGGGGACAGATCCTGCGTCAGTTTGGAATGAGAGGTTTTCTGTTTGTTTTTTGCAGAAGGACGGTTCAAAATGGTGTCATGGTTTTTTTTTTTTCAAAGTATTTTTCAAGAAATGTCAGCCCAATGCAGCTGAGCAGCTTTTCTATGGCGTTTCTATTGGGTTTTTGTTGCAGTGGATGTTTGTGTCCTGTTTTTTTGGCCTTCTTTTAAATTCCCTCAACCAAATTGCCTGCGAGATTACTAAAGTTATATTGTGTTGAGCTGATCTGCAGATGCTTCAGTATGAATGAACAACAAGGTTTAGATGTAGAGCTTTATTTGTGTCTCATTTGTGCACATGGAAATAACTTTATTTTTCTGTCATCAATAAATATATTTAAATGTTTGTTTTAGCCATACAGTGGCACAGTGGTAATCTGTTGTAGAGAGGTGGGGGAGAATAGAATGTCATCATATGTAATTGATTTCAAATGTCCAACATGACACCATCTCTGCTGTTTAGAGTTAATTTGTCCTCATAATACTCATCACTCTTGAAGTGTAACTACATCTGCTCAAGCACATGCTTGAAAAGCTTGTACTCGTATTTCTACTCCTCTAAATAAACGTTTTCTTACTCCACTACATTGCTTAAACCGTTATAGTTGCTAGTTATTTTAAAACTACTCCACCTACATGATGAGTTTGTGTAGTATGATGTGTTTTAATAGATCAAGCCATGCAGCATATATATCAGGGCAGGATTAACTCAGTGGCCCCCAATCAGATTCTCCCACCCTCCCCTATCGCCTTGGGTTCCTCAAATTAGTTGGATTATGATTTAATTAAGTGCAAGTTTATGCAGAAAGTAAGTTTAACAGCAAGGGGGAGAGGCTGTGCAAATAATTAGAACATTAGTTTTTGGTCAATAAATGTCTGCTTTGTAAAATCAAGTTATTACGACACACAAAAAGTACATTTGCCTTAAATACTTAAAGTACATTTCATGGCGGAAGACTTTGAATGCAGAACATTTCTACTTTAACTCAAACGACCTCTTTTTCCACTGCTGATGGAAGTTAGGACGTTTTAATCAGCGGACTGGTTTCTCTCTCTCTCTCTCTCTCTCTCGTCTTCGATGTTTAGAGTTTTCTTGGGGGAGTCTTTGCTCTGGATTTAGTGAAAAGATGTCGCTCTATCACGCGACCCTCCCCCCCGCCCCCCCCCGCCCCCTCTTTCAGACAATAAACTGAGGCGGGAGGCAGCTGTTGCCATGGGAGTGACAAGCACAGGTGAGAGTTCCCCAGTTGTTCCCAGGCGTCAAGACGAGAGTGTGGGACTGTGGCTTCTGACACTGTTTGCATTGTTTAGGGTGTGTGTGTGTGTGTGTGTGTGTGTGTGTGTGTGTGTGTGTGCACGCTGTGAAGAGTCTTCATTTAGTCAGATTTTTGTTTAAAGGAGGTGAGAACGAGGCAGAAGACACGACGTGTGTGACAATGAGAAATCCCACATGGAATTTCACCCCATATAAAGTTTCACAACTCTGCTGAACACACATCTGAAAACAGATTCATGCACATTGACTTCACTGAATTTCGAAATCCTGTTTACCGACCGAGCTGTTGTTCGATTTCTAAACGGTTGCAAAAGGTGGACGTGGGCAGGAGCGAGCTGACATGTGTCAGGTGGTGAGTTCTGCTGTCGGTGTTTTGATCCTAAGTTTCTGGTTCAGCCTGGAAGTCAAACCAGTTGTATCCAGAATTTTTATTTGAAAGAGGAAATATATGTCAGGTGTCGTCGGTGAATTCCTTTGTTGATGCTCAACTTCAGGATCTTGTCAGATAAGATGGATGTTCACAAAAAAAGATGTCTCCCCAGTTGGTCTTTAATCCACCTGTGTGAAGTGCATAACAGTTACAATTGATGTCATATTTCTGTTCTTGTATTTTTAGAAACACTCACTTGAGATTATAATTATTCAGAACCCTCACTGGAGACTTCTTTCTACACACGTCTGACCCCCGCGCCCTGTTTCTTGGTTTCTCCCCAGCGTCCTGGCATGCCGTCTGGGGCGAGGATGCCCCACCAGGGCGCCCCCATGGGCCCCCCCGGCCCCCCGTACGGAGGGAGCCCTGCTGTGCGGCCCGGCCTGCCCACCCCGGTGATGGAGCCCAGTCGCAAGAGGCCCGCCCCCTCCCAGCAGGTCCAGCAGCAGCAGCAACAGCAGCAGCAGTCCGTCCAGAGCCGGTCCAGAAAGTGAGTCTGAGTCCAGCTCCCCCCCCCCACACACACACACACATCACCACCCTAACACTGCATGGCTTGGATTCAGCAGCCGCTCATGATCAGCTGTGGTCACACGCTCCACTGAGCTGGAAGTCTGAAGGAAAAACACATCTGGCTCATATTTTATGGAAGTATGGAACTGCTCTGGAATCAGGTGCAACAGAGGTAAAAAGATCTGGAAACCAAAATCTCAATATTTCTTTGTGAAAACCAGAACAAATTCTTTCTTTTCTCAGTCACTCTTATTAAGTGTTTGATCGCACATGTGGATAATTTCAGACAAAGCTAAAAGTTATTTTCTGGCTCTTTGTGATGAGTCAATCTGAAACACAATGCATTCAAGAAGTTGGGCCTATTGTGCTTAATAAAAAAAAAGGGCTTTTCAGGTTTTAAACTGGTATCTGTATCAAAAACAATTTGGAACTTGAATAGCGCCGAGTGGAGCACATTCCTCCGCCAAGGACGAACAATCTGACACAATCGTCTAGTTCTCATAGTAGAAACAAAAAGAAAGAAAGGCTTCTGATAAACGGGATTATTTATTTGACACAAAACATAGTTTAAGAGAAAAAACATCTGGATCTGCTCCTTAAAGTACATCTGCAAAGAAAAATCTAACAGCCTCATCCGTCCATCAGGTTTGGTGTAATCAGGTTTATTTGTTTAGGCATCGTCCTGCTAATAAACGAGCAGACACATTAAAACACAATCTGGTTGGAGGTTATAATGAAAAGCCAAATTATAAACAGGTTAGTGTGTGAACTGGTGGACAGATCAAAGCTATAAGTGATTATTGAGTGAGTTTTTCCATCCACCAGCAAAACGAATCAAAAATGCCAAATATTTTCAGTTTCCAGTTTCTCAAACGTGAGAATTTGCTGCTTTTATCTTTTTTCAGTTTGTCAGTAAAGAGAAGTTATATAAAGAAAAAGAAAATCTTCTTCAACAACAGTTCCATACTTTCCTAAAATCCATTTTTTAAAGATCCAATCTCAAAGATTACACGGATGAGGAGTGGAACCGTGACCCGTGTGTGTGTGTGTGTGTGCGTGTGTGTGTGTGTGTGTGTGTCTCCCCATCAGCTTTCATGTCAGTGTTTCACGCTCGCACACAGCCTCTCTCCCATTCCCCCCCCCCCCCCCCCCCCCCCCGGACTGCTTCACGTGTCCCTGCTCATCCCCCATCACTGCTGTGTCAGAGCGTTTCCTCTGTTCAGGCTTCACGTGTCCTCAGAGTCGGGGGATCTGTCGTATCCTTGTGACGTCCACCCGGCTGGCTGAGGACGGTCAGGAGCCGGTCGTGCTTTGGCGTTTTTGTTTTGAGCATCAGTAAACCAGGCGCACACACACACACACACACACACACACACACACACACACACACACACACACAGAGTGGATGGATATCTTCTGTATAAGGAGACAAGTGTGAGGCAGGTGTGGTCACTGGGAAGGCGATCGATGTGCGCCCTCTGTGGACCTTCGTCTTCCTCCGTTTCATTCTCTCAGTATCTGCAGCACAATTGATCCTTGTACAATTAAGCCGACTTGTCGAACAGGTCGGGGGGGGGGGGGGGGGGGGGGGGGGGGGGAGTGTTGTCCTGCGTCAGTGCCTCGACCCCCAGAGCGGCCCGGCGGCGCTGCGCCTGGATCTGATCAATGCTCCAGGGTGACCGGTCCAGGCGTCTCCGTCTCTTTCACTCTCTGGTGCTTTGTGTGGCTGTGTTGGACAAAAGCTCAGACCCCCCCCCCCCCCCCCCTCCAGTGGCTGCCAGCTGAGGACGAACCACCTGTGTTTGCAGTGTCATTGAGACCTTATGGTCCCGGCTGCGCTCGCTCTGCAGAGTCAACGCTCTCATTTGCAAATCCCCGGCTAAAAATAGGATTTGATTTCGGTTTGTGTTGGTATAAATACTCAACCTTGTGTCCTAACAATCGTGTTTGTATACAACTGTTGTTTTCACAAATACAGTTTGTATTCCTGCTACGTAGGAAGCACCACATGTGTGTCCTGCTCATCACCCACATGCACGTGGTCGGACTGGACGCTGGAGGTTTGACCTTGACACCAGTTTCTCATCCTTAGTCCCACGATGAGGTTACACAACTTTGACCTTAACGCCTGATACATTCTTTAAATGATAAAATAACAACTTGGAAATTAACGCGTATACTTTATTATGCTTATATAAATTATTATGATAATTTGCAAAGGACTCTAAGTGCAGTCGAACATTGTTCCTTCATGGTTTCCATAGTGTTGTTGTGTTTCTCTGGAACGGTCTGCTGCTTCCTTCTTGAGAGAACAGCTTCATCCAGCGCCTCATACAATTTGGCTTTTGCACACAGGGACTTTCAATCTCATCTTTTATCTCCCTTTTAAAACCGCATCTCTGTTCCGGTCTTTTGTCCTGCCCCCCCCGTTAGTCCTTGAAATCAGACCTAGAACCTTTTCTCGCCGCTCACGACAAAGGGTTACTTAGGACACTGGATGGTTTTTTAGGAGCATTGTGAGAATCGTGCAGGAATGAGGCAGGTCGGTGATAAACCTGAAGATTTAAGGCGCTGAACAGAGCGGAATGTTCTGGTATTTGTGCATAAAACAAAAACACTGTGTGCATGTTGTCTTCCCCTGCGTCTCTGAACCCATTGCATATAATCAAAGCAACAACCCACATTCACAAAATTCAGACTCTAAACTCACACACTGCTTGTTTGCTCCGTCTCCATCGAAGTTCACAGTGTGTCCATTATCAGTGTGTTGTCTGTCTGTGTGTGTGAAGCATGGTTGTTTTGGATCACGGTGAAACTTTGTTGAGTGAGCGTGTCCCTCGGAGGAGCAGGGCGCCTCCCCAGGTCCTCGTCTGCGGCACTCTGTGTGTGCATGGACTCACACGCCCATCCCTCTGTCTGAGTTTGGAGTTGTGCACCTACTAATAGACCCTTGAACTTCACACACATCCAACACGCACAGACACACACACACAAACAGCCAGAAACCACCAGGTGTTGCTCCTCTTTTTGCTGCCGCTGAGTGTGTCGACTCTAATCGGACAACCTTCGAATCCTCACCAATTCTCAGGAAGCCAGTCGGATTCCCCGGAGCCAATGAGATGCCGGCGAGGCAGATGGACATGAGAGAGCCCCAATCAGATCCCACGCTCGGATCCAAGTAGGAGTTTACTCTGCTGCATGTCAGTTTTCTTACGTTTGATGACTCTGGCCTGGTAGTTTCACCCGAGCCCAGCACTCCCTGAATGAGTTGTTTTGGCCGAACGTACGTGCGGGCCTAGAAGATGACTCCATAACATGTAGTGGTGCATGCTTTGGACTGGAGCATGGCATGATGGGAACAGTTTACCTGAAGCTAGAGCATTGAGAACCTGTAGAATCCAGAATCTGAAGTCCCTTTTAAGTGAAATGGAGATTGTTGTGATGCAGGTTTGTGTTTCCCTTTGCACTGCACCCCCGGATCTTTCAATTTTCCTTGCAGCAGGCTTGTTCCAGTATTTGGCATGCTGATAAAAACCTACTGCTTCACAGATCAGTGCAGTGCTCTGTGGCAGAACGTTTCTCCACACTGCAAGAAATAGAATAGATTTGAAGGAAATTATCTTATTTACAGTGAAATGATGGAAATGTAGAAAAGAGTGCAAACCAACTCCAAGGCTAAACATCTTCTTTACCAGGTCCTGGTTGTTATGTGAATCTGCATGAAATTGTATAACGACAGAAAGATCTCATGAATATGTAGAATTAATTCAATTAGCATCACAAAATTAAAGAAATAATCTCACAATAATAATTAAAACATTACGAAAAATCTTTTTCTGTTACTGTATATTAATACAATGTAAAATTGTAATGCGATAAAAGATTTGTCCATAGACTTTTTATAAAGATGGATGATATGACTGCTCCTCTAAAGTGAAGCCAAATCATCTGAAGCGCCACCTGGTGGTTGGCTGCTGTAGAGGTCATAAACCTGCCTTCTTATGGGACATGAGCCAAACTAAAGACTGGTTCTAAAAAGACGGCAGCGTTTAGATCCAGGAGGTTTTCGCTTAATTTCTGGACAGTAAGAGGAAGTGAAGACGTGTCGTCCATCTTAATACACAGTCTGTGTATCTGACCTTTAAATTAGCAGTCTGACATTTTGAGTCGTTCATAAATTTGCTTTCTTATAAAGAGATTGATGAGACGCTTGATACCACTCTCATGTTTGTGTGGTTGTATTATATAGTTGTTTTTTCTTTTATACAAACTTTTAGTTACTGTTACATGACCAAATCTGAATATTTTTCAAAGTTTAGAACTATTCCTTGAAATCACCTGATAAAAGCAACCAATCTTTAGTAATTCAATATGAATATGCTCGTCATTTCTTTGAATGCATCTAAATTTGGAACACAGCCAAGGATCAAAACAACCCCTCTGCTTATTTACACCTTTCAAAGCTTCACCAGAGAAGATCTTTTCTCTTTGATTAGAAAAACAAGATTAAATCTTCCTAAAATACACAAATTCAGACTTTCTTTGTAATCTCTCTTTTTGCAGTGCAGTGCCATTTAGTTTTCTTCTAGACAGTGTCCTTCTGCAGGCACCAAGAAAAGAGCACATGCATGAATCTACTCGGGTGCTCCACATATCACAGATGTTAAATATTCTAATTAGAAATTTAAAAAGGAAACTGTCGTGTTTGGTTTGAAAAAAAGTTACGACAACCTCGGTACAGATTGTTCAACTGTTCTTATTCCCTCATCGGTAAGTATACGACAAAAACAAAACACATGTTGTCAGACCGCAGGAACTGCCTGTGATTCATGATCAAAAAATCCACACACACACACACACACACAGACACACAAACACACTGTATATTCTCCCCTGGGATACCCTGTAGACCTAAAAACTCTGTAACGCACCTGTCACCATCTACATCCTGCTGCAGTGGCCCCAGTGAATCTATACCGTGTGTGTCTGTCTGTGTGTGTGTGTGTGTGCGTGTGTGTGTGTGTGTGTGTGTGTGTGTGTGTGTGTGTGTGTGTGTGTGTGTGTTGAATAAATGTCAAGCAAAAGATGTGCGATGTGGCACTTTTTGGGCTGTTGGATCGCTCTCGCTCTCCAGGTGGACCGCTGCATCTCAGAGAACAAACAAACACATAACGACAACACTGCACACACACACACACACACACACACACACACACACAGCTGGGACGCCGGGGTGCTGGATATGGCCCAGCATTTTAGCAGATGGCCTGGGTGCTACGCTATCAGTCACCATAGTAACATGCTCCCTCTTTCCTCTTCCCCTCTGTCTCTCTCTCCCTCTCTCCAGTGCTAAGAGGAGGAAAATGGCAGACAAGATTCTTCCGCAAAGGGTGAGGCTGCATATTTTTTACCTTTGTTGCTGTATGTGTGTGTGTGTGTGTGTGAAGGTGTGTGTGGGTTATTATCTTTTGTGAGCAGAGCAGATGAATCCTGGTCAGGGTTTGGATGTCAGAGGCTCTCAGAAGCCGCGGAGGGCCAAATGATTCTGTGCTGTCTCCAATTGTAGAGAGGGAGGATGAGGGGGGTGTTCGGCAGGTTCTGGGGTTTCGTCCTCAGGGTTTCATTCTGTTATTTGTAAGGTGGCTCTTTGATTTATATTGGAACAGTCATGCGAAACCAGAAGTAGGAGCGAAAAAAGCGACAGAATCCCCACGTTTCCTCAGGTGAGCCTGTGCCGACTGAGGTTTGATTCTCACCCAGTGGTGTCCGCTTGTGGCCCCGAGCCACGCCGTAACCTCACCACGTCCTGGCGAGCTCACCGAGGGCTGGAACCGCGGAGGTCTGGAGACGGCGAGCGTCTGGACTCGGGTCTTATCCCCTAACACAACCCAGACGGGGGAGATTGCGGCACAGCCATGGCCGGGGCGCCGCTCCACAATAATGAGTCAGGGACAGGGAATGTCTGCCACACTCCTCCGTCTGCTCGGCACCTCAGCCGTGGTGAAATGCGGTGGGATTCAGATAGAGGAGGAATGAGAGGCAACAATGTAAGCAGCCATTTAGAAAGAAACATGAAAAAGGAAAGATAGAGGGAGGGAGGGAGGAGAAGGAGCGAGGCGGAGGACTGTGCACAGTCGTGGAAGCAGGAGCCCTTGAAGCTCTGAGGACTTTTATCGGCACAACCTACACCTCGTTTTATCCCCCTGAGTCTCCAGGTTCATATTAATGATGAGCTGCAGCACAGGGACATTTCCACTGATGTCATCGTTTTGTACGTGCAAGAAATACACCATTTGGGAAATAAATAAGTTATATACATAGAAAATATTAAGGCAAATCAAAGGTTATACTTCTTAATCATTTATCTCATGATGACATGTTATAAATCTCTACGCCACCTTGGTCCCTGAAGTTTAACTAACCGTGTGAACAAGGTGATCTTATGCAGCTAAAACTTTATTCAAAACCTCTAAACTTTATTTCACGCTCTAAACATGATCGTAAACATTAAAAAAAAAACACCCAATACTGTAGGTCCCGTGATGGTGCAGCTATAAAAACAGGATAGGATTGTGACAAAGTTTTCTCATGTTAACAGAGATAATGTTTGCTACATCGGTTTCATCTCTTTGCCATCAAGGTCATTTCTTTATCGTAAAGATATGAAATGTAATTTTCTTCTTTATAATGTCTGAACGTTATCCAAAATGTTTCCAGAAGAATCAATATGATCTTTCATTTTCATTGTAGCGTCAGTGAACGTGGTTTTGAACCATGGTGGTGAACACAACATTTCCCATGATCCCATGCTGCTTCAGGATGTCATCCAACTAGATTGAGAGGCCCCTAGTGGCTGAAGTAACATATTGTGCATTTAATCATTGGCTGTGCTACTTTGAATAAAGCCTCACAGCTACTTAGAGGTAAAGTCACAGCTAAAATGTCCTTGAAACTGGAGGGTGGACCCCCCCCCCCCTCCCAGCACCAAGGCAGGACACAGCTAATCCACTTAAGCCCTTCAGAGATATTCCAATGATATATTTGAATAAAATCTGACTTCTTAATCCACTGTGTTGTCCTTCTATAGATTTTAATGTCAGCGTGTCCTCTCTCTCTCTCTCTCTCCCTCTCTGAGCAGATCCGGGAGCTGGTGCCGGAGTCTCAGGCCTACATGGACCTGCTGGCCTTCGAGCGCAAGCTGGACCAGACCATCATGCGCAAACGTGTGGACATCCAGGAGGCGCTGAAGAGACCAATGAAGGTTAGGACAAACAATCATGCCCCACGAGGACCGACTGCCACAAGAACATGTTCCTTTGTCTCATTAACACACAGAGAGACTCATTTGTCTTCATCGCTCGTTGGTTCTTGTTTCTGTGACATGTATTTTATTCCAAGATTTGGTGAAATGCCCCTTTTAAACGATGGATTTTCCATATGCCCTTGTGTCAGCAGCAAAAGCGTAAACTGAGGCTTTACATTTCCAACACCTTCAACCCCGCCCGACCCGACGCCGATGACTCAGACGGCAGCATTGCATCTTGGGAGCTGCGAGTGGAGGGGAAGCTGCTCGATGATGTGAGTTTCATTCTTTGTTTCACGCCTGTATTTAAAAGACGGTTTCTTTCAAAGCCTTTTTTGAGCATGACATAAAAATATAGTTTTCTGCTTCAGGGTCTTATATCGAGTCATCTCTGGCAGATTAATTCCGTGTGAGGGAAATGAGTTGGTGAAGGAACCGACATCATTCACGACGGGGCTCAAACAACTCTGAGCTGAAAAGTGTTTCCTGGCTCCGAGTTTAAAAACGATGATGTGAAAAGTGGTTTTGTAAGGAGTGAGGATGCAGCATGTAAAAAACTAAAAAACGAGGGATCATACATTTGCGCTGTGAGCGTTGCTTCAAAAAGCCGCCTGTGATGCTCTCAGCAGTCTGGGGCAAGGCCGTCATTTCACAGCGGTAGGAAGCGTTTAAGTTTCACAAACCACAAATATTTCTGGTCGAGCTCGGAGGAAGTGGACCCTGAGAATGCCTACTGTCTCACTCTCCGTCTGATCGCGCCCTGCCTCTTGCGGGTTTCTGATTAGTTACGTTGCCAGAAGCAAATAGACGAAGACAAGTGTTTCACATGTGTGGTTAAACAGAGTTCTGTGTGTATCTCATTTTAGACATTTACTGACCACGTCTGTCTCTCTCTCTGTTCTGCAGCCGGGGAAGCAGAAGAAGAAGTTCTCTTCCTTTTTTAAGAGCCTGGTGATCGAGCTGGACAAAGACCTGTACGGCCCTGACAACCACTTGGTCGAGGTCAGTTCCAACATGGCTGCACAGAGGAAGACGCCCACACACCCACATCTCATCAACCTTTAACCTGCCCCGACCACAGGGCTGCAGACATCTGAGCTCTTATCATGACGGCTCTTTGGTTTCCATGTATCTAATTTGATACTTTCAGGCTTAATTTCATTGGAAGAGAAAAGAGGCATACAGGAAATAATGGGGGGGGGGGGGGGGGATCAAACCATCGACTCTATGTGGCCACCAGAGCTCGCCCCGATTTCCTGCTTTCAGTCACAAAACAAAAAGACACTATGAGGCCTTCCAAGAGCACAATGCTAAAGAAAGTGGGAAAAACAAGAATCCTGCATCGGCCCCCTTAATGGAAACTGCTCCTAAAGTGAATGGGCTCTTCCCAGTCTCATACCCCCTGTCTTCTTTTTCAAACTTAGGTAAAAAGTATCAGCAAAATCGAATTAACGTATAAAAATGTCTCGTCCATCTCATCATTCTTTCCTTCTTTCCTCTCGAGCCTCAAACACGTATTTAAATGAAAATTAAAATATGTCCTCCCTGTTTGTAGTGCAGCAGAGACATAACGAGGGTCTTTGATGTCCTCCTCATGGTTAGTTGTAGGGTTTGGTGATGTCTGGTTGACGCCACAATCAGCCAAACCCAGCACGCTCCCATTTGTCTCCCAGTTGGATGAAGTAAATTAACAGTAAAACAGAATGAGAGAGTGAACCGTCTCTTTTCTTTAATAAATAGATTTTTTTTTTTTTTACATCAGCGTTGCAAGGTTGTTTTAACATGCAGGTTTGAGAGCTGGAGAAAACAAGTGCGCTCTTATTAAAAACAACCATAAGCCGCCCTTGACTTCGCAAAATGGGTTGACTTGAAAAAATAAAATAAAAAACTCCCTTTAGCAGTTGCAGAGGGGAAATTATGACTTCTCAAGGTTCCTCTATTTAAGAGCATATTTGAGTACGGCACTCAGGTGCTTCACTCTGAATGATTTTCCATCAAAAGAATTTTTTTCTCTGCCTTGAGGTACAATCACTACTTAATCTGTTATGAGTCAGCTGAAGAGCTGAAGGAAAACATCAGTGTGTGTTGTGTGCCGAGCCGCTGCCGCCCACCGCGCTCGATGAGCCGTTTAAACAACTTCTCTCTCTTTCACATCGCTGAGCAGTTCAGATAAACCGGAGATGTAAATAAGAGCGATAAGGAGGAGGTTCTGGAGGACACCAAACACAAAGACACATTCTTGTTTTCCACCAGGCTGCTCTTTGGTTTAGCTGTTCACTCAGGTCTCTGCTGATGGTGTTGATCCTGAGTGAGATAACGTTCAGCTGCTGGTTAGACTTTAGCAGTCGTGGTTTTCTCAGCTCATCTCACGTCGCTAGTTACGCAGAAATCTTCATCGCCCCCGAAACCACAGAGGCAGCTGGAGTGTGAGATCCAGATGAGCTCGATACAGGTGCATGGAAATGTCTTTCTTTTCATATGCACATTTGTTGATGCTCTAAAACATCTTATATAATAATCAATATTTAGAGGTTATCAAAATTAAAGTGACAAAACCCTCAGTTATTGATGTTGCATTCAACCGTTTGCAGGATTAAGAACCATGTTAGCTGCTCTGTGAGGCCCAGTGGAGCGTTGAGTTTTAATTCTATCATCAGCAGTCTAAGGATTAACAACTTTAATATTAACTGGCTGATGTTTAACATGATCATCATCTGAGTGTGGCATGTCAGCATTACACTCTTTCGCCTGATGGTGGTGCTAGAGGATCACCAAAGCCGTTACAGTTCATCCTGAGGGAGACATGGACGTCTGACACAGACCTCATGACAACTCATCCTGTAGCTGTCGAGACATTAAAGCCTCGAGGCCGAGAAAAAAACTGATTAATAAATTGTGAAACGAGTGAAATAAACATTCCGCCGGCTGAATTTGAGGTGTGTAGTAAACATGTGGTGTTATGTGTGTGTGCGCATGTGTGTCTCCTACAGTGGCACCGCACGCCCACCACCCAGGAGACGGACGGCTTCCAGGTGAAGAGGCCCGGAGACGTGAGCGTGCGCTGCACTCTGCTGCTGATGCTTGACTACCAGGTGAGGGGCCGACACCTCACTGACCAGGGACCAGTGGGACTGGAAACCACCGCTCTACAGAATCCATTTCACGGCTCGATATCTGTTTCCATGCGATGGAGCTGATGTGAATGCTCTTTGTGATGCAATGTTATCGTTTCCCCGCAGCCTCCCCAGTTCAAGCTGGACCCGCGCCTGGCTCGCCTGCTCGGCATTCACACTCAGACCCGCTCCTGCATCATCCAGGCTCTGTGGCAGTACGTCAAGACCAACAAGCTGCAGGACTCCCACGACAAGGAGTACATCAACTGTGACAAGTACTTCCAACAGGTACGGGGCTGTCGCTGCAATACAACTCACATCAATGTTAGGATCAGTGTGGCTAGAGAATGTGATTTAACTTTCACATTTTTCTGCAGATTTTCGACTGCCCGCGGCTGAAGTTCTCCGAGATCCCCCAGCGCCTCACCAACCTGCTCCTGCCCCCGGACCCCATCGTCATCAACCACGTGATCAGGTGCAGACTCCTGCTGTTTCACTGTGTGGGAACCTCATCCTCATTTAGATTAAGAATCTCCTTTTCCAGAGGGGCTCTGCTCAGACAGGCTGTAATAACGAGGAGTCAAAGTGTGTAGATGGATAGATGGATACTTTATGAATCCCGTGGGGAAATTTAGATCATCCAGTAGCTTGTACACTTAAACACATCACTGACATACATACATAAATCACACACGGAGAACATATTTACAGATACATGAATGGAATGCAATGATGTGATTGTGTCAGTGTCCAGTAGGAAAGTGTTCTTGTGCTGCTGGAGTGGATGGTACAATAAAATATATATATATAAAAACAGCAGAAAAATATATATATATAAATATATAAGAATATGTAGTGGTAAAGTCTGTGCATGGGGCTAGTATAGCCAGTAAAGGGATGGACAGTGGGTTGGTATAAAATAATGAGATGAGAAGAGTAGAGAAGGGGAGGGCAGACTGAGGTAGACTCATGCAGGGAAGATCACCCCCCCCCCCCCCCCCTCCTATTCTGCATGGCGTTATGTAGCTGAATGGCAGAATTAGAAGTATTTGAAATTGAAAAGAAGAGGTTAACTTTTTGGGGAGACCTTTTTTCCCTGACGTCAAGAACAGAGCTATTGAATATATTAAATTCAACGGCTATTCACAGAATCTTAAACCATCAAACTTTTGTTATACTGAAATGTTCCCTCAAGCTTTTTCTTACATTATTTAGTGTTAAATAAAATGTTATAAATTTAAAAAAAAACGAAAAATCTGAAGGTGAAGCTTTAAGGAATTGTTTTCTTAAAACCCATCCTGACTGCCACTTCTGCATAAGTGAATGTTTAACAGTTTAAGGTTTGATCCATTAAATCTCTGTTTCCTTCTCCACCCCCCCCCAGCGTGGACCCCAACGACCAGAAGAAGACGGCGTGCTACGACATCGACGTGGAGGTGGAGGACCCCCTGAAGGGCCAGATGAGCAGCTTCCTCCTCTCCACCGCCAACCAGCAGGAGATCGCCTCGCTCGACAACAAGGTGAGATCAGTGGCGTGTCACACACACACACACACACACACACACACACAGACACACACACCTCTGAATCGATTATTGTGTTACTTGGATGCTGTAAATCTAGCAGAGGTGATAATTAAGCTGCCTCCTGGGAACAGACACGTTTGATGACGGCAGGATGTTGTGGTGCTGGTTGTTTAGAGACCCACTTTTTCATTAAAGATATAAACGTGTAACAATTTCTTCATTCCTTCATGTTTCAGATCCACGAGACCATCGAGTCCATCAACCAGCTGAAGATCCAGAGGGACTTCATGCTCAGCTTCTCCAGAGATCCCAAGGGCTACATCCAGGACTGGCTCAAATCTCAGAGCCGGGACTTAAAGGTTTGAAAGCTGCCATTTGTATCTGTACACAAAGACACACACTGCCACTCGTCGCACAACGGCATATCTCTGCAATTGTGTGAAATCTATTCTTGATGCTGAGATGGGAAATAGGAAAATAGGAGGTTTTAGAGGGAGGATTTATTCAAAGTGATGATTCCATTGTTCCACCTGCAGGTCTTTACACTCCATGTTAGTCTTAGAGTTAACCCTTGTGCCTTGTCCCTGCCTGTAGTTAATGACCGACGTGGTGGGGAACCCTGAGGAGGAGAGGAGGGCTGAGTTCTACCACGAGCCTTGGTCCCAGGAGGCCGTGAGCCGCTATTTCTACTGCAAGGTGAGGAGTCGGCCCCTCGGCGTCTTTGAACTCCTCTTTTATTCCTCCTCTAGAAGCAGAGGACAGGTCATATATCCATGTTTTTCTCTCTCTCTCTCTCTCCCTGACAGATCCAGCAGAGGAGGCAGGAGCTGGAACAGGCCTTAGCTGTCCGCAACACCTAAACCAAGGCCCTCCTGCACCGCTGCATCTGATTTCAGAGCCGTGTGTGTGTCTGTGTGTGTGTTTGTGTGTGAGGCCATCGCTGTAGTCTGCTGAAACCTCATACCTCTCAAAGTGTCAGTGACTTAGAAACAAACGCAGCCTTCGTCTTTGTGATAGCGATTAATCATTTTTTTAAGGGTTTTGAAAATGGAAATTGGAAATTCGAGGGGGTTTCCACGAGCCGGCAGCGATGTGCATGAATGGAAGACAGACCTCCAACGCTCGCCGCTCGCTCTAGGTTCTGTTTTTAAATTTTTTTCAGTGCAGAACCGTGAGGACACCGTTGCTAATCGCATGTTTTTAGCCGTCAGAGGTCGACATCCTCCGTCTCACTGCCGGACAAAGGACGCTCCTCATCATCACTCTCTCTCCGCTTTGTAAATACTAGCAAACCCCCCCCCCCCCTGCTCTGGATCCTCAGAAGACCTCGGACCTGGTGTCACTTTTTTTTTTCTCAATCATTTTTTTTTCGGGGAGGTTTGATTGTTTTTTCCACATGTTCTCAAGAGGAGAGTGTTTTTTGGAAACACTGAGGAGTAACTACACCAGCAAAATGGAGGTGGGACACATATGGGGGGGGGGGGGGGGGGTTGCAGGGAATCAATGATATCGATAAACCTGATATTATCATTTTCAGGTTTTGAAGGAATCAGTTTGACGACAACCAACGTGTCTCACTTAAGTCTTATTTGCCGGTAAACTGATTTTCCTTTTTTACGGCGATTCCTACGACAGTATTAGATGAGTTAACTGTGAGTATTATCACACTAGCAGATCCAGGGTCTGTGTTTTAATGAAGGACAAAACCAGTATTGATCATTGTCACAATATCTTCTCTTCCCTTAATCAAAGCAAGATGTTCCTTGTACGTGTTGAGACTCACTGCCTCTTCCTCGTGTCGTCTTTCTTGGCCAGTTAAAGGTTTGACGGTTTTACCAAAGGTTGCAGCGAGAGGAAGAGAAACTGAAACGGAAAATGGACAAAAATCCAGATCTGTTTTTTTTAGGCGACATTGCAAACAGGAAGAAAAACTCTGTGGGGGGGGTGGGTCTTAAATGTTCTTTTTAAACAAACTCAGTCGAGCTCGCACCCCCGCCAAGGCCCAAACGAGCACTTCAATTAAATCAAGCTGCACCAAATTTCACACGCTCATAGTCATTAGTCCCTAAATGTGCCTGATTATTTCCATCGAGATCCATGAATTATTCCCTGGGAAATAGATGATGTTAAGGAAAATTGGGGGGGGGGGGGGGGGATCCTGAATCTCTCTGTCCAGACTCGCACTGACACTGAATGGCTTTCCTCTTGACTCTGGTCTCATCCTTCCACCAAGTCGCACGGGAAATCCATTCAGTAGATTTGTTCTGCAGAGATGATTCCTTGGCGGAGGGAACACTAATTGCAATAAACACTTAAAAAGCCCCGGGTTTGAAGCTTTGTCCATTTTAACACTTTTTTTATTGTTACATGAAGAGTTTCTTTTTTTTTCTTTTTTCTAGAGATGTGAATGTAAATAAGTTGTTCTCCCTGCAGAGGGCCGACTGTACAGTACACAACAGATTATGTGTTTGGTTTGTTTTTGGGGGGGGGGGGGGGGGGGTGAGTTACATGGTGCAGGATGGGAGCTCCATGAGTTTTGAATTAGTAGAGCAGGAATGTTAGCGTTCCTCTGCGTCCCCTCTCGGGTCGGGTGGTTTATTTTAGGTCCATCATGTTTATCGTGGGAGCTGAGGGAGACCTCCCTTGCCCTCGACCCCCCCCCCCCCCCCGTTAGCTGTAACACACGATATAATCCACACCACCTCACGTTACACTTCTTTTTCTAACACTACACTCGACTTGTACGTACACATGGTCAGATGGAGGACTTCCTCTCAGCAGTCGGTTTCGAGCTGGAACCCTCTCCTGGGGTTTTCTTTGCACTGGGCTGTAACTGATTAGTTTTTTTTTTTAATCCCAGCAAACACAAAACGTGATTGGACGATTTCACAAAGACCTATGCATGCTCCGTGGACATTCACCAGTACAGCTGATGGGACGGTTTGTGTAAATATATGGAAAAAGGAAGCTGGCATAGCCGTCTGTCTGTGTGAAGACTCGTTGAAATGCCTTCTGGGAACTTTTTTGCCAAAAATGATGTGCCCTACCAGCAACTAACTGTAGGTGTGACTTTACTTTCTCGTCTGTGTTTTTTTGTAACTAGGTCTAAGTTATATTAACTGCACTCGTTAGAGGAGGAACTGTAGTCGGTGGTAGTATTTTAGTCCTGTGTCGAAACCCAGAGGGACTTTTCTTTGTGTGGCCGGGGTATTCACATGGTCGTCACTGAATCACTAGCACCTTCCAGTGGAGGAAAGTGGAAGCTGCAGTGACGACACAGTACCAGGTTCTTATCTGACTCACCAGGATTACTGTGTCTCCTGTTACTGAAGCCTGGGGCCCTGTGGACACGTCCCCCTGCATGTGTCCCCTCTCTCTGTTTACACTGAGGGTCACCGGCAGGATGATTAGGGTATGCACGCATAACACTGTTTATCGGTAAAGAGCAGAACTCGTTTGGTGACGAAGAGGAAAACATTTTAAAAAAAGAAGGGAAAACAGCTGTGATACTACGAGACAGCCTGGATGTAAATAAAGAAGCGCTTGCCAAAGTTTGTAAATGCCATGATCTCTGAACGTGTCTTTTTTTTTTGTCCTCATCACCTCATTGGGAACGAGACGTGTTTTTTACTGTGTTGTGCTCTGCTGCAAAATATGTAAACATTAACATATTAAAGCTCAATGCAGACAGAAAATGAAATGTATTCATGTCCTCTGAGGAAATAGTCCTTCAATGTTACTGAGATGTAGAGTCACTGCCTCAGAGCGAGAGGAGATTGAGACACATGTGCAACTAGAGCTCTCAGTAGTTGTAACTTTTTTTTTTGGTTCTAACTTTTTACAGCAGTGGGATGTAACCAAGTGCATTTACTTTGTAACTGTACTTAAGCATATTTTCAAAGTATCTTCTTTAGTCAAGTAGATTTATTTAAATGTACTTTTTACTTGTACTTCACTACATACATGAGCAAATATCTGTACTTTTTACTCCACAATGTTTTTACAATGCATGAGAAGCCGCCGAGGCTCAACCATAATGATGCAATAGACTGCTGCATCAGAGTAGGCTTCACTCAGAAAGTACTCTGATTAACTTTCAATATTCTTAGTATATTTAAAATTAAGTACTCTTACATTTACTTAAAAAGTTCATGTGGTACGTCAATACACTGTACTTTTACTTAAGTAAAGTGTCATGAGTACATCTACCTCATGTCCTTCAGCTCTGTGAACCCGTTTCCTCCTTTTCATTAGAAAACTTGAAGCTGTGGTTTTAAGGTTAAAAGTTGCACATTCTGCTACAGAGCCCTTCTTTAAAAGAACTCTCACACTATGTAAGTGCTGGTGCTGCATTCAAGCTCATTGGTGGAGGGTTGAACTTTCTGCATCAGCCAGAGGAGGCCAACAGGCGGTTTGCTGTTCAGCCGCCTCACCACAAGGAAGCAGGTGGAGGCCTTTTCACTGGGAACTGCTGCCGTGCTGCACAGAGCTGACTGCAGTGGAGCCGCCGCCTCAGAAAGAGCCTCTTTCACTCGGCTGCTCTGCCATTCTCCTGAACCCACAACCCTCACATGGAGGGGCCTGCTGGGTGGGGGAGGTTCGGGGCCCGATCGGAGAGCAGGAGGAGGAGGAGGGGGAGGAGGAAGAGGAGGAGGAGGAGGAGAGGGCTGTGTGAAGTGATCCATTCATCTTGTTCAACCATCTCGCAGCCGAGGTTAACCACCACCACAGCCCAGCTTGGACCAGGTAGAGGCGGCCCTCCCTCTGGGCACTCGGTTCACGTGTTTCTCCCCAAAGACACGTTTCCAAAAAAACAGGGAGGCCCAGGGAGGGGTGGAGAACTACTGCCAGACTGTGAGGGGATGAGGTGGAGGAGGGGAGGGGGGGGGGGGGGGCTGCTTCGGAACAAACTGTTCACTGCCTCCGGGCACTCAAGCTCTCATTCAAACAGGGAAGAATAGATTCTATGAGAAGAAAAACATTCTGAATAAGAGCTTTGATTAGTGACCGACACAGATCCTGTAAACAGTGACCTTCTGTCTGATGAGACTGAAACTAATCAGTTTGTTGAAAACTCTGTGGAATCAATGAAGAAAACAACTCACAGCGGCAATATCACTCTTTATTAATAATAATAATAATACCTCTTTAAAAAAAAGTAAGAACATATCTTAAAATCAAGGCAGCTTCAGCTTGGTCCAGTATTATTTTTCAACATCTTCACAAAAGAAGATTTGTGGCTCAAGTGTGTTTTTCCTCAAATAATTATTAAGAAATTCTGAATCTTTTGAATTAACTTATTGTTCATATATTCAGTGGAGTGTAAATATTGTCCTTCAGCTCCAGTTAGAACAGCAATGGTACAGTTGTCTGTTCTGTCTGTGTCTCTGTCCTCGATCGGACACAGACAGACACGTGAGGAGAATCTGTGATGAGTCATATTTCCTCTAGACGTGACAGATTCCTCGATAAAGACTCATAAGTCAGATTTGACACCTTTGAGCTCAGCACCAGCACACGATCGCTCCGTCAGAGTCCACGCACGAGACGCCTCCGTCTGAATGAGTGACGACTTCAGTGTGTGGATCATAAAAGTACCGTGTTAAAATTCACATTATTCTGCGTGACTTTCCTTTTCCTCGAGGCAGAGAGTGTGTGTGTGTGTGTGTTAAGAGTTTCAAAGCTCTCGAAGTACCACAAAGTACCAGAGATCCCAGTGAGATCTAGGTGCTGTTGGCCTGCTCTTGCTCAAACAGCGCCATGGCGAGATGCGAGCGGGAGCCCAGACCCTCCAGGCTGCTGAGCACACAGCGGTGGTAGATGTCCTCACTGAACCGCGGGTTGCACGCTCGTCGGACGTACTTCTGGATGAGCGCCGGCTCCACGGCTCTAAACACGTGTAAGCCCGAGTAGCGGACAAATATGTCGTACACGTCCATGCTCTCCAGCAGCTCCTCGTTGTCCAAGATGTCGGCAGCCATCTTGGTCCGTGCGGTCATGTAATCCGCATTGTAAAAGCAGGCCTCGTCAAAGACGTGGCGGTCAAAGTGTCCGTCCCTCAGCGACTCGGAGGCGAACGACGAGGAGGCAGCGGAGGGCGGCTGGTCGCGGTACACCACGGCGGGGCTGTACTCCTGGAAGTGGATGGGGAAGAACACCTGCCAGTTGCTGATGGCGTTCATTCGGCAGCGATTCAGGAAGTCCGCGTTGACCTCCGTCCACACGCTGGACAGGAAGAACAGCGTGTCCACCGGATGCTTCTTGGAGATGATGTCCATCAGCTTCACCTGCGAGGGCACCTCCGTCTTCACGCTGATCCACGGGATCTTCACGTCCCCGTAGCGCTTCTCCACCTCCCCGATCATGGCCTTGATGCCGGCGAACACGTCCGTCTGGCTGACTCGCTGCGCGTCAAACGGATCGTATATGAACAGGAACGTGAGCAAGACGTTGTCGTGGGTGTCGAGCGTGTTCATCACGTACATGTCCAGGAAGTTGCTGACGTAGTCCTGGTCCTGGGCGGTGACGGGCAGGATGACCTGCACCCGCGTCGCCTCCGTCACGTACGGCATGGGGATGATCTCCACTGCACTGAGGGGCCGCAGCAGGTTGACCCGCTTCACGATGACCTGGCTGTGGCCCTTCTGGGTGTAGGCCTCCAGGGCCAGGTCCAGCATGTACTCCATGCCGCGCGTGGGATCAAAGCGCCGGTAGCCGTTGAGAAGACGGCGTTTGCGGAAGCGCAGCTGCGGCTGGTAGCGCTCGTTCAGACGCTCCACTGCGATCTCCAGCACGGCGCTGACGTCCGCCCGGTCCGCTCCTCTCATCTCACACTTTGGAGAGCTGTCCACGCACAGGTAGATGTGCTCCTCTGTGAAGTACTCCCAGTTGATCACCTCGAAGCGGGTCCTTGGCTTGAAGGGGGGGTTGATTCCGATTGGCCACGTGACTCCGGCCTTCCCCTCCGGCGTCCGCTCACTCAGGTTGTTGATCTGCATCTGAGGAGTACACACAGAAATCTGTCATAACAGAGCCGAGGAGGATCCGTTAAATACCAACGTGCCGTCTACGCAGTGTAAACACAACTCTCTCTGTTGTGTAACGTGTATTTAAAATCAAGTCAAAACAGCCCTGATCACCATTATTATCATCTGCAGATCCTATATTTACACAATAAAGCTTCTTCAGCAGATCCTAGTCACAATAACATCTTTATTTTGGCTTTCTGACAATAATTGTGTGAGTCAGTAGTTTCAGCAATGACTCACATCGGGTTGGGCGCAGAGAACAAACATTACACCGTGACACAGAACTCCTCCCTGTGGCAGCTCACTGGATTCTGTCCAATCAGATAAGTTCAGGTGAGGAAGGCCCAGTAGTGTGTCACCAACCTGGAGCTGCTCGATCTGCAGGTACGTCCATTCCAGCTCGATCTGGCTGAAGCGCTTGTGCAGGCGGTACATGAGATTCGGTTCTGATACCGGATGCACTGTGAAGGCGTTCTTGAACTGGGAGCTGTCTTCTCGCTCTGGATCGGCGTTTTTCCCCAGTTCAAAGTAGCGGTAGGTCATCTCCTGTGAGCCACACACACATTGACAGAGAACAAGAAGCGGGAGAATAGATCATCAGAGTCAGAAGCACTTTGAACTTCTAATAACACTCTGAACTGAAGGTTTTCTTTACCCGGTGCACCTCCACGCAGCTGAGACCCAGGTAGTCGATGATGCAGCGGCCCAGCCACTCGTCAGGTCTGACGCTGAGGATGTCATTGCGGCAGGTGTCGAGATGTGGCTGCAGGCGGGCCAGCAGGCTGCGGGACAGCAGGTAGCCGTAACCCCCGTGGCAGTACCGCGCCTTCTCCTCCCCGCCGATGAACTCCTCCGCCCTGCCCATGTACAGGTCCTGACCCGCAGTGAGGTGGCCCACGAGCTCAGTCAGCCGGTCGGCCTGCAGGTAGGTGTCGTCCTGGGCCAACAGGAACCAGTCGTAGTCCGAGCCGTAGTGCTGGTGGAGGTGACGCACCGTCTCGTACATCAGCCACACCGGCCGGTCGTCGCCGTGGGCCACCACCGTCATGCCGTGAGGCACCTTGGGGCTGCGCAGCCCCGTGAAGAAGAAGGTGCGGTGGAAGTGGTGGGCGATCGTCCGGTTCACGGCCACCGCCAGCGTGTTCAGCGTGGCCCGAGAGGTCAGCACGCCGACCAGCAGCCGCTCCCTGATGCCCAGTTCAGTGTGGATGTACCGGGTTCTGGAGAGCCGGGGAGAAGACAGAGAGGTGGAAAAAACAAAAATGAGAAAATAAAAACACAAACATAATGAAGATGACAGGATGATTCATAACACTCATTCAGTCTCATTAAGAGGCGGTGGACTAGAGGCAGAAAGTTGGACTATGGGCAGAGAATCCAACGGTGGTCTCTGGTTCGACTCCACGGAGTGACAACACAAAAACCTACCTGGACGGACAACACCTGGATCTGTTCCCCACTGTCTAAGTGCCTACCCCACCCCACTGTCTAAGTGCTCCTGAGCAAGGCACCTTACTCCCCCAACACCTGCTCCCCGGGCACTGTGCATGGCTGCCCACTGCTCTGTGTCCTCCTGTGTTCACCAGATGGGAAAAAACATTTGCATGTTGTGTGTGTGCATGTGTGTGGGACTAATAAATGTATCTTATCTCATAACACTCATTTAGTCTCATTAATCAAATTCGTTTGTCTGAGGACAAAAAACTGCCTGAACACAAAACAGACTTTTCTCACAGCTCTTTATAACCTAATGGAGAATTTGGTTATGCACATTCATGAGGTGTTATGAAGAAAGCACCCCCCCCCCCCCCCCCACTCACCTGAGGACTTTCTTGTGTGGCTTGTTGGGGTCCTTGTGATAGGGCACGATGCGGGGCTGGATGTCCTCGTCTCCGGCCTCGTCCCTGGACACCCCCTGTCCGTCCCCTCTGCCCAGGAAGAGCCTCCCGGTGCCCAGCTCGTCCCTGCACGAGTCGTCCGTGTCCCCCTGCGTCCAGGACACCATCAGCAGACTGAGGCTGCAGCCCAGGGACAGCCCCAGGATGAGGGGCAGCGCCGGCCGGAACAGCGCCAGGAGCGAGGACAGACGCATGTCTGGGCTCCGCTAGATGAGGCTGCTCTGGAAAATGTGTGCTGCCTTCGAGTCTGTGTGCAGAGCATGTGAGGAGGTGTCAGGTTTCCTGTGCTAGCTCAGCACGTCTGAATGGAAACATGTCAGGAGAAGCTAACAGGAAAAACGACCGAAATCCCCCATAGTTGTGTTTTTATCCTTATCGTCTCCTCCTGTGAGGTTCTAATCTTCTGATGAGAGGTTATTAGATCACATCCCAGAGCTGCACGTTAACAGACGATCCTCTCCAGCCTCATACTCTCAGATAACAGAGTAAAGATGAAGCTAAGTTACTTCTTTAACCTGGTTAGTGAATTACCTATAGCACAACACCATTAGCGTGTAATACGACTCCCCTGTTGTCTATTAACCCGGGCTAGGCGCTCTGGTCCCCGGGATGTGAACCACGTACCTGCACTCTGGAGTCAACATCAATGTTTTCAAGCTAACGCCACGTTAATTAGCTTAACCAGTCTTTTTGGGTATAGCTACTTCTGACGTGAGCTAACGTAAATAACGTAGCGATGTGTCACCGGGTGAGGGTTAAACCACTGGTTAACCGTCACCTACGGTTAGTTAGCGTTAAAGAATAAAAAAAAGTTAACGGAGTGAAAGTAGTGAAGTTAAAAACCTCGAAGGGAGAAACCAACACCGAGGAGCGGGCTAGCATGTTAGCATCGCTGCTCTCCCGTCGCTTCTCGATCCATCTCCGCCGAGGGCTCGAGGGTGAAGATCCCAGTTTGAGTCGCTGGTTCCGGGGAAGAATCGCAAAGCGGAGCCGTGGGGGGGGAGTCGTCCATTTGCTTCAGTTTCTCGACTTCCTCAAAAAAACTGTCATAACCACACGCAGAGAGGAGAAGTAACGTCCCTCATCATCATCATCATCATCGTCATCTTCGTCACCGACTGACTGAAGCTCTGCTGCAGCATCACCTCCAGCTGCCCCCCCCCCCCCAGAATAAGAGCACCACTATAACTATAACAGAAAAAATAACATATTTCTATCATTTAAATTCACTTCAGCTGTATTTACATGGGAGGAAATTGCAATAGACATTTTATTTAGCTGAGAAATGCAAAAGATCCCAAATTAAGCAATCTACAAAAAGTGAAGAGGAAACAAAATAATCAAACACTTAATGATGTTTGAAAAGTATAAACTTAATTCTCACCCCTTCTCCATAAGTCATTCATTATTATAATATTATAATGCTATATATATATTATTATATCTATGAATATGTTGTTTACCTGTGCTCTATATTGTATATAATGTACAACACATATATGTAATAATAAATACAATATAAATAATAAAACATAAGGTTTGATATTTTCATACACCTACATGCCCAAAATCAAAAATAGACAAATTTGCATTGTTATTCATAGCAGAAAAAAAGTGGAAGATAAATGAAGGAACGATAAACATTTAGTGAACAAATAAAAGTAGTGATTGTCACATCCTCTCTTCATCCTCTGCACTTTGTGAACAAACATATATTTGTACTTTATTTTGAACTGGGTTGTGTTTGGATATTGTTTTAACTCCACATTCAAACTGGTCCACAAGTGTTTTAGTTGATAATAAACTTCAGTGCTGCAAATCTCCCACATATTATGATCTGGTTTGTGGACTTAGTGGAAAAGTTGCATTTGAAGAAGATGAAATATCATTTTATGAATTAAATCTTGTTGTAAATTTCCGGTTTGCTGCAGTGCTGTGGGAAGGGGAGGCGCCCTGGATCCTCCCCGCCCCTCGGCCCCTTATATGGTCCGTCTGGCGGTGTGACGTGCGGCTACATCCACCCGGCGAAAAGTGGACACGAGACATCGGTGTGCTCCGGAGACCAGAGACTCATTGAACAGGTAATTCACGCGTTAATGGCGACTGACAGCGCCGGCTCGAGTGAATAACACCCGCCGGTTGTTGCGGGATTATACGCGAGTTGGATAAATGTGACTTAGCCGCTGAATTATCCGCGTTTCGGAGCCGGCCGGTCGAAGCCGGGTGGGCCTCGCGTCAAGCTAACTCCCGCGGCGCGGGCCTGGTAGTAGAAGCTAGGCGCCGTTGTTAGCTTAGCCAAGAAAAAGCTAACGCGGGTCAATTTAGCCGGGGGGGGAAATGGACGTGATATACCTTCTCGTGTGTGACACCGAGGCTCAACGTGTGGGCCACGTTGTCCCGGTATCATCACCGGCTCACTGCCTCAAAGTGACAGTGTCTGATGCTGATGTTAGCGGGGTTAGCGGCTCCGTTTGGCCGCTAGCAGCCAGGCCACCAGAGCCCCAGCGTGCGAGCAGGTGGGACCGAGGGGCACTCGAGAGGGAAATGAGCTCATGGTTAGCATCACCGTTATCCCGGCTCGCCACTGGCCACCATTGTTAATCGCGTTAGGCCTTTTGCTTTCAACACACCGGCCCTTTCTTCTGAAATCGAGCTGTACGCTTTTACCGGTAAGTGGTTTCCCCTCGCGACGTCAGCATCCGCCAACGATTAGTCATTTCCACCCTGACTCACACTCAGGTTCTATCTGACTGGAGCAATCAGAGACATCTCGTTGTTATGAAATCCTCGTGCTTCCTCGAGAGTCTGTGTCCACTGATGTCCCCCCCCCCCTCACAACATGGCGATATGAGGGAGTTAAGACTTGTCTATTTTTTTTTAATCCTCCTGAATAGCCCTGCACAACCATGCCGTCCGACTTGGCAAAGAAGAAGGCAGCGAAGAAGAAGGAGGCCGCCAAAGGCCGTGGGCGCACCAAGAAATCTGATGAGCTCGATGGGGAAGGTGACCAACCAGGGGCCCAGACTAACGGAGCGAGCAATGGTGAGAGGCCTGATCTGAATAACCACTTATTTTGTTATCTCTACAGCCCTTTAAAGCTGACAAGCGCTCTTGGCAGATGTGGAGAGTAAACCCTGAATCAATGTTTTTTTGTTTTGACAGGTGTCGAGGTTATAACTAAGGAGCTGGACGAGTTTGAGCTTCTGAAGATGGAGGCGCGGGCGGTGACAGGCGTTCTGGCCTCTCACCCCAACAGCACCGACGTCCACGTTGCCTCCCTGTCGCTCACCTTCCACGGGCAGGAGCTGCTGTCAGACACCGATCTGGAGCTCAACTCCGGCAGACGCTACGGCCTCCTCGGACTCAACGGCACAGGTAAGTTATTAATGTTTCCAATAAGTTGTACATCTCATGTGTTTCAGGATGGTCTCCCTGAGTTGATTTGACCGTAACACCCATTAAGCACTAGAAGTTGATTTTTGTAACCGCTAGTAATATCATTTTTATTCTGTTCAGGAAAATCCATGCTGTTGTCAGCCATCGGGCTTCGTGAGATTCCCATTCCAGAGCACATCGATATTTACCACTTGACCCGGGAGATGCCCCCCAGTGAAAAGACGGCTCTGGAGTGTGTAATGGAGGTGGATGATCAGAGGATTATGCTGGAGAAGGAGGCAGAGAGACTGGGCGCTGAGGACGGTGAGTTACATGTGATGCTCCATGAAATGATAAACTGTGGAGGGCACATGAAAAACAACTTGGCCTGAGCAAGCAGACTTAATTCAGAACAGTCTTGTATATACTCGTGTAGCTAAATGAAATCAATAATAAATGAATCTCTTTTCCTTCACAGCCTCGTGTGAGAAGCTGATGGAGCTGTATGAGCGTCTTGAGGAGCTGGATGCAGACAAGGCAGAGATGCGCGCCTCACGGATCCTCCACGGTTTGGGTTTCACCGCTGCTATGCAGAAGAAGAAAATGAAGGACTTCAGTGGAGGATGGAGGATGCGTGTTGCTCTGTCCAGGTAAAGACCCCGAGCTTCTGTTACATCGTAAGTGAGCTACTTTGTGTGAAGTGCAGCTGAATGTGCTCAGCTGAGCTGCATCTTGCACCAACCTCATTTAATTCCGAATGTTCCTGTTTTGCTCTCAAATCAAGAGCGTTTTCTGAGTGACACTCGAAGCTAACACGGGTGTCGGTCACACATTTATGGTAACACCCATGGAAGAGAAGTAGCCCATATATGGAAACACATTTGCTTTATACGAAGTTATTCAAGATTGGAATTAAAGAGCTGTTGCTTATACATTAAGTTTCTGTAATTGAAACTAAAATAAATATCCACTGTTTTTACAGAGCTCTGTTTATCAAGCCCTTCATGTTGTTGCTGGATGAGCCCACTAACCACTTGGACCTGGATGCTTGTGTGTGGCTGGAAGAGGAGCTCAAAGTGTAAGTTAACTTATTTCATTGCTTCATTAGTCCAAACAGTTGTGTACATGTATGAATATGCGGAGATGTGTATTAACACAACCTGGTGGTTCTCAGGTTCAAGCGAATCCTCGTTCTCATCTCACACTCTCAAGACTTCCTGAATGGTGTGTGCACCAACATCATTCACCTACATCAGAGAAAACTGAAATACTACACGGTAAGATCCCTTGCTGGCGTCTTAATGTAAAATCAAGACAGTTTGGCATCATCGGAAAGTGATGGACATATCCTGAACTGACGGCCTCCTGCGATTTCCTCCTGCTAAATAAGGAAACCAGGGGTAGGCTGTTGCTAATTCTGTGTGTGGGAAGACCCGTTGGATGACCATGCTTTTCTATTTATAACTTAAGGGCAACTTTGACCAGTATATGAAGACCAGAGATGAACTGGAGGAGAATCAGATGAAGCGCTTCAACTGGGAACAGGACCAGATAACACACATGAAGGTAAAAAAAATAAAATGTGAATCCATTACTACATGGTGCCAGTAATCATATTGTACAGTACTGAATACATTTTTAGAATATGCATAATTAATCCTATTAACACACAAATGGACAAAGGGGCCATTTCCCACTACAAAACTCACTCGACTGTGGCAGTTAAGTAAATAACGTGATCAGCTGACAGGGTGTAGGCTCCAGCAAACGTGGACACTAACAATTTGCTGAGGAAAATACAGCAAGTGACTCATCTTGTTTTCTGAGCAGTGGCTTCAAACAATCATCCTGCAGCTTATTCAATCAAGATGCGCACTCATTGTTCTGTTTACACCTCTCCTCCAGAATTACATTGCCAGGTTTGGTCACGGTTCTGCAAAACTGGCACGACAGGCACAGAGCAAAGAGAAGACTCTGCAGAAGATGGTGGCGTCTGGCTTGACTGAAAAAGTCACGAATGACAAGGTATGGTACTGGTTTACTGGTAGGCTCGTACTGGTGCTTAGCAAACCACCTCATTAAGGACAAGCAGTGGTTTTGACCAGGTGACACTCACTGGGCAGGTTTTTTACTTTTGATACTAATACCTCCCTTCCCCTTCTGCAGACTCTGTCATTTAATTTCCCAGCCTGTGGGAAGATTCCTCCTCCTGTTATCATGGTTCAGAATGTGAGCTTCAAGTACAGTGAAGACACAGTGAGTACGCTTCATATCACATCATGAACACAGCTTCACTCAGTTACTTCTCAGTCTCACTCATCTGTTGATGTATCCTGCAGCCGTACATCTATAAAGACCTGGAGTTTGGTATTGACCTGGACACCCGCGTGGCTCTGGTGGGGCCCAATGGAGCAGGGAAGTCTACGCTACTGAAGCTGCTGATGGGAGAGGTTGGTACAAAGCACATCCCCAGGATCCTGCGACAACCTCCTGTTTTCAGAGTGTAAATATTTAATATTTTTC
The DNA here is from genome assembly GCF_947347685.1 of Pleuronectes platessa. Classification (NCBI taxonomy): domain Eukaryota; kingdom Metazoa; phylum Chordata; class Actinopteri; order Pleuronectiformes; family Pleuronectidae; genus Pleuronectes; species Pleuronectes platessa. The sequence goes on from NC_070645.1 coordinate 16,721,963, forward strand.
CTCTTCGTAGCTCCTGCCCTCCGACGGCATGATCCGCAAACATTCTCACGTCAAGATTGGAAGATATCATCAGGTAACTGCACTTGAACACTGCAGTGCACGAGTTCATCTGAGTCCTCACAGTTCACAGCATGTCACACCTTGAAAAGTTCTTTTGAAGTAGCACGTGCACTCAAGTGACGGTCTCCCACGTTTCTGCCCTTTGTTACAGCATCTGACAGAGCAGCTGGAGCTGGACCTGTCTCCTCTGGAGTACATGATGAAGTGTTATCCTGGTATCAAAGAAAAGGAGGATATGAGGAAGATCATTGGCCGCTACGGCCTGACGGGGAAACAGCAGGTGCGAATAGGATTTTCCACATGATGTCTGATTCAAACAATGTGACTTGACTGTTTGGTCTTTGTGCTGAGTTGACTCCTGATGTGTTTTCCAGACGAGTCCAATCAGGAACTTGTCCGACGGTCAGAAGTGTCGGGTGTGTTTTGCCTGGCTGGCCTGGCAGACCCCTCACCTGCTGTTCCTTGACGAGCCCACCAATCACTTGGATATCGAGACCATCGATGCATTGGCAGAGGCAATCAATGAGTTTGAGGGCGGCACGATGCTGGTTAGCCACGACTTCAGGCTAATTCAGCAGGTACGCATTCATTTGATGGATTCATGGAATATTTAGTTTGAAACGGAGCTGTGAAATAAAGGTGTTATGATTTATAACATTTTGATTCTTTCCTTCAGGTGGCGCAGGAGATCTGGGTGTGCGAGAATCAGACCATCACAAAGTGGAACAGGGACATCCTGGCATACAAGGAGCACTTGAAATCAAAGATCGCAAGGGCGCAACATGACATCTAATTCAACGTCCCACTGAGCCACTCCTCTATCTTGTGTTATGACCCGAAGGCTCACAAGGGGATGAGCCGCATTTGCATCGCGGGAAATCTCCCAACGACAAGAACTGAAACAATCTCTTTATGCATCTTCTCAGACGCGTCTCTTGAACATGTTGTACTGTATTTCCATCTCGGTTTCGACAGTGCTGCATCGTGCTACACCCAACCCTCTCCCCCCCCTCACCTCAGGCTGCACTCTGATTGGCTGATTCACCTGAAGCATCTCAGTGCATTTTGGAATGCATTCCATCGTGCTGTGTTGATAGAAACGTTTTATTTTTTCCAAATGTTTTATCCCGGCACGTATGCAGCAGCTTTTATGATATTTAAAAGTTGACTTATTACTACTTTTTTTTTTTTTTTTTTCTCCTCCGTGTAGAAGCAGTTCTGCCTTATTTAACAATGTAATGCAATAAAGAGTTTGTCAGAATAAACAGATCATAAAAACAGCACAGTTAGTCTCATGTTCTCTTTTATTCATTCTAAACTCAATGAATACAGTGCTGGTATCTTCAAATCAAAGGCTTCTAGGGAAATAAACTGTTCAACATCTGTAAACAAAAGGACAAAACTTGAAATGATAAGTTGCTTTGGATTCTGATGTGTGCCCCAAGGCTGCATAAATAACCATCTACATCTACACAGCCACTACAATATACTTCTCACCAAGTATCTGAGTAAATGGCTTGGCTGCCCCTAAATATCTTTGCAAAGTAACATTGATAAAATAAGAATCTGAAAAAGCCACTTATAAACATCAGTCGAGGCCAATGCATCTCCAGGATGCAGTCTGGAAAACCTAACATCCATATGGGTCTGATTCCAAAAGTAAAAACTTAAATCTCCTTCATTGTTTAACGCCCCTTACAGGTAAAACTGAAATAGACTGATGTTCTTGGTAAATCTAAAACATGGGCTGTAGATTAAGATGGAAGAGGAGCGTGAAGCAGAAGGGTTTCCGCTGCACTACAGGTTAGTACATATCTAAACAGCCCATGATTTAAATCCACTCAAACTTAACAGCGGTAGACATCTGTATTTGGTTCAAAAGACAATTAATTAAATAGTCTGTCCTTTAATTTCTAGTCTCAATAATCTGTTATTCATTACAGTCTGAAAATACATGCTGTGTTATACGTTACATTTCTGCCGATCACTGTTGTCTCAGACATACGAGGCTGCACATAAAGCTATAACGTTTGTCGGGGGGGGGGGGGGGGGGGGGTGTCTCCTCCAGAGACCCAGGGCTGCAGTGTGTGTGTGAGTAAATACTGAATGATTCTATGTACAGTATGTAAACGTTATTAACGGCCTAATTGTTAAACACAAGCCTCCGATTTAAGGTTTCAACGTAGCGTGGATGATTGACAGATTAGTGGCGCTAGTCTCTGTTGAAACAGTGCAAGTTGAAGGAGTGTTTTGGTGACGCTGTTCCCAGGTGATCCTGGAGGCAGCGGGGGGGGGGGGGGGGGGGGGTAAAAGAGGACAGCAGCAGTCAGAGGCGCACTCAGGTGCAATATGAGAGGACTGTCCCAGCAGGGGGGGGGGGGGTCGATGCTCATTGGGCCTCCCACTCCTCGTCCGACGCCTCATCGGGGGGGATGGCTCGGGTGTTGCTGGCCCGGATGTTGCTGATGTTGGTGAACGAGAGGAGGTTGGCGATACCCATCAGACTCACGCCGGTGCCGTCCAGGTTCACCTGAGCCAGGTGCATGTGTTTCAGGAACTTGAGACCTGAGGAGGACAGATACACACACGGTGACATTGGTCCCAGTCAGGCAGAGATTACCTGTGTGTGCGTGTAGAGGATGAGCCGGATGCAGAGGGAGGAGCTTACCGTGGTCAGTGATGCGTGTGCGGCTGAGATTAATTTTGACAAGCTGATTGCAGCGGATCACACCTCTCCTCACTACTGTGTCTCCCACCTGAGTGCTGGCTAATCCCAACACCTACAACAAGCAGAAAGACGTAGAATGAACAGGTTTCATAGTTCATTTTACTAAATAGGCAAAGCAGGTTGGATTTGTTCTCAAAGTTGGAATTAAATAGACAGGTTTGAGCAGAGGTTCACTCTTTCATTTTAAAAGCTGGTGGTTGATCACATTAAAACGACAAGGTTAACCCAGGGATAAAATAAAACCAGTGTTAATGTGATGTACACTGGGTTTTCTATGAGATATCATCACACAGGGTCAGAATTAAGATTATCCTCAGTCAAATAGAGATAATTCCAGCAGAGGAAGTGACCTGGAGGTGCGGCAGACAGACGATGAGCTCAGCCACTCCTCGGCTGGTGACTGCTGTTCGGTCCAAGCACAGCTCCTGCAGCTCCTGCAGCCCGCGCAGAGAGGGGAGCCCCGCATCTGTCACCTGAGTGTTGCTGAGGGACAGCTTCTTCAACCTGCACACAATAAACACAAGATACTCTTCAACATCCCTGTTGTAACAGTAGTCAGTAAGATGTGTTCATTACAGGATACCAGTTATTGATTATGGGAATGACCTGCTCATGGTGGAGAGTCGATTGACTCCCTGGTCTGTGACCTGTGTGTAGTCGGTCAGGTCCAGCTCTAAGAGCCAGGACAGATCCGAGAGGTACGCCAACCCGCTGTCGTTCACCGAGTGGCGTCCAGGGAGGGTGAGGTGAGTCAACTTGAGACCTGGGGGGAGGAGAAGTAGAAACCACGATAAGACTTTGATTCCACACAGACTCATCTCGTCTGTTCCTGCCCAGTTACGGACCTGAGATGATCTGAAGGGCGTGATTCCCATCAACAACAGGAACATCCGCCAAACTGAGGGAAGACAGGGAAGGGAGGTTGGCGAGGCTCTTCAGTGACTCCTCTGTCACACGTGTCCCGTCCAGGTTGAGTGTCTGCAGGCTGGACAGCTCTGCCAAGGCGGACACATCTTCAACCTTGGACAATAAGACACAGACACATCATGAGAGATCAGTACATGTTGCTAAACACAATATTAAGATATAAATGTGCCAGAAGAGCTGATGTACCTTTGTCTGCTTGATGCTGAGAAGTCGCAGCTGTGGCACACATGAAGGAAGGGCTGCCAGCGTGGCTTCTGTCACCGCCGTCTGATTCAGGCTGAGCTGAGAGAGGCAGGACGGAGCTGACTGCAGATATAACACCATCCCGGCGTCGGTCACTTTGGTATGGTCCAGTGACAGGAAACACAGACTGTTCAAACCTTGAAAGCAAGAAAATCATAACCTCATTTAACACTTAATACAAGTACTTAACACAGAGCAGCTTATGTTTGGGGGTCTGGCATTCTTGCACCTAACTGTAGCTGCTGGTGAAGCAGTGTTGCATAATTCGTTATCCCTTTATAATAACTGTCTGAGCCTCGTTCGCAAGACTGACCTCTGATATGCTGCAGACAGGAGTCCGTTAGTTTACTGCAGGAAGCGAGGTTCAGGTGCTGGAGTTTCACCAGGCTGGACAGGATGGACAGACCAGAGTCTAGAAGGAGATAAACATGAATTAGCACAGATGTTGACCAAACCAGTCCAGAAACTACACCCCAGGATAAAGCTTTATACCGGTGATTAGAGGTGAGTTGACAAGACTCAGATGCTTGAGCGCCGAAAAGGCCCTCAACTGCCGCAGGAGCTCATTGGTGGAGTAAGGGTAGCAGTTAAGGACAAACTTCTGCAACGGGCAGCCGAAGAAGAGCTCCAGGGTGCGCGGACGAAGGAGCCTTTCACGGGACATGTGGTTGAGCAGAAGCTCTGCTAGCTCCGGGGTCAGACACGCCAGACTGCTGCTGTACTGCATACTGGGAGCTGAGTGAGTAGAGACAGAGCCAAGAGTGACCACAGTGAGTAAACAAGGCAACATGACCCCACCTCTTAAAAGTCTGTGTGTCACACAGCGGTATCTCACCGGTCATGAGGTGCACCGTTGCTCGAGTAGCCAAGGCACATAGGGACGGTACGCTGGGTGTCCTGAAGGCTCTTTTAGGGGGTGACGGCTGTCCCTGGGAGGCGCTGGGGTCTTCTTGCTGCGCGGCACGTTGAAGACGTTCCACCGCAGCCAGACCTGCAGCCGGGGGCCCCCTCCGACCTCCTGCCCCCTCAGGCTCTGCTGGGTCCACTGCTGGAGCCTCCCTGAAACAGTTTAATGCAAATAATGTTCAAAGTGTGCGAGGAACATCCACGCTCACTGCACTCAAAAAGTTGTTTGCGTTTATGACCACTTACCTACCAAACGGGCCGGCCTCAGCTACACTTACACTACAGCAAATATCAAACGAAGATGGTGAGCATGATTAACATTAACAATCTGCATATTAGCATTGTCATTCTGTACATGTTAGCATGCTAACATTAGCATTTATATCAGAACATTATTGGGCCTAAAGCCGGATGTCGTTAGTCGTGTTATAGTTTTCATTGGGATAACATTGTCCAACACAATTGAATTTCATTAGACTGAAGTAGACAACTAGCTGCAATGCACTTTAGTATCTGTCCTATAACAATAATAATATATGATGCTTTGCACTGTTCTTAACAAAGTTACCAAGGGAATCACAAAAAAATAAGAACAATACAAAAAAGGCAGTAACATGTATATTTTGATTGCTGTCATCCATATCATCTAAAATCACCACATGCACATTACAGTTCTCACATCACATCAGTGGCGTTCTGTCTCGACACCTACCTGAGTCGATTGCCTTGTTCTGGCCAGTGGTGCCTTGGCTCAAATCCCACTCGGATCCGGTTCTCTGGAAAGAAGGGCAGCCTCGGCATTCCTGTGAAAATTAAACAAGTGACAAAAAGTAGTTCACAAGAATATTCCAATATCATCAGACTGAACCACAAAACAAATCATTTACAGCCTCAAATGTTTTAACAGAGAAAAGCAATTTTAAATTCCACACCTCAAATTTGTGATTCTCTCGATATGGAAAGCTACAACCTTGATTATACTTTCCCTCTGTGTCCTGAACACACAATGAAGACTATATCAAAACCGCAGATGCTGAAAGACAGAATATGATTGGCTGACCAGCAGTAAGGACTCAGATCTGATTGGTGGGGCTAAGCACTGTATGTTTGACAGAAAGGGGCATTCACTCCCATATCTCCTTATCCTAATCTTTCTTACACTGAAAACAGTTTTCTATGGCAGTCAGTCAAATGTTCTGCACACTGAGAAACTTATGTAATGTACGGATCAAGAGTCATCATGAGATGACACATCCCCCCGGCCCACAAAACATAATACAGATAATTTGGTGCCATCTTAGTTAACAGAAGTCATAATATCTTGTAATGAGACGCCAAATATCAAGAGGCACCACTTCTCTACCTGACTGACAGGATTGTGAAGTTACATGAAAAATGTCTACTCGGGAAACATAATTACAGACGGATAAACAGTTCACTGTATTCCCCTACATGGTGTCTGGGGGGAGACTAAAACTGAATGGGAGTTATTGCAACAGCTGAGAGTGAAGGGGCCATGGCCATCTGTTTCTGATATGTGAGGATGACGCGTGGAGACGTGGAAACAGGAAGAGGGGGGGGGGGGGTGAAAGGGAGGGGAAAGAAAGCAAAACTTAGGTGAATGGAGGGATGAAGTGTCAGTAACAACCTCAGACAAAGGAAGCAGTACCGTTCAGCACGTAAGGTGGTTCCTCGTCTGCTTCTGGCTCCTCATCGACCTCTATGCCTGCAGCTTCTTCTGCATTAGCAGGAACCAGCTTCTGGCCTCGTCCTGTGGGGCACCAGAAATACCATAAAGCATCTATTAACATAATATGTAAATAATATCAAACATTCTGGCTGGTTGAACTAATTAATTGAACTAACGAGCTGTAATGTTGAATGCTGAAAATGTAGGTACTCATGGGCTGAAGGGTAAAGATTAACAAAAATCTATTTAAAAAAAGTCAATGGTTAAAATCATAGACTGAATTTTAAAGAGGGACAATATGACATTGTCGTTTTTTTCTGTATAAAAAGATAAAATACTTACCCCAGCAGTGAGATGGTCCAGACAGTGAAGCACCAGCTTCAGGGATCCCTGCATAATTGACTGCCTCTTCCCACAGTTGGTTGGGAAGTGGAGGAGGTAGAGCCATGTCCTGCCCTTCTGCTCCCTCCATGACAGGGATACGAGGCTGGGGAGGCTGAAGAGGCTGAGGAGGTTCAGCGCACGGAGGTGGCTCGTTCTGTACTGCTAACGGTGGATCTGCAGGACTCGGCGGATCCTGAGGTGTTTCTGGAGGAGTGGTCTGAATACACAGAGCGGCATTGGGTGTTAGGCCCAGAGAGCGCAGAGAGCAAGCAAGTTCTGCCTCCCCGAAACGCTTCCGAGGGAAACCCTGGAGGAGGGAGAAGGAGGCTAGGGAGGGGTGACGTCCGGAGATGTGCTCCATGACACTGCGCAGAGGGGCATCAGCTGGGAAGCGTTCACGGATCGACTCACCGGACGGCAGCCGAATCTGCAGCAGAGCACAAGACCCACAATTCTGTAATTTCTCTGTTTTTTTATTCTGACACATGAAAATATGGTTGTCAGTGGCTCACCATGAGGATGCAGTTGTTATCGACATTAGTCTGAATATTTCCTCCAAGCTTCTGGGGTTGAGCACTAGGAGGAGACGTCTCAGTGACGGGGCTGGTATGGATCTTCCTCTGCAGGCTCTTCCGATCCTCAGCTATCCGCTTCAACACCAATTCGCGTTCCTGCCAGTACAAGACACGTAAAATGTTCAATTTCACAAATAAGAATCAGACTTTTGCCTTAAGAGATTTTGTTCTCCATTGCCAGTCTGGTTGAGTTAGCTCTGTTTGGAAGAAGTCACAAGTCCTTCTTTTCTTTACAGCTCACCTGTTTCTTTTGAATTCTCTCTGCCTTGGCCTCCTGAGCAACACGGTGTCTCTCGTGGTCTTCAAAGTCACTTTTGTCTTGCTTGATGCGCGACTCTAGCGGTAGCGGCTCTGGGGACTGTTGTGACGGTTTCAACACCAGTGAAGGGGATGCTGTTCAAGCCAGAGACAGTCCAATGAGATATGTTTTTTTTTTTTTAAAAATCAGGCAACATACTATCTTTGGCCATTTTAAACAGTATACTGGTATGATAACAATGTCATATTGCAATGAATAGGTACATTTATCAGTATCTAGACAAACTGAAGCTGAACTTAAAGTAAGAAAACAACTTTGATACTCTAAAGTCAAAACTTCTGGTGCCATACCTCCGCTTCCAGTTGGAGACGGATGTGACTCTGAAGTGCCTGCTGCCTCTTTCGGTGGGTTGAAAGCAGAAAATGGATTTCCAGCGGGCTGTGGTGACTGCTTGACCAACTTGTGCCGTGGATACTGACCCTGCAAGAGCCTATTAACATATGAGAGAGGGACACCGCATTTACTAAAGGGTGTTTTCCTTGAGGAGTGAAAAGCACATTGCTGAATGTTAATAGCCCCAAAGCTCTGGGTCCACTCACCACTCAGCTGCATCGGGCACAGAGAAATGTCCTGCCTGCATGGCTGCCTGGATCTGTTCCTCCGAGAAACCCATCTCACTGAGGATGAGGAATAGCTCCCCGACAGTCTGCAACACAAAATCAATCAGACTCCTGAGCAGCTGTCTGACATGCCAATAAAGGCCGTAAACACCAGTTGACCAAACTAGCTTTGTGGTGGTTTAACCCCTTATCAGTGATTGTGGAAACAACAGGCCACTGAAGGGCAGATTGTGTCATTCACACTGTCTGTACCGGTGTTCCACTAAGATATTATTGAATATCTGTGAACTTCTGCGACGTGTGACGTATCATCATCAGCTGTGAAAACAATTATCCTCACCTTTACCTTTTAGATTCCTAATGTACTGATCACATACAGTTGTCGATACATAAGATAACTCAATCCTTCATTGTACAGTTCAGAAACCAAGGTAAACTTCGCTCTTACACTGGCTTCATAAAAATGATTAAGATTCTGGTTCTGTTTTAGGCTCGACTATTAGATTATATTTCATTCTGCCATGACCGATCAAGACTGCAAATTGTAATCAATATCATCTTTGACAGCAAAAGAAATGTGCTATTACAGTTTTTACTACAGTTTTACGAGTTGTTACTACAGTATAATATATACAAGTATCTTTGCTTTGATTATGAAACGTGTACTCTTTATATGACAGTTTTCTCCCAAAAACGTCACGAGTGTTTTCTGGTAATAACATAAAGTTGCTGCCTTTAAACTTCACAATATTAATATTACCGTGCATTGCATGTCACTGTGTTTGAGCGAGGACAAGTCTGCAGATTTTGATTTCTCTTTGTGTTTGCGTCATGCAGAGAGGCTGAGCCACAGTTCAACGTTTTTAAACTGTTGACGTGAAGTTTCCTGCAGCAGCTTTCGCCTGTGTCGCGGTAAAACGCATCAATTCCCAGGGATGTCAGTGAATTGACTGAAAACCAACCAGCTAGCTCCGAGCTAGCGCCGGGCGTGTTGTTGTTTCTGTTGGGTACAGTGGAGGCTGTCAACAAGCGACGTTAGCATGACGGCTAACTGCTAGCCCTGGAGAGAGCTATGGCGAGGATACAGCTAAAAGCAAGCTAGCACGCTAATATATTGTGTGCATTACAGTGTCATGGAGGAGATGCGTAGCTTACCGAAGAGGGCGCGGAGCTCATGTCGTTGTTTCGGCTTCACCTTGGAGAAGAACCCGGAGAGAAACTGGTGTTTGTGAGGAAGTTTGTTGACTTCCTGGTTGGTTGTGCAGCGCAGCTTGCAATGCTAGCCGCTCTGACTCCTCCCCCTCACAGCTGAAGATTGACAGGAAATCCACAGCACGGCAGCCAATCAGCGCCGCGGAGAGAACGCACCGCCCACAGCCTCCCAGACCAATCCAGTCAGGCCCCACCCCCCAACCTCTGCCCGACCTCTGACCTCAGTCATCCCAGTAAAAAATACACAAATAAATCTGTGGACAAGGTAAACAAATTTAACGAATAAATCTGTGGACAAAATAAAAAAATGAACAAATAAATCTGTGGACAAAAAAGAAAAAGAAACAATAAATCTGTGGACAAAGTAAGAAAAAAGAACTAATAAATCTTAGAAAGAAAGAAAGAAAGAAAGAAAGAAAGAAAGCCTGCTATATAATATTCAAAAGTTCCAAAGATATAACTTCTGGCGTCAGTTGCAGTAAACCACCAACAGGGGTCGTCCTGATTCTGCATATTGATTTTACCATTTGTATAATCAAAACATATACAACTTTTGTGACCGTTTAACAGCGTTTAAAATGTTCAAGGCAAATCAAATAATGTGAGGGAGATTTGCTAAATAAAGCACAATGTTGTGGTAATCATCTACTGTGAGAATTCCCCCCGACATGCTCCGTGGTGCTCACAAGCCCCCCCCCCCCCCCCCCCCCCCAGCCCCTCCCTCCTTCTCCTCCTCCTCCTCCTCATGCTCATGCAGCTGAGCGCCAAACGGCTGCAGCTACTTCTTCTCTGACCCGCAGCATCAGACAAGTGTTTGTGTAATCCTCCGACGTTGTTTGGTGATAAATTAACCACAACATTAGCGCCGCTGAATACATTACGTCGCACCTGGTCCGACGTTTCCTAAAAAATAAAAAAAACTCACGAAATCCGAGATTTCAAAGCCTTGTCCAGCTGTTTACTGAATAAATAATAAATAATTTTGGCGATGGGTGCCCTTTTTTGGGGGTTTGAACACCTGCCCCCCAAAATGTCTGTGCACTTGCCTGCAAGGCCCTATTGCTGTTTGTTTGATTAACTTCGTGAGGAAGTGAAAACTTGGGGCTTTCATTGTTTATATAAACAGTCTGTTGTTGATGTTGGGCCAATGATTAATCGTTTATCATTGTTTCAGTTCAGATGATGATGAAAATGACTTTATTAGACTTTATTTTCGCTCCTGAAGTAACTTTGCACTGTAGATGACTCATCACGAAGCTGAAATCTCAGATACTAGAGGTCATGTTACTGCATCATAACGGGAACCTCGGGCTTTCATCAGAAATGTGAATCATCATCTACGCAGGCGCACAAACTTGAGTTTGGAGAAGATGGTGACAAAGTAAAAGAAATAATCAAAGGGAGACCGGAAACAGATAGATGTCACCTCCAAAATAAAGGCCCAAATCCATGACTATACAAATCTACATTGGTATCAGTATATATACTGCTTAGGTATGTTCGATTTCCTTATAAGGTCCTCGTCGAACATAATATTGTTTTTTATGTATAATAATAACAATGAATAATAATAATAACAGATTTTGCAAAGTACTTCACAAAGAGGACATTAAAAACGAGAACACAAAACATCAAAAGTTGTATAAAATAAGGACATCATACAAAATCTAAACAGCATTTAAAATGAACCACATAGGAAACAGATATAATACACACAATAATACGTTTAAAAATACATATTTCACTTGTTCTGGGTTTCCAGGGGAGGAAATGAGTACTTCCCCTTTACCTTTATTTTGAAAGTCCCCCCAGAGTAGTTTCCATGATGGCGCAGTGACAGCGGTGGAGCAGCAGGTCATTCACACGAGTTTGAGGTAGAAACACACCGGTGAGTAAGTAACTCTTAATATTCTGCTGCTGTTGTTGTTGTTGTGAGTCTCCGAGAAAACAAATGTCCACCCGACAATAAGTTGTGTGGAGGCGACGTGGCTCCGGGGACCGTTAGCCGGTGATTAGCCGGTGTCTTATTGTGACAGTGCCGCACAGACACAAACGTGTCCTCCGCTGCCGGGACCTATTCTCTTCGTCGTCTCCTCGTCTCTCGGCTTCACAACCCGGTACAAACCCGGAGGAACCGCGGCAAGGAACACGTCTCCTGACAACTGACAGGCTCCTGACAGTTTGTCTTCCAACGGCTCCTAGCGGCTGCAGGGGAGGGAACCAGGTGATGAACGTGCGGGACTCGAACCTCATCATGTCCCCATTTCACGTTTCATTTTACGAGTTCGGTGGACGAATGAGTCATTGAGGAGGACGAGGTGTGGTCAGCTGTACTCATCCATTCATCACTCATTCATTGGGATGGAGTATCTTTTGTTTCCCCAGGTCATGAGGTGACATGAGCACAACAAAGATGTCTCATGCATGAGTGAAAGTACAACCTCAACACAACTTTAATGTGTTCACTGTGGATTTTGGCTCATGTAGCTATTGATCGTCGAACTGTTTACAATGATGAGGTGAACACTTGTAGATTCTCACGTCTGTCTTTGGGTATGAATGACAGCAAGTAGTCGACTAATCAATCGGTTGCTTGACAGGAAAATAATCTGAAACTATCTTTTAATAATCGATAAATCACCTGAAATGTTTGCTTTCTAGTTCCTCGGTGTCATCGCCGAAAAGTGAAGGTGTGGAATATGAAGATGTCGCTTTGGTCATTAGTGTTTTATCCATTTTGACAAACATCTAATCGATAACATGATCAGCAGAAGTTACAGTCCCAGATCTGTTGTGATGTCTTGTTCCCACGCTGAGGTTCTCTGCATGTTTAAGGTATACAAATAGTGAAGTTAACGTTTTTTAACAGGAGACATTATTTGGACCCATGTGTGACTGATCCCACTGCTGATTGGTGCAAAGGAGCTGAGATTAGGAACCTAGTTTATTTGGAAACGTAGAGAGAAGTTGACGTTCTGGAACTAGCAATCCACCAAGATTGGAGCTAGCAAGCTTTAAATTCTGCTAAATTGGGATGTGACTAAAAAACATCGGTGAGCCACGCCTTAATCTATGATGAATATTAGACTCATCTTCATCAGTTGATAACCTCCCAGGGGGAAGGTCATGTTTTCTCCGGCATGTCTAGGCGACTGTTGGGCCTTTGGCGTAGGTTTAGAAGTCTAGATTCTATATTTGGTGACCGATGATATATTTTTTCAACCCCCAAAGAAGAATGCGACTGAATCAGTCAGTGAACCACACTGTAATATATCATATACAGTTATTTAAATAGTTATTTTTATTGATGACTATTTGTGAAATAGATCCATTTGAAATCCCCCCCCTCCAAGATCCCTACAACCCCCTCTGCTTTGGGAACCTTATACTCCCAGAACACCTTGTGTCACATGGCCAATAGATGTCAGGACGTGCCCTCTGGCAGGATGGAGGAAGGATGTGTCTCCTCTGCTGACTCAGCAAAATCATCTCCATGTGGCCTGCCGGTTATTCGAGGGGACACTTGACCTAGAGAATATCAAATCAAAGTGAAACCAACCACTGCTCAGGTTATTTTTAACCGGAGCACTTCATGACTCGTAGGATAACGGATTCTGAAACGTCTTTTTAAAGGTATACGACCTGAAATGTTTTTCTCCTTGTCACACAGTCCGGGTCGCGGTGCTTTAACCCATCACACACGTCCATCTTATCTCTGTGATCGCACTCTCAGCTTTTGTTTGTTTTTCGTTCACCTCAGTGGAACTTGTCCAACATGCTTATTGTTAACTGAGGAAAGAAAAAGTCGGAGCACAAACAGTTGAGCAGAGCGTCGCCACATTCCTGCCGTGATTTGCTTAGTCATGCAGAAGAGAACAAAGGAAAAGACGCAGATAGTAAATAGTTTTTTTTTTTAATCTGAGGTGCTCGGTTCTTCGTATTTATTTAACCTTCCCCTCTGCAGATAAACAGAGCCAATATTTTGTCTCTAAACACATCTAAAAAAATCTCTTGACCTGAAACCCCTTGACCTAAAGGTCTGTTTACTATTGGAGATCAGGGTCACATCATCCAGTTTCCCTACTTGGTTGTTGCTCTGCTGCTGATTTGCATTCAATCAGCATTAAAGTGCTTTGGCAACACATTCCGGAACATGCACAGTTGAGTCTACTCCTGAGCTGTCTGCAGTTTGTCGTCTCTTCTGAGCATCTAATTACACATTTAGCTTCATAAAATACAGTCTGCCATCTTCTCTACTCCCACCCTCCATCCACCTTCACTGTCGTCCTCCATTCCCACAGGAGTACGAGGTTCAACCCCGTGTCATCTGTCACACAAACGTTCTCGCATCACGTTGTTTCCCAGGAAATCGATCAATGGCGGATTTGTGTGTGACCTCAGTGTGAGATGTTTTAGGCCTTTGTGTGCGTTCTGAGAACTGTGGAGAGATTCTTCCCCCCCCCCCCGTCTGAGTCGCATGAGAGTAAATACAGTTATCACAAGCATTCTGCGTCTAAGCTTCACAATTACCACCTTTCTGTGAGAACGTGCTTTTCACTCTTGTGCAGCTCGTGCAACCTGAGCAGCTCTGGATGTGTTTTTGAGCAGAAGTGCCGCACCTTCAAAACCGCTGCAGCTGCACAGGGGGATATAAAAAAACCCAGTAAACCTCCTGTCTAATAAATAATACATGAAGTCTAAGATAAGCCAAGAAAGAACAGGACCTGTTGTACTTGACCCAGGTATTTAACTCATCTGGGGTCAGTATCCACACCACTGATGTCTAGAGCCTGACAGATATGAGGAGGTTAAAAACATGCAGATATCGATATACCAGCTGAGAAAGTGAAAACAACAATTGTTTGTGCTACGTCCGCACAAATATGTTTTCGTTTTTTTAAATACATACCTTCATGCTACATTGATGCTTGGTTGTTAAATCTCCTCGGAAGAGACGCCAGGACAGTATTTCTGGTGGTGGAGTCGTTGACCTCCTCAGTTGAGGGATGGCTTCTCCACTTTGAAGCAGATGACCTCCTTTCAAGTCACACGTCCTCTCTGTTTAAAGTATGTGAACCTACGCACCCATATGTGAATAGGTCAGAATTTTGGTAAACTTTACATAGACCTGAAAAATAAGAGCGACTCCTACAATGATAACAATGTACTTATTTATAAAACGAGGGAAAATACAGCATTTGAAACATAAACATCTATTTGGAAATCATTAGAATCAATGGTTTACCTGTGAGAAGTCAGATATTAAGACTAGAGCTTCAAATAATTCATTTTTAATGAATTTGGACTTGACTTCTTGACTTCTTTTCAAAAATCGAACAAACGACGGATTGCATTGAGGATAAATTCCTGTGGAAAAACTTCATTTTCTATTTTAAAATATTGACCTGCCTCTCCGTGCACCATAACCCCCCTCAAGATATAGAAGTGCTCGACTGGGGGGTGTTTTGTTCGGTTCTCTTCAGGTGGAGAGAACAATGGACTGACATTATGTGAGCTGCCTCTTTAATCCCTCTTCACCCCCGAGACAGGTGCCATCTCAGCCCTGAGCACAGCCGCCACTGGGAGCCACAGAGAGATATAGATGAGGAGGCATACGCTGACCCCCGTGCAGCTGTTAGCAGTGTGAGAGACTGGACACGTTCCAGTGGCTGCTTGCACAAAGAGTAACTTAGCACAGTCGTGACGAAGTGTCGGGCGCTGCCAAACCCCCGAGCGGGGTCGTGTGGTCACTGGGCTGCGAGGCGGGGAGGTGGAGATGTCTGCATGTTGAAGGGCTCAGGGACTTGGCTGGGTGACTTCTAAACTGCTGCGCTATTTCAGGCTTAAACACTCGGAGGCAACAGAGGCACAGCTATCAACATACACCACTGCCAAATCCCCATAGAGACACAGGCCGACAGGGCAGCTGTCAGAGGGATCCGGCGTCTCCGAGGGCAGTGTTTGCATCAGGAGGCTCCACGGGCTGAGAGCACCGGGTTCGGTTCTGGTGAGTTTCTCTCAATTCAGTTGCTAGTTAGTTTTTCTCTGTGTCTCGGGAACATGGCCTCGTTTTAGACTCGGAGGGAGAGAAGAATAACAGGAAGCTGGAGGGAGAATTTTCCCGAGTTGTGTTAACGTTTGAGATAATGGCTTGAAAACTGAGCAGGGGATGTTATTGTGCAGAAAAATAATGTTTCATGTTTGTTTTTTCTTTTGAAATCTTTCAGCAGAGAAAGTTGTTTTGTAATGTACACGAGGATCTTCTTGATTTCTACGTTTCGCCAAAGAAATTTAAAAGCCGTCAAATTGTGCGAAGCAGCAAACGGGTGAAGACAGTGTCTCTTCTCTGTGCAGGTGAAGTGTTGTGAAGTGAGTGTGTCTAACGCTCGTGGTCGAGACAAAGCTGCAGCTCGTCCTTGCATGCATGAAGTCTCACCTCGCAATTCAGTTGACCACAGCAGACGAAGCTATTATCAGCCCACTGCTGGGATGGAGGAAAGCCCCCCTGACTTTGAAGTGGACTTCCACTGTAGATGCTTGTGGCCTTGACTTGACTTGACTGTCTTTCTTTTCCCCCGCAAGACATGCATGTGACTCCACACTGAGTCCAAAGCCCTGGGGACAAACAATTATATCGCACACATATGCACATGCACACACACGGACACACACTCCTCCGGGGGTTGGGTATTTCTTTAGCCCTAAGGCTCATGTAAGCTGATGTGGAATGCAGCACTTTTTTGGCGAAGGGGTAAGCAACTTGTTTAGATCACAGGACTGTGCTTTGTTCGCTGCAAAACACAATTATTCCAGCGGCTTTCATGACTTTGGGTGGGATTAATTGTGTAATAGTGTTGATTCCTCCAGTATATGACAAGTTATTGCTTCCAAAGCCAAATACCCTTAAGAACCCGCGGCATCCCGGTGTGTATAAATTCCCTAAACTTACACCAAAACTGATATTTTACCAGAACAGGCTCATATTCTAGGTGAAAACATTCAAACCTGATGGACGTTATTCTCAATTACCTGTGGACATTTCTGCATCCACACTTTCACTGAAAGTCATTACCGATTAATAATTAAAGACATATTTGGTGACACGTTATTGCTTTACTGCTCATTTCATGAACAGAGGAGTCATATTCACAAATGAATAAACATCCTCTTCAGCTTTATAAACATGTTGGCAAGTTGCAATGCCCTTCTTGAGAAGAGAAGTTGTCCAATGTTCGACTTCCTACTGACTCACTCTCTGTCCTGCAGTCTGTTTTACCGTAAATGATCATTTGCTTGAATGTGCTGGTAAACCAGGCTTTTGTGACAGTCCTTCTTCAGCTGGTGATCACTGTCTGTGTCGCAACAGGAACTTTCTGTCACTGCCGTGGACTGAAATAGTCAGTTTTAGAATAGATACGGTATTTCCACACATGTAATCCTCATGTGATTAAAGGACCATACAACACATGTTTGATGCGTGTGCAGTCGTGACAGCACCGTGGCTCCACGTCCGTGGGCAAGTGGCACAAAACAGACATTGTCTGTGTTTACATGGAAATATTCTGACTGTTGATCTTATTCTCACCAAGACCTTATTTAGATTATTTGCTAGTCGAGTGTCCCGTTCAGATTTCTGTTTACATGTCATAGAGCCGGAGTCAGATTATGACGCACGTCAAAATTACATTCACTACGTCCTACGTCCGATGTTAGACCCGAACCCAGGGGAAGTTTATAACTGTTGAGTGCTGTGAAGACTCTTTTGATTATTTCTTATCTCAAGTAGTGTATTATAATACTGGTGTCCACATAAATGTGTCTACTCAAGGTCTCCATGATAGATTTAACGATCTCTAAGAGACTCAGATTTGTGGTTTTGAAAGAAATCTCTCCAACACTAATTGATTGATTGGAATTGCAATGAAATAGGAAAACGTTTTCCTCTTGAAAAGCTTTAATAACATGTTCTCTCTGGCACCATCATCAGGTCATAACCTTAATTTGTCCAACAATATCTTTGCAAAGTAGCTTTTTTTATCATTTTACCCCAGATCCTAGATTTACATTTTATTTAGCAAAATTGCAGGTAAATATGCAGATAAAGGGAAAAGAGGTAGAAATTGATGAGGAGCTGCAGGTAGACACTGATTTCTTATGAGGGATAAAAAGTACAACAAAGACGTTAGAGATTGATAACAACCTTTGGGATTGATTTTCAACAAGTGTGCGTGTGTGTGGGTCTGAGCAGCCGCCTCCTCTGACTCAGTGCTGAGTGGGTCCTGGAGTCACATGGTTGCTTGTCAGCAGGCTGGAGGAGGAAACATAATCCTGAGGAGGAAGGCTGCTGTTATCAGTTGGTGCATGTTGGTCTGAGGGAGCTCTCAGCTCGACGAGGGGCTGGACTCGCCACATCTCTGACTCTCGCCTCTTTTGTCTCCCTATCTCTCTCTCCTCTCTCCCTCTGTTTGTTTTTCGTCCTGCACTCTGACCAGCACCGGGTTGCTCTTCACAGCAGAGTTCAGAATTGCTCTACAATGTCTGCGGTGGCTTCTCTGCAGTAAGCACACAAAGGTATGGTACAGTCATGGACTCGTTTCTTATGTTTCTTACCCACTTGTCTTGTTTCAATTGATCCTCTTGGTCACTTTGTGGATTTTCTGTGCAGTTATGGTCGATTTAATCTATTGTTCATGTTATGTAGGTCGTTAATTAGAAGAGCCGAGCTGCTGTTTGTCCGGTCCAATCAAATTTAACAGAACTCTTCCTGTTAGTGTCAAACTTTCTTAACAATCCACTTGATTGAGGAGTTGAGTTGAATCAGGCTCGGACGTGATGTGATGATGATGATGATGATGATGATGATGATGATGATGATGATGATGATGATGATGATGATGATGTGAAGCCACAGCGGCTGTAAACAAATCAAGCTCAACAGGTTGCACAGCGGAGAAACTCTCCAAATGCACCACTTGAGTTTTACAAGGCGCAAGATGCTTTTCCACTTTTATAAATCAGAAATTAGTGGCTTTAAAATTCAATGTTTTTGGAATTGATGGCTTTGATTGATGAATTATTGCGACATCAAAACACTTATTTCCTTATTTATCATCTTCTGCGTATATCTATCACACATACGATAAAAGTGTTTATTCCTGGAAAGTCACAGCAGCGTTCAGAATGTTCCTGTGTGTCACTGTGTGAGATAAAAAGACAACAAATTATCTCCACGTCACTTTGGATTATCACAACTACACAATCACTTGTTTTCACTCTATTTAATAATGCATTGTCCGCTCAACAAAAGCAAATCACTCACTCTTATTTCTAAACCCAGTTCTCTAAATCTGTTGTCGTCCTCCAGGCCCGTGTGTCCCAGGTTTGAACGTCAAGCTTCCGTTTCCACAGAGACGTTTTTATTGTCAGTTTGTGTATTTTATTGAACTGATCTTTAATTACGCCTCTCTGATGGAATTTGCAGACGAGCGTTCAGTCTGTGGCTGAACAGACACGAGCAGTGCTGGCGCCTGAAGCCGGGCCTGGGTTTGAGTGTCCAGGCCGATCACTGGTTCCGGTCGCATGCAGGCTGGTGTTGGCTCGTGAACTCCGTCCAGTTGTGTGACTGTCACACTCCTTTACGTTAATCTCCTCATGAGGAGGAATTGTGGACCTTCTCTCTATTTTTAACCCAAAAGGTCACATGAGATGACAGTAAAAGACCATCAAGAACCAAATTAACCTTTCTGACTCACAGGTCTTGACTTAGATTCAAACAAATCTGACAGCGTCTGGTCATATTTAACCTTTTGTGGGATGTTCAGTGGGGATTTTGTGCCAACTCATCACTTCCCAATGCTACTATGAGGAAACAGATGATTTCTTATTATGCCAGGCTAATTCCTGATGATTTATTTTCACCAATTCTGTCCTACTCCCCTTTAATTTTCTCTAAATACCTTTTATATTCTAAGTAAAAGCAGGACATTGGTCTTCCTGACCTGATCTTATGCCTACGTCTCAAGATATGAGCCATATGTCAACATTTTGATGACATTCAGCTGAACTTAGACTTTATATGATCGGACTGTAGATGGTGAACCACTGCTCTGTTACTGCAGAAGCTATAAAGAGCGGGTTACACACTGTCAGCTGTTAAATCAGTCAAATAGGATTAATATAACGGAGGAGTGTAAATCTCCTTGTTTGTTATTATAAGAGAGTTGATATCTTCACACACTTGACCTGGCTGTCATCTGTGATCTTCCCGTCCCCTCTCTCTGTCCCAGGGACAGATGACGATGAGAGCTCAGCTTGTTAGGCTGTCACACATTGAGTTAACTGTAATGCCCCAGGGAAGACATTTTGGGTTAGCTGGTTAGCTCAGGTGAATAGATCCAGGTCAATTTTTCATGTGTGTTTCAGTTAACTCTGTCCAATGTCCCAAAATATAGATACTAGAAACACGGCCATCTTTCCATTTTTAAACGATTATAGCTGCTTGTGACAAGGCTCCGTGTGTAGCAGTTGCCTTCTTCCTGTTTTCATACTTACTTCCTCCCTGAAGGCTAGTTTTCCCAAACCCTTGTGTGTGCACAATTTGGGGATGTGACTAAATCTAGCATGGAAAGGTTTTGAAGTCTGGAGGAAAAATACACGCCACACGCCTCGTCTTCCTTGAGGAACAGTTTGGAAGGTGTGCGCACTGCGATGACTCCTGGAAGACGTGATGAACTTCTTCCAGGAGAGACACTGAGCATATTGTCCTCACTTCCTCATGCAGCGTCAGCACTCGTCCACGTCCTTTTGGGCAATTCAGATATTACACAAGGAACAATCAGTTCTTTCTTTTGCAGCCCTCTGATTGTACCTTTTATGTTTTTAAATGTACGTGCCTACTCGGGCGATTGCGGTTGGTATTATTGTTTTCTTCTGATCATTATTGTTATCCTAACGGTATTATTACAGACATGCCCGGAGGTAGATAAGCTGGTTCCCATGGTTTTTGCCCAGGATCCCAGGGTTCTGTAACTTTATCCCTGTGTAGCCGGCCCAGCCTCCTCCACGCTGCCGGGGTCTAGGTTTACTGAGAAAGTAATCTCCGAGCACGCCGAGCTAATGTAGTGTCTCCTGTATCAAAATCAATACACGGATTGCAATGTCCCCAACCAGTTGACGTTGTTCTGTCGCACGGGAACAGCTGATGGTTTGTAATTAACAATTGGTGCGTTGATAAGTGGTTTGGCAGAGCAAACGTAGAGCGGTGCCAGAACGGTGTGCGGTGTGCTCTCAGTTTCGGGTCCCTGAGGAAGGTGATGTCTTTGTTTAATCCTCGTCTGAATACAAGTTCACTCTGTCCGGCTCCTTCGTGGTACCACATCTCTCGTCAGTGATTGTTCTTCAGTGTAACGTAGATAGAAGTCCCTCGCTGTCGGCAAGGTCGTTGATATGATTGTGCTCAGGCATCAGGGAAGCTTATCGTTTCTTTGATAGCTGCTGCCAGGGAGCTTGATTTCCAACCGTGACTCTGAAGAGGGCTCTACTCTGCTGTGAGCCTGGAGGGGAACCGTCGCTCTGTCCTTAATGTTACTGGAGCGACACTTTGAGAAAGATTTCACAACTAAACTAAATATCAGAATAACTCTGAAACAAGTTTCTTTTTCTTGTTTGCTTCAATTTGTTTAATAATATTGTGTTTAGCAATACATCCTCTACAATTTGGATTATTTTTACTACTATTACTTTTACTCATTCATGCAAATCTTATAGAAACTCAACAATAAATCTCAATTACATCAACGGTTATTTTATCAATGTCAATAAGTTATGTTACAAGTGTTTTTATTTGAATCTCCAATTTAACAATGAGGCGGTTTAGGGTTTATATATTATAATAAAAGATAATAATTAGAATAATATTAATTATCATAAATGACAAACATGGCTGAGTTGACAGCCGTGACATGGCATCATCTGATTGGTTTGGGGGCGGGACCCTCTATATTCTAAATCTCTGAGCTCAACTCATTACTTCTCTATGTTATTGTCGCCTTGTAGTATTTCCATTGACTTCTTATCTGTCTCTGGCCGAGTTTCTCCGGCTGCTGAGTGATGATTATCTCTCTTCCTGCAGTGCAGTTGTATAACGGAGACTCTGGAATGACCGAGGTGGAGGTTAGCTGAGGCGCGTGCTGTTGTGCTTATCAAAGGTTCCTCTACACAGTAGCACTGTGTTATCTGCCTCTTATCGGAGTAATGGTTAATGACCTTGAATGGCGGTGGGGAAGTTCTGCAGGTCTTCAGATCGTAACTCACACAATGACAAACCACGAGAGGGTCACTGTTTATAAAAGCCTGTGCCTCCTCTGCCGCTGTTGTTGTTATGTCTGAAGTATAATGCAACCGTCTGAAAGTTTTTCCACCACATCACAGATCTGACATTTAGCTGAAGCCATTAGTGTCTGTGAAGTGGGATCCCGGTCTCGAAGGTACTCGAGGGCCTTCCAGGAAATCCTGAAACTGTTGATTACTTCTTAGATGACTGGAGTCACAGTACGGACAGTGTTGGGACAGTGAAGTGTGTTTAGCTCGGCTTTGAATTTCAGCCCACTGGCTGTGACATGCAAACCTGACTCAGGTTCAAGATGTCCGACTTGTTTAGATGTCTGCAACCACGTCAGATAAACTGTAGGAATCAGTTCTTTGTATCCATGTAGAGGAGTGAAGAAAGCTCAGGGGAGGCAGCTGTTTGTTGGTCGATACGCTTTGTTTAAGACTGAAATGTGTTTATACAGCAAGTTGATAGATTGCCATGAAGTTTTGTAGCGACATCCACTTTACTTAGAGCAGAGGTTCCCAAACTTCTCATCCCCTGACCCCCAAAAATAACTGCACCACAACAGACAAGCAACCCCCCATTATCCAGAATGATATTTATTTCCCAGGGGGTCCCGACCCCTAGTTTGGGAACCGCTGTCCAAGAGGATGAACTGTAAAAACTCACTTTTCCCCCAGTGCCACAACTAGATCAAAATGTACTGTTACTGCAAAACTACCAATCCCATCATCCTCAGCGGTACTTTGTGTTTAGTGCTAATGAGTTAGCATTAAGCTCAAAGCACTAAGGTGTGTGGTCTCGTGGGTGAAAACTATTTTGCACAATACAATATAATCTTGATCATAATTAAGTTTTTATATTTCATCTCATATCCTTTTGAGGTTTATGATCCTTTGAAAGTAACACACTTGTATATTTCCATTCGATGCTCTGACCTGCTCTGCACCAATGTTCTCTTCTCGCTTGTTCCAGGATATTTTTGCCGTGAGATAAACTGTCCAATGTCTTTGCCTTAAAATCTTATCCATGTATGTTTATAATCATCCATGTGTGTTTATGATCATACTCCTGCTGCAATGTCCTAATATTGAAGATTGTGGTGTAAAAGAGGCTTAAGGTCCTATATTGTTTACCAGATATGAATGTGAACATCCTGTGAGCCCAAACTCAGACCTTAAACCTCAAATATATTATTTTAATTTCAAATCCAATGTTCTGTAATAAACTGTACAGCAGTCCTTTCACTTCTTGGTCACGCTTCATATTCAGAGATTACCTGCCCACAGCTATATTGCTCTGCCTGTAAGTTATGAATCTCCGGCTTCATGTGAGCTAACTCTCGGATCTGTGTCTGTCTCCAGGTTATGCTGCCCAAAAGCTGTCTGAGTCCCAGTGAGAAAGAGAAGGGCTAAAGCCGCGCGGATCCACACCAGCTTTCCAGATCCTCTCCAGCAGCAACTCCACTGCTGAGCCATGAGCAACCCCGGCACTCCCGACCAGATCACAGATGCCGTGGCCTCGGTCATTCACAATGTAAGTCCTGGCCTCAGTCTGTCCAGTCCGGGCACCGCTATCAGCCGCACAATGGAACGCTTGAGCCCGACTCGGTGACCAACCAGGTCAGGTTAGATTGTGATCGTTTCATGGACTCCTCAGCTCCAAACCTGCCTTTACTGTGGTTCGTATTCTGCAACATTTACGCTGCCTCAGCTCTCTCCCTCCACTCTGGCATCGCAGTGTGTACTTTGGATGTGCCGATCCCTCCGAGGTTATGTACGTACAAATCTAGTCGCCTCTCGGAGCCAGGTCCCTGATGCTCTTATGACAGCAACATTAAAAAATGTTCAGAATAGCTCCAAAGCTATTCAGATCCGCACAGAGAGGGACGCCTGTTGAATTATCCCTTTTCATTAGAGCACGGGAGAAAGTGAGCTGTCCCACAACTAACGCAGTTTCCCTCCTCTTCTCTTTAACTTGACGGGCTGCCAGAGGCTGGAAACGCTAAAGTAATACTGGCGCACGGTAATGAAAAACATAATTGCACGGCTGCGTGGTGGGATTGATGTGATATAGTAAACATGGCTGGCAAAGCCCAGGGGGGGGGCAGCTGGTCAGCGGCCAAGGGGAAAGCTGCATTCCTCCACTCGAGATCTCCACAAGAAGTTCATCTCCGGATCATTAAGATACTGAGGCCGAAAATATCAAAAGCCTAAAGGAAGAATCCACACAGGGATAGTTTGATTTTGCAAAGATATCATCAGTTTACAGTGTTTAATGAATTCCAAGAGTTATTTTGCCTATTTTATTCCAGGAATATTATTGTGTTTTCCTTTCTGATTCACCACCTCAAACCTCATGCTCTCTGACTTGAGTTTCCCTGCGCTGTCGACCATCAGGCGTGGATGATCAGTCACTGTGCTGTTGGCTGAATGAGACATAGAGTGATAGAGGCTTCTTGGAGAGATGATAAAGTGACAGTACATTTTCTGATTGAATCGTCCTGTTCACGGTTTTCCCTCGGCAGCATCAGCATTGTTCTGCTCTTCCCTCTGACCCCATTTCGAGGAAACGTGAGCTTTCTCTTAGCGTAGCACTTTTTGTCAGTGCTCTGTCAGTTGCTTCCTTTCCCCAACTGTCCACCCTGGACAGCCCCAGCGTACACGCTCTACCTGCTCCGGAGTCTGGAAGGGGCTCGGCCACCAGACAACATGTGTGTTGTTCGAGTTTGTAACATTATCCCGGCTGTCAAGGAAGAGAATGCAGAGTTTGTTGGAGGTGGAAATGGATCCATGACCGCGGACCCACGATGGATGTGCAGAAAGACAGAAGGGTCATTGATCTAACTGTGTCTAACGAGTTGTTTTGCCCTTTTAACACAGAATGACACCCTCTCGTTATGAATGGGGCTGTTTAATACCCTTTATTTCCTCCTATTTTCATCTTGAAACTAGAATGGCAGTCAGCAGAGCACGCTCACAGTCCCCTTATTCATTTCTACCTGTTTCATTCATCAAGATCTATGACTGTTTCCCAGGGAAATTGGTGAAAATCCTTTTGTCCAGATCCACGCCAAAGCTCATTGGGTTATTTTTTGACATATGTCCACGAACAAACAAAGGGGGGGGGGGGCAACAATATGTCAACAATATCAGGCACAAACTTAACAAACAAAAGAAAAAAATGCAAGTTTAGAAATTAAAAAAGAAAACGCTGTGATGATGTCACGACACATAAAAAGCAAGGTTAGATGCTGTAAAGGTCAGCAAGGCCCATCCTTGTGCAGAACATCCCACAGCAGCTAAGTCGACCTTGGACTTTTAATTTTTTCACGGTGAAGGTGTTGAATGACTCCCTCAGGGATGTTCTTTCAGGCCTGTTCATAATCTGCATGTCTCTATAGCTAATTATAGCCGGGAAAGACAAACAACGTTCGGAGACACAGTGGACGAGAGTGTGACTCGGCTTAATGAGACTCACCAGCAGGAAGCCCTGAGTTCAAGAAGCTCAGTAAAGATAAAAACATGTTTGCTCTGTGACACTGGCCTCGCAGTTATTGGCTGTTCCTCTCGCCTCCAACTGCACCAAGTTAATTATTATCTCCTTAACAATGTGTGTTGTGTGCGTGGCCGGGGAGAGTTCAGACAATCCTGTTTAGATTTTTCAGCATTGTGAAACTGAGTCACGTCTTCTCCCTACCCTGAAGATCTGCCCCGGTCATGTGACGTGGGGGAACTGGAGTGGGAAACGGATTCCAGGAAAGAGGCTGCAGCACTTCTACCTTTTGAATCTTGACACCAGAGAATCAGAAACAGTGTAGTTTTCTATCTATGCTCCAAGCTGCAGCTCTGCTCCTGTGTGTTATATGATGGATTATCTTTATGCGTTGAAGGTGAGTGTGTTCAGTTGCAGCGTAGAGGACTTCACGTGACGTGTGCGTCTAAAGCATGGCTGGCTTTCTGTTTGTGCGTGTGACATTCAGTTTCGCTCTTATCATCCCCGGCCAGTCGTTATACATTATCCTGAATAGTGCAAATAGACGTTTTTCTGAGCCCGATGTGTATCCTGATTCTGCTTCTTCAGGTGAATTTAACCTCAGCACGAACTCTGACGCTGGTTAACGTTCAGTCCAGTGCTCGAACCTCTCCGGTGTCTCTTTGCTTTGTCAACAGCTGAACGACTTTCCCCAGTTATTAGTAAGCTAAGGTTATAATTAAAACTAACCACAGTTGACTTAATGTGTCACTGATTAGTCCCCCCCCTAATGTCCGCATGCAGGTGGATTACGAAATATTTCCCAACAGGAGAACAGAACACGTTTACCTGTGATTTTTAACCATGTGGTGACAAACTGAGAATCTCGGAAACATTCCAGATGAACTTCAGATTTTTGAAAAGTGACGAGCTGCCAGTAACTGTGTTTTGTTTGTTTTAGTACAGATTGAACAAACATTGATTTGGAGTGATATTTATAATTGTGTCATGCACATTCTGTGTCCAGACTTAAGACATAATTATTTAGAATGAGAGCAGAAAAAAGAGAGAAATCAGAAACCAGAGCTGCATAAATAACAATAACAGAAAAATAAACACTATTTCCCCCAAGATTTAGAAATAAAGATAAAGCCAACGTGTGTAAACAGTCAAATAAAACGATCATTCCAATCTGCCATCATCTGTGCACCAGAACATTTGTTCATGTAAAATAGATTTTCTAAACTCGTCATAATAAGGGCAACACGGAGGGGAAACGCGATTTGTTCTCAACTTCTCTAAATTTACACGATTCAGGAAACTTGTTCTCCTCTGTCAGCAGGATTACACAATAAACTACAGAATCGATATCCATGGAAACTTGGTGAAAGGGTGGAACATGGGCCAAGAAAGGACTTTTTTAAATCTTTGTTTTCTTTGGCATTGCAAGATTAGGTGCTTTTGCGATTTCCCAGAGAATTATTAGTGGATCTTGATGGAAAAAATTAGGCGTGAAATCAATTATTGTGTCTAAATATAAATCAATGTTTAGTGGATTTAAATGTTGTTTCATAGAGGAGGGGCTTTATTTACCTTTCCATTTTTTGCCTGGTTTAAATGATTGTTTGTTCAGCTAGATTAGACCAAAACAACTGAATGGATTAGGTTTGGGATTCTGCTTTGTCACGGTGTATCATCATCATCTTCATATCTCCATCCATTTATGGTTCAAGTGTATCGGTGACTCAGTGGGGATCAGTAGGTTCACACCCCCCCTCGTCTCTATCACAACCTCATGTACTTCCTGTGACGTGCGTGTGGTCGTCTCTGCAGAATCTTCTGACTCAATTATATTATCACATCTTCGGCTGAGATAAAAGGGGAGAAAACAGTATCTCAGGCGAATGCTCTGTTTGTCTTTGGCCGAAAGTTTAGATTTGATTTGATTTTTAGCTGAATAAATAGTAGAAATGCAATGGGAGGAATTGTGACCATCACTGTTTGTGTAATGCACAAGTGGGACAGAACTGGGTTAAACCTCTGTCGCGTGTAATCATAATCAGAAGCCCTGAGCCGCTGGGATCTGCTTGCAGACTGGTGTTAAGATATGAAGTAATGCAGCCACTCATCAGTCACACAGTCCGACGCCGTGATCACCACAACATTCCCGCCCTATCTCACCCTTTCCCCTCCAGTGCTGACTGTGTGGGATTGGAGACGACCTCACGACACAGATAATCTCCCTCTGCTCCGTCACCCCGTGAGGAAACGCTGACACTGCACATTCACAGAAACTTTTGCTCCTTCAGAAGATGAACTTTTCATTATCTTTATTTCTCTACAGATTGTTTTACAGCTGACTTTATTCCTTGGGTTGAAATTTCAAGTGCTAATCTTGGCCATTTTAGCCATCGAGCTCTAGGGGTGCTGACATTTTTGCATAAACCATAAGGGTTCAAAAGTGTAAATGCATGACAGTAGGCTGAATCGTTGTTTTTATAATCTAATGCATCGATTGGATGAGTGTGGTGAATGAGCCTCTTGAAGTGTATTATTGAATCACGCTCTGTTGAAAAGCTCCCATCATGCACGGAGACTGACGAGCTGTTTTATTTGACTTAATATAGTTTAGCAATTAAAAAACGTCCTGTCCTGTCAAATCCATCCAGCTCAAATATTAGTTTCAGTCTTTTGTCACATAGAAATTGATTGACTGTGCTTTTCAACCAACATGGAAAATCCATTTCATTCCGGCCTGTTTCTTATTATGTCATCGGTCAATATTAGCCATCATAAATTCACCTTTTGAAGAGTGTGAGATGTTTAGTACCTGTTCATTTACATTGCCCTTGAAGGCGCATTGACTGAAAGCACCTCGGTCAATATTTAGACTTCATCGGTCAAAGTTAAAATGTGGAGATGAATGTCAACGTGAGGTTTTTTGTTCCGAGCTGTTCAAACACGGCGTGTCCTTTCAGACCGCGTGTGTCCTCAAGGCGAGAAATCAAAGTGTTGTTTATTCTGCCCTGGCACAATGAGCGGACTGGCGAAGGTGGCAGGTTGGCCGATAGGGCTCTGATTAGGGTATCACGAGGCTTTGATAAGAAGGGGCAGAGGGATATCCCCCCCCCCCCCCCCCCCCCCCCCCTGCACTTCTTAATCGAGGCGTTGAGTGTCAGAGCTCCAGTGTTGTCATGGTGGAGGGCTCTGACGCTTGTTGCCTCCAAAAACCACCGACTGTGATCGAGCTCACGGGAACATGAGCGAGGTAAGTCCCTGGAGCTCCTCGCTGAACTCAAAGGTTCCTTCATCCTCGGGTCAGTCCTGTTGTTCTCGCTCGGCTCTCCTCTGCTTGTTTTGTGCACATGGTTCTGACTGTGGAGACTTCACCTCCTGGAGAATCCCTCACGCATCTCTCCCACCTCCAGGGATTCACTGGGAAACCATGATATGAATGAGAGCTCAGTAAAAATCAACCTCCGGATTGTGTAGCAGTGCTTAGAGGGCTTATGGTCACCTGGTGAGGATATGTGGTCTTCAGCTTCTTGATTCGCTCACTTAAATATTGAGATGTCATGTGACCGCAGGGTGACTCATTGACAGAAAAAGGTTCTCGTTTACAAACGTTTGATCTATTTCCAAATGTGCAGTTTATTTTCCATTGAGGCCTTTTTTTTTAAAAGGAGGAAGTCCATATAAAGAAACTGTGTGAGAGTCATCTGTGGCTGCAAAGAGCTGCATCGTCTCTGAGGTTGGTTCTTCCATGTCTTTGTTGGTCTGTCAGAAAAATGGCCGTATGAGGAATTGAAACCTTGGGTCAATATTGAACAAACAGGCTGAGACGTCTCTGCTTTGACTCTGTAGCAGCTCTGCAGCCCAGTGCAGGGTTTCCTCCTCCTGTCACCTGTGTGTGGCATGTACAACAGGTCAGGGTAAGAAGCTGCACGGCCGTGTGGGTCATGGGAGTCGGGTTTTCACACGTTCTTCGGACATTCCCTGATTCGTGAACATCTGGTGAGTGTAGTGAGACCAGAGCGCGTTTTCTCTTCTTGATGGATTTGATGAGCTTAACGTGTTGGAAGTGGAACATGCATGACCCAGTGGTGGATGAAGCCCGAGAGAATGTGTTTTTTTAAATTCTGCTTCTTGTAAGTTAAATTACTCTACAGTAAAGTAACGTAAAACCATCTCTTAGCAAAAGTTTACTGAAGTGTAGCTGTGTTATCAGCAAAACATGTTTAAAACATCACAATGAGGAGTGCAAAAATACTTTATTTGACAGTTGTATTATCATGTATCAAGTTATTTGATTGTTAATACAGATGCATCAGTATATAAGCAGCATTTTACTGTTGTAGATGGTCTCAATGGAGCTTTTATCCAACTATATTATAAACAGTGAGTGTAGTCCATGTGTAAACAGCACAGATATCTAGCGAGGGGGTCGAGAGGAAAGAAAAACTCCCACTCCGCCTCTTTGGGTGAGCAGCAGCTACTCATGATGAAACATCTGATATGTTCAAAGGGGATGTTTCCCTTCGGTGAAAGTATTTAATGTGAAACGTGATAACTTGTCACTGTATCGCTCGTCAAAAAAGTTCAGTCGGGTTCTATCACTGCTGTTATGGATACATTATATTTCTGAAGTGTGACTTTGACCCTGAATGGAGCAGGGGCTGCAGGTTGGAGGAGAGATATTTATATTTCATCAGGTGGTTTCTGTGGCTGCCTGCTGCTCTGTGGAAAATCTAATCTATGGCAGATACGTCGGGTTGTCCTGAGAACCACCCGAGGGCGCATCAGTAGACGTGAAGCCCCTGAGTGTTTCCACAGGTCGGGCTCGCCGCGGGACCTGAGGCATAGCAACAGTTACTCTCTGGCGAGGAGTCTGCAGCACAACCCCGTCAGCCCGAGTCCATCAACTCCACCCATCACTCCAGACAATCCTTATCACAACAACCCACCAGCAGAGCCGGGCACAGCGGGGCGACGCGTCCTGCTGCAGGAAAACAGATCTCTTATCACTCACATGATCCCTGTCACAGCACAGCGTGGAAATCAAGGAGCCGTTTGAAGCTCGGGGGCCGTTGTTTCTAATCTAAAGCTTATTATCAAGAATGCATGAGTTGGATGACTCCTCATATGGTGCCCTGACTCTGGTGTGGTCACAGCACCACAGCGCCCTCTAGTGTCGGTTTAAGTGAAAGGCGATCACACAATTCTGTTTCGAAAGCAGGTTTTGAGGAGGTGGTGACTTTTACTTATGTGTTCTGTTGTTGTTTGTGTTGCAGCCAGAGGTCCCTTCTAGCTCGTCAGTACACGTGACTCCACGTCCAGAGGAAGAGGACGATGGGGACCTGAACAAAGCTCTGGGCGTCCAGCGCTTCCAGCAGATCCTCAGCCCGGCGTCTGTGGTACCCGATGAGCAGCACCACCCCTACCATGACGAGGACATTGAATGTAAGCACACACACACACACAGATCAAAGTTGCTGTTTGCACTTTTAACATTCACCAAGCTCTACATTTAAAATGGCACCTGCTATAATCATCGTGTCTCATCTCCGCTCCATCTTCTCCGCAGACCACCGTCACTCGTCTCACCACATCCACCGGCCTCTGTCCAAGCTGCCCTCAGAGGGACGCAGGAAGAAGAGCGGCAAGAAGAGGAAGAAGGAAAAGGATCACAAAAGCAGCCACGCCTCCAGCAGTGGCCCCATCGAGGAGGGAGAGGATGAAGAGGACGAGGAGGAGGAGGCGGCAAGTTCTGCTCCATCTGACTCAGAGAGAGGGAAAGATGTGGAGGTAATGCTTTGGCTTCTTATAAGTCTTATAATGACGGTTTAGTTCTTGATTCAGAACATTTTAATTTCTCTAACTGACAATCAAAAACCTTAAAATGTGCAGTTTATTGTAACGTGTAAAACAATGAAGGCTGCAGATCTGTCATTTGGCAAATTGGCGAGACGTTAAACTCACAATTGCAAGAATCATCGATCACTTATCAGGACATTCGGACTGAATCACTTAACTACACACTGTGTTTAAGTCGTTCTGCAAACACACATCACAATGACACTGTTTTCCAAACTAGAGGATACAAAAAAACTGATATTTTAGCCACACGCGTGTCTTGCTTGTGTTTTTAAAATCGTGTTTCCCTTCAGTGTCTCAAACTGTCCGTAGAGAACCAGAACCCCTGTTAATGTAAAGCGACTGTTTTTTATCTGCATCACATTCCGTCACACGGCCGTTCAGGAATGTGAAGCAGAACAAATGGCCCATTGTCTTCTCACTGTCGTGTCGTTACTATATTTTCCTCTATGAATATTTCAGTACAGTGTGAATTATTCATCGGGGGGTTTCGTGTTTTGGTTATTATGATACTTCACTGAATCAAAAGGCTGTAACAGGACCAGATTTAACCTGATCACGGTGTAACTAGGGAGTTTTCACCGTCGCCAGTTTATAGAATCATATTTTAGACAAAAAACCTAATTTGAATTGTATTATTCTTGTGTTTAATTCGTAGTTTCACTGTTTGGATATATCTGTCACTTAATATGCACAGCACTTTAAACAGTGGTTGACGGTAAGTTAATGTTTTTACTTAAGGCTTCACCGGATCCACACATTCTCCACTATTGTTTCTCCGTTCACATTGTGGGTCCATCCTCTGCTCTCACACTCTGCCTCCCCTCCACAGTTCTTTGTGTCCGATGAAGACCCTTCATCCACCCGGGGCCCAGAGAGCCCTCACGCAGCCCGATCGCTGGACATCGTCCCACAGTCCGGTGTCGGAGCAGACGCTGAGGACGGAACTTCCACAGAGTGAGTCCACTTCTTGGAATCAGTAAATAAACAGAAACTTTACCTGCTGCAGCGGTTGTGTAATGTTCCTATTTGCCGTGTTGCTGAAGGGTTCACACAGCTGTTCTGATTGGGTTAGAGCGCTCAGGCACACAATGTCTTATTGGTCAGCGGGGAGCACACTGTACGTTACCATGTCTCAGGCATCCAGTGGGCCTGCTGGGCCTGCTGGGCCTGATCTGATGGGCCAGAGTAATCCTCTCCTCAGAGACCCATATATCACCTGTCGCTCCAGAGGGCACAACACACCTCAGCTGCCGCAGGCTCCACCTATGACATTTACTTCTCCACTTCGTGAGGGTTCAGATCTGAGCTGGGATAAAGCTGCATTTGCTCAGGCACGCTGCTGGTTTTCAGTCCGTCGGAGAGGGACAGAGTCACAGAGGAATTTTATACCATCGGTAGAAAGTTGAGGGAAAGCGAGCGTCTTGAAAGAGAAGTGATACCGGAGGAAAAGGACGGTAAGTTCACTCTGTTCTGAGAGTTTTGTTAGAGTATTTAATCGTGTGTATTGTAGAAGGAGCATCAGCAGGAGTGTGAAATATCTTGATCAAGAGGCGACCTTTAACTTTACCGCTGACTTGCTAATTGTTTAAAGTTATGATAAACAAGAGCAGTAAAGGGTGTGTTTGTGGTTCAGAGCAAATGAAAAGTCAATTTGCATTGGAAGTTTCTAATAGTAAACAAGGTGTGTTTGGGGAAAATAGTAAATCAGCCGCCTGGTTTCTCTGCTTCTCTTTCCAGTAAGCCGGACACATCCGACACTTCCAGTCCCTCCCAGTCAGGACCACCTGAACACATAGCGCTGGCCCGGCAGTCGTCCACCAGCCGCAGCTACGACCTGCAAGACCGCCGGCGCACGGGCAACATGACGGGCACCGAGCAGGCCAAGTACGAGCGCATCCCCACCGACGAGAGCGAGGCGCAGACCCTGGCCTCCGCCGACCTGGACGGCATCAAGAGTGAGTATACACCAAATCTCTAAAGACTATTTTTACTTTCAAATTTTCACAAAATCTTGGACGGATTCCAATTAATAATTTGTAGCTTCATTACTTCTGCATTGTTATGTGATTAGAATAATAAC
Source organism: Pleuronectes platessa (assembly GCF_947347685.1). Taxonomy (NCBI): domain Eukaryota; kingdom Metazoa; phylum Chordata; class Actinopteri; order Pleuronectiformes; family Pleuronectidae; genus Pleuronectes; species Pleuronectes platessa. The sequence goes on from NC_070645.1 coordinate 16,755,329, forward strand.
TGTTATGAAGTCCTGGCTTTGTTGATGTCTGGATTCCTCCAGGAATATCTGTGCGTGTGCTGGGGGCCACCTCGAGTCCCCTTGTACATTGCAGTCGGCTCCCCACTGCACTGCCGTCCCCGGGCCCCCCGGCCCAGCGGGGGCTCGTGTTCAGGGCCGGGGAGATTTACGTCAGGCGGCTGACCCCTCAGCGGACAGCAGCAGCTTATCAGAGAGTGTGGCAGACAGGCTCGCATAATTAAATTAGCCGTTCCTGCTGTCAGCTGAGGCCCCTGGACCCGGGCCCGGGCCATCATGGTAGCTAATTGAGAAACCGGGATCCAAGTTCATAAGCTCTAATTATTAGTGGAGTAGAACGAGTGGAATAGTTAAACTGCCTCAGACGCAGGATGGAGACGCTGCAGTTTGAGGAACTGGCTCGATATTGTTCCGGCTGCAGTGTTCGGTCGTCACGAGGCTTCAAAAGAAGACACCAGTTACTTTGTGTCTTCTTTTATCTGCTTCCCGCCACCGTAAATCATCCTGGGAAAGTCTGTGTCTCTGGCTGCTGCTCAACAATAGGAATTATTAGATCTCTGTCCCTCCCTCTTTCGTTCAACCTGAGCCAATTCACACCTCGGCTCGCTGATGCTTTCTGATGGTTTCAGTCTCCTCGGGGTCGGACGCCGGTCAAGAAATTACTACCTTTCCCATCTTGTCAAAACGTTAGCGTAAGTCCCACAGTCCGGTTCCAGTGGGTCACGTAGACAGAAGGCCGTGCCAGCGCTCACCCAACGCCCACCGCTGTCCTGCCTCCCCTCCTTCAAGAGCTCCACGCCAGTCAGGCCCCATTCCACTGCACCCTACTGGACTCATCATGGAGCAACTTGACAATGCACCTTCTCAGTGAGAGTTGAGGATTGTGCAGGTCCAGGTAGAGGGAGGAGAGGATAGATGAACATTGATGAAGACCCTCAAACGCGTCTCGGTTTGTTACATAGAATTCACAAGCGCCGATGAAGGTAAGACGACCGGTATTCACGAAGAGTTTTCTATCCTTGCTTTTCAGCTTTTGCCTCCTCCGATATTGTGAAATTATATTTGCATGCTCATTTACAGAGTGCAGATGTTTTAGATGGTAACACCTGACAGAGACAGTTGTGCCCGCGGTGCCACCCAGGGTCTCTCTCAGCAACCTGTTCAGAGTCCGGTGCGCTGCCACCATGAGTAACCCTACTCTCTGCTGTGGGGGCTGTTGAGACAAAAGAGAAGTGGCCCCCCCTGTGTGAGTCCCTGGGCTGAGACTTGAACTCAGGGGGAAAGGTCAACGTGTCACAGGCTGAAGAAAACACGCTGAGCAGAGCAAACTACCTGCACGTTTAGGATTTGTGTTTGGGAATAACTGCTTTTTAAATGTATTTTAAATTGTTAAAGGGTGTAGTCTCACCCCCCCGCGTTTCCTCTCTCTCCACCAGGTCATCGTTTTGAAGATGTCCCCGGCATGCGCAGACACCTGGTCAGAAAGAGCACCAAGGGACAAGTGGTGCACACCAGTAAAGACCACAAAGAGCCCACCAGCCGCAGCCGCAAGCAGGACCACAGCCCACATGAGGTGAATCATTACTCACTGGTCATACAGCCTCTTCAGCTTTACTGTACACAGCTAGACTGGGAAAGGGTCTTTTAAGAGGCTCACTGGGATGGAACCAATTAATCATGATCCAAATGTACGATGATAAAGTAATAAAATAAACAAATTCATTTAATTGATTGTTCTTTTAAATACCATGAAAAATAATCTAAAAATAATTTGTCCCAGTTTTCCAGAGCAAGAGGTGAGAACAGCACTGAGGGGGGCTTTTAATATACTTTCAGTTTGATGAGTGGGAGAATATTTCGTGTTTGAATCTTTATTTTCTCATCCCGACTTTTATAATTTCCTCAATTATGACCCCCCCCCCCCCCCTCCCTGTTTTCCACTGTCACATTTGGTGCAGCCCTCTCTTCTTCTTTTTTTGTGTGGATGGGACCGGGAGGGATGGAGACAATTAAAAATGAATGAAAGAGTTCTTTTCTTTCACACATGGAAAGAAGAAGAGAGAGAAAGAGAGAGAGAGAGGGGAGCTTGAGTAACCAGACACTGGGAGCTCTTGAGAGAGAGAGAGCTATGTTTTATTAACACACACACACACACACACACACACACACACACACACACACACACACACACTCTCTCTCATACAGTCCTCCGAGCCCCCGGCAGCCCGACAGGTCCCTGTCAGGTGTGTCCTCTCTGGGACTGTTAGCTATGTGTGTGGTGGTGAGGGTCCCATCCTCTGTGTCAGTGTCTGAGTCCTCTCCTGCACCGTCTCGCTCCTCCAGCCGTTACCGGTGATTCTGTACCGCAGTGCCTCGCGGCCAGAAGGCTTCGTGATGCCCTCCGGTCGAATGGCTCGGTACCAGAAGGTGAGGCTGGGTGACCGGCCAGAGTCCGGTCCGACTCGTGTGAGCGTGATGTCACTGGCATGCAGCAGGAGTTTAACGGCACATGGCGGCAAATTCTGGGATTTTTGGACATTTTGATTTCACTCCGGACTGTGACTGACCTGCATGGTGTTCAGTTAACACATGATGCTGAGAGTTAAGAGAGGCAGAGTCCATTATTGGCGTTATTGGCCTTTTTATCAAGGGATAATAACCTGGAGAATCCCAGTAAGCATGAAGTCTGTTTTCTGATGCTAAGATAGAAAAATGCTTCTCTGAAGTCATTGCTCCTGACGTGTGATCATATCCACTGGGAAACTAAACAGTGCTTTTGCTATGAGGTGGTATATTTTGTGCACATACTGATCATGCATGTTGTTTGGTCTGGATGGTAAAGAGGTTCTGTGCCGTGTCTCACTCGCCCCATGTGTGATGTCTGTAGGTGTTTGTAGAGCTGAACGAACTGACCATGGACAAGAACCAGGAGATGCAGTGGAAGGAGACGGCTCGTTGGATCAAGTTTGAGGAGGACGTGGAGGAGGAGACGGACCGCTGGGGGAAACCTCACGTGGCGTCTCTGTCTTTCCGCAGTTTGCTGGAGCTCAGAAAGACCATCTCACATGGTAAGAGGGAGAAACCGAGTCAAGTGTGTGTGGAGAAGTCCTTTCGTAGAAGACAGAGCTCAGTGTGTGTGTGTGTGTGTTTGTGTGTAGGGGCAGTGCTCCTGGGCCTGGACCAGAAGACCCTGCCTGGCATCGCTCATCAAGTGGTGGAGCAGATGATCATCTCGGATCAGATCAAAGCTGAAGACCGAGCCAACGTCCTGAGGGCCCTGCTGCTTAAACACAGGTGATCTGTCTTAATCCCAGAGGCCGCAATGATGCCCCTTTGAATAACAACAGGGCCACACACTCGTGAACCAGTTTGTGTGTTAAAGTCTCTCCTCCGAACGGCTGCACACCTCCTGCTACTAGGAGGCTTCACGCCTGGTCGCTGCCTCTCTCACCCTCTCTCACCCTCTCTCACCCTCTCTCACCCTCTCCCTGCCTCCCCTAGTCACCCGAGCGACGAGAAAGAACACACCAGCGCTTTCCCCAGGAACATCTCCGCCGCCAGCCTGGCACACTACCACCACGGTGCCAACCACGGTGCCAACCACGCCCATCCGCCGGAGCCGTCTGTCACCGACCCGCTCATGGGCACCGTCCACGCTGCGGTGGACACGGACACGCGCATCAACATGGAGAAGCACGAGGGACAGGTAATTCTAGAGCTCAGGTTTGGCCCAACAATCTCAATCACTGATGTTTGTCTTTCTCCTGATCTGACTCCCTGTCCGGTTTGCTCTCAGCAGAAGGAGTCGTCCTTGCCGCCCGGCATGCATCGCTCCAAATCCAAACATGAGCTGAAGCTGCTGGAGAAGATTCCTGAAAACGCAGAGGCCACAGTTGTCCTTGTGGGTGAGTTACTAACCCGACGTTTGGCACCTGAACAACTTAAACTCACTCACATTCCTTAACCTTTCATTGACTGTTATGTCTCGCCGTCTTCTAGGAAGTGTGGACTTCCTGGAGCAGCCCACCATGGCGTTTGTGCGGCTGCTGGAGGCGGTGGAGCTGGAGTCCGTCCTCGAGGTCCCTGTGCCGGTCAGGTTCCTCTTTGTTATGCTGGGCCCCCCCTCCACGAGCATTGACTACCACCAGATAGGACGTTCCATCTCCACGCTGATGTCTGACAAGGTGAGCGAGATAAAGATAAACCCCAAATCACATAAACACAGAAAAACATCAAAACAACTCCTCACTTTACTTATTATTTGTGGCTGAATTATCATCCAGCAATTCCACGAGGTGGCCTATCTGGCCGATGAGAGGCAGGACCTGCTGAACGCCATCAACAGCTTCCTGGACGGCTCCATCGTGCTGCCGCCGTCGGACATGGGAGGAGACGAGCTGCTGCGCTCCGTCGCCGGCTTCCAGCGGGAGATGCTGCGCAAGAGGGCGGAGCAGGAAGTCAAACTGCTCAAGGAGCCGATAAGCCTCGAAGAAGACGGTAAACATCAGAAACTCCCGGACCATGACTTACTCTCTTTCTTAAGATTAAGATTAACACTGTCCTCTCCCCTGTCGCCCAGAGTCCCTCATCGATCCTCTGAAGAAGTCAGCCGACCCTCTGGAGCGCACAGGAAAGCCCTTCGGAGGCCTGGTGCACGACGTGAGGCGGCGTTACCCGAAGTACGTCAGCGACTTCAAGGACGCCCTCAACAGTCAGTGCATGGCTGCGGTCATCTTCATCTACTTTGCTGCGCTCTCCCCGGCCATCACATTCGGAGGCCTGCTCGGTGAGTGTCACAGGAGCTGAACCTTCGTGTGAACTGTCAAATCCCTTCCATGCTTTCCCCGTGAGAAGGTCTATCAGGGAAACTTAACACCCTGCTTGTGTCCATTGTGGTGTTGATGTGTTGCGTGTGTGTTGTTTGCAGGTGAGAAGACGGACGGTCTGATCGGTGTTTCTGAGCTGATTGTGTCGACCTCCATTCAGGGCGTGATCTTCTGCCTGCTCGGGGCTCAGCCGCTGCTGGTCGTGGGCTTCTCTGGACCCCTGCTCGTTTTTGAGGAAGCATTTTACAGTGTAAGTCCAAAATAGTTAATCAACTTACAAACAGCCGACAGAGAGACTCTCCAGGGGATGGCATATTCCTACAATTTGAAAATCTGGCTGAGGTCCTTTCAAGTTTGTTGTTTGTGTGGATGTTTTTTTAAAACCCCTGAACTTTTAAACTTCACCTTCACCTGTGAAACGCTAATGGACACAGCATGTCTACTTCTCTAAACACTAATGTTCAATGTGTCTGTTTTCACAGTTCTGCAATTCGTCCGACATCGAGTACCTGACGGGCCGGGTCTGGATCGGGTTCTGGCTCATCATCATCGTGGTCGTCACGGTGGCCTTCGAGGGCAGTTTCCTGGTCCGCTTCGTCTCCCGCTTCACCCAGGAGATCTTCTCCTTCCTCATCTCCCTCATCTTCATCTGCGAGACCTTCATCAAGCTCGGCAGGGTACGCCTGGAACTTGAAATAACAACTCCTGATTACAAAAGCTTTTTGTTGGCCCGCTGGGAGATTATGTCTCTGACGTTAAACCGAACGGACTAATCTTTGGATGATATTCAAAACCCGGGGTCGAAATTAGTCTGTTTTTCTAGCAAGTGCACCTGAAATCATGTGTGATGGATTGGCCCTGAAAGTTAAATGGATTTAGAGTTTAACCATTATCCAGGCTTATGGTTCTGGATGGTTTGCTTTACCATAGTTTTATGGCACCGACTTGAAAGCCTCTTGTTGTGCTCTGATTCACACCTTCAGATTTTCAAGGAGCACCCACTGAAATACTGCTCCCTGGACAACAGCACCTCGATGGTAAACACCAGCCTGGTTCTGAGCAACAGCACCTCGCCTCCGTCAGCGAACGTCCTCGGAAAGCCCAACACGGCGCTGCTCTCCCTGGTCCTCATGGCCGGGACCTTCTTCATCGCCTTCTTCCTGCGCAAGTTCAAGGACAGTGCTTTCTTTCCTGGAAGGGTGAGGAGCTAAAATCCCTTTTCAAACACTGGTCCTGCTGCATTCATTATAATATATTCACCTCCGTATTTATCATTGTACACCAAGGATACATTGTTTTCATGTGTTTAGCTTCGTAGGATCATTGGAGATTTCGGGGTTCCAATCGCCATCCTCATCATGGTGCTGGTGGATTACAGCATAGAAGACACGTACACACAGGTAAGACTCAAACCACTGAAGCTTTGAATTAATGTACCTTAAAGTCAGGATACAGACCTTCATCATCCCCGTCTTCATCTTCATCCTCTCTCCAGAAACTGAGTGTCCCCCGTGGACTTTCTGTGACGAGTCCCGAGAAACGCGGCTGGGTCATCAACCCTCTGGGCTCGGAAGGTCAATTCCCCGTCTGGATGATGTTCGCCTGCTGCTTGCCGGCCATGCTGGTTTTCATCCTCATCTTCATGGAGACGCAGATCACCACGTGAGTGAGCCTGCAGGCCGGAAATGATTGTGTTAGCTTTTGATTTATCGCTCGATGCTAAACCCTCCATACTCCCTGCAGCCTGATAGTGAGCAAGAAGGAGCGGATGCTGGTGAAGGGCTCCGGTTTCCATCTGGACCTGCTGCTGATCGTGGTGCTGGGCGGGGCCTCGGCTCTGTTCGGCCTGCCGTGGATGGCGGCCGCGACCGTGCGCTCCGTGACCCACGTCAACGCCCTCACCGTCATGAGCCGGGCCGTGGCCCCTGGAGACAAGCCTCGCATCCAGGAGGTGAAGGAGCAGAGGGTCACTGGGCTCCTGGTCGCCATCATGGTTGGTGAGTGGCCGACCCCTGACATCTCGTCGCTGCTCTTGACTCCTGTTTGGATTTTTTTTTTCATGTTTAAACTCCTTCTCTCCAGGCATGTCCATTGTAATCGCTGACCTGTTGCGTAAGATCCCCCTGGCCGTCCTGTTTGGTATCTTCCTGTACATGGGCGTGATGTCTCTCAATGGCATCCAGCTCACAGAGCGGATGATGCTGCTGCTTATGCCTCCGAAGTATCACCCTGACCACACCTACATCCGCAAGGTGAGACGCTCGTGGTCATTTTGATGTTTTTGCATTATTTAAAAGGAGTTTTCAAAATGTGAGAACCAATGAAATAGTGAAATACTTTAAAGATATCAGGTTCATTTGGACATTTTCTAGCAACAACAACCAAACACCATTTGTGGGATTTTTAATAATCTGTCACTGAGGAATGAAACTAAATTCTCAGATCCTTGCATCCATTATTTGTGAGTCTCCTAAATGCTTGTGTTGTTTTTATACTGAATCTGTTTCCTCCAGGTCCGAACGCTGCGCATGCATCTGTTCACCTGCATCCAGCTGGTGTGTCTGGCGGTTCTGTGGGCGGTCATGTCCACACAGGCGTCCCTGGCGTTCCCCTTTGTCCTCATACTCACCGTTCCTGTGAAGATGTTCGTGCTGCGCCGCATCTTCACCGTCAGAGAGATAGAATGTGTAAGTTCACCACCGGGGGGCAGCACACACCGCTTTGTACACCCTGGCTCCAGATGCAGAAATATACACTGTACTGTTTGAGAGAATTGACAAGTAACTAAATCACGCATTACACTACGGAGCATTAGATATTCTAAATGCCTCAGAGTGAGACTAAGTCTTTCTGTGTTTGTGTTCTAACTCTGACGTCTCCCTGCTTCTCCCAGTTGGACGCAGACGACGCTGAGCCGACGTTTGACGAGCGCGACTGTCAGAACGAGTACGCCGAGGTGCACATGCCTGTATGACCCTGCTGACACCGACAGCTGTCAATCACAACCACTGACATCTTGGATGCAGCGACTCCAGCTTGAAGCCCTCGTAAAGAAACTTGACGCCGCGTCACTGTGCACCACCGACCTTCATCATCATCATCCTCCTCCTCCTCAAGTCACCAGCACACAGAACGTCAGAGGCCAGAGTCTGGTTATTGCTTGAGTCAAACTTTTCACTATTAAAGTAGCTTTTAGGTTGTTGGAGGCTTCTGTGATGGTGAGCAGCACTTTGTGGTCGCTAGCGTGCTTCACTCGTACTTTTTTTTTTTTAAACTGGTATTTCAGGGGAAAAGAAATCAAAATCCATGTGATCTGAAGCTCTAAATTAAATTAACAGTAGATAGATGTGCAAGACTGATTTAATTTGATGCCCTGGAAGGTTGCTCTCATTCACATTGAATATGTGGAGGACATGTGGGTCAAACATTCTTTTATATTCTCGTGCTAGTTTTAGCTGTTTTCTAGTTTGTCGTGTTTTTAGCTCACCAAGCGCCTTATGAAGGAAATGAACCACACACTGAGGTGTCTGCTTTTCCTCATCCTGTGTTATTGTAGACAGCTGATCACTTTTCCCGCCTCCTGAAGCTCGTAGCACTTTTTAAGGAAACCAAATCTGATCGCTGACTGTATTTTAATGTGATTGTTTTATCTCCTTAGCGTCCTCTTAGAATCCATGAATCGATATCAGCGAAGCTTTTTGTTTTTTTCTTAATTGATTCTGATTGATTTTTTCAGTCTGTCCTTTAACTACTCATTATTTTTCTGGCTCAAACGCAGCAGTTTATTTTGGCTTTAAGTCCACGTCTGTACCTGTAGTGAGTTAAAAGCACCAGCAGAGGGAGATCTTGCAGGGCTGTGCTGAATGCTATACCAAAAACTTTAAAAACAGTAAATAAAAAAATGCAATTACACTAATGCCATGGCATCATAACACACGTTTTTTGTGAAAGTAAGAAAACACAGTGGCACATTAATGAATTTTCTCTAAATATCTCCACGCACATGTTCAGGGCACTTAAGTTCGGACGGTTCGTTTTGACGTCTCACTCGGTTTGGTTGGTTGGTTGGTTTTTTGGGGAATTGCTGTAATTTATTGTTGTCTGTGTCCGAGTGCCAAAACCGTGGCTTTGTGTAAATAGTCTTGTGATCAGAACAATAAGCTGCAGTTCAGTCATCTCAATTTACTGTATTGTTTTGGCCTAATTCACACATCTTTCCTGGTATAACATTCCTGGTTTTATCAAATTCCGTGCTTTTCGGGGGGGGGGGGGGGGGGTAGGAGGGAACTAATTGTTAACACAATTTGTATTCACTCATGAGCTTGGTCGACCAAATTTCCACACGAGCTGTGTAGACAATCTCAATACTCTTGTTACTCAGAGGGAAGGTTGTTATTAAGGAATAAGAAGTATATATACACACGTATACGATGTTTGTGATTAGTTTCAAGTTGTGTCCGTGTGACATTGGACGGTTAAAGCTCTGTGCCTGTGAAGCTCCACTCGTCCCCCCCCCCCCCCCCCCCCCACGCCTGCCTGTCGTTGTGATCTTGTGCCTGTTCGGTGTCGCAAAGCCGCACAACATCTCAAGTGCCTGTGGTTGTGTTGTTCGGGCGACACGCGTTACAATAGTTTGCACTTTTCAGACGCTCACAAATCAAACATCTCTCCATTATTTATCTGTTGCAATATGAGGCATTATTACTGTTTTTATAGAAAAAAAGATTTATTCAGAGTATTTCACAGAACCTTGTTTCGTGGCTGCATCACGGCCACGACACTGAAGAGTATATTTATTAGAAGGAGGCCGTGGAGAACATGTCGGTTGTGTGTCTGCTTGTTGTGCCCGTGGATGGAGTGAACGTCGTCCGCCTCTCGTCAAAGTGTTTGTTTTCCAAGTCGTGAAGTGTGATGTGTTGATTCATTTCAAAAGCAATACGAAGTCTGACAGGATATTGCTGATGCTCCCTTGTACATTGATGGTTCAAATATTGATGACAAATAAAAGTTATTTTCTATTTATCCTGGTGATTGTTCCCTCGTGTTTTCAAAGATCTGAAAGGAAACGTGTACATGGTGGTAAATGGTTTATTCAGACCGACCAGAGGCTTTCACAAGGTCGATTTATTTATAAAGCACATTTCACACACACATTTAGATTCAAGTTGCTGTTCAGGGACATTAAAAACAACACAGGCAAAATCAAAAGAAAGAGTTCAAGTCAGAAAAGCAACAATTGTCATTAAAAACACTAGAATAACAGGTAAAATAAATAAAAAGCATAACATCGTACACAAAAATGTATAAGCTGAAGGACTTAAATAATACAAACAAAAAAGAGAAAAGTTGAACGATGTGTTGGGAAAAGTTTTTTGTGCAAACCACATGCCTCCTTTTTGGCCGAGCCTGCCGAACTCAGTCTCCCAGGGTGCAACATGTTCTCTTTGTCTTGAGAAAGCCTCCTGAACTCAGTCTGATATGAGTTTGATATATGCTGTGATATTGTAGGTATATGTTAAATGAAAGTTAATGCTAGTTAGGCTCGCCACAGGCTTTCTCCCTGACTCTCTCATTATCTGATTAACATCTACACAGACACACGCATAGTCTTCACCTTACTTATCTCCTCCCCCACTTCAGAAGGGGGGGGGGGGCTGCTATCCTAGGGGGCATCTTAAAAACCCAAGACAAATTGAACCAATTAAAGTTATGATTTAATATTCATATTTTAAATATTAATGTTTTATATTTTATTTTGATAATCAAATTTATTGAACGCCTAAAGGCACACCATTCTATGGTACCACTTTTTAAGGGTTATCGCACAACAGATGGTATAATCCTTAGATTAAAAAAAATAGATTAGTTAAAAGGACAAAAAACTTTTTCCGATTAAACAAAGCGGGACCAGGAATCGAACCCTGTGGAACCCCGGGAGTCTGATACAGTTTAGAACTATTTTGTCTGTCCTGATAAATTAAACCCGTTTGAGGAATATTTTCTAAAATATCCAGCATTTGTTTTAATAATCCACTGACAGAGTTCAACTTTTAAGTCATGACCTTAATCTTTAGCCTTTAAATCCTCATGTTGTGGATCAGCTCTGTGTTGGTCTTTGTGTTGAAAAGAGGGCTGGATGTTCTGCCCCGCTCATAAAGGGGGGTGGTTCCCATCCCAGCTCCCCCACTGTTACAGACACAGGGTAAAAAGATGGCTGCTTTGTTGCTGCTGCTGCTGTCGGGCGTCGGAGCTTTGTTCCTCGCCTGCGACGCTCAGGAGGCGTACGACAAACTCCCAGAAACCTACAGGAGAGGAGTGGACCTGGCTCTGGAGAAGCTCAACTCTCACGCCGGGATCCAGCACCATTTTCTCTACTTCAGGAGCGTCACAAAGTCAGACTTTGAGGTACCTGTACAGTCATATCTGTGATTGTGCATTTACTGGCTGTGCAGTTGACTCATCACTGGGAGATTTTGTGATTAACTGTGATTAATATCCTCAGGGAAACATGTGCTTATCAAAGAATCAGGTGACTCTGTTGTAAACAGCTCCCTTCATGGATGAGTTGCTCAGATCTAACCCTCCTCTTCCTCCTCAGCCTGGGTTCGATGTGAGCTACATCTATCACCACTTCTTCCTTAAAGCCACCAAGTGCCAAAGAGGAATCGCCGACTCCTCGGCGTGTCGGTTCAGGAACGACAGAGTGAGTTTGGCCTGTTTTCCAGAGCCGTTGCTCAACTGAAAAAATGTGTCTGTGAAGGCGGCTGCCTGTTCCAACTTGTCAGTGTCTTTTTGTTTGTGTGCGTTCATGCAGCCGCTGGTCGACTGTGCCGTCTGCTACAAGACTTTCAGAGGGGAAGTTGAACAAGAGCCCAAACCCTACGTCCACTGTATCCACAAACCGGCCCTGACGGAGGTTAGTCCACAGAATCTCCTCGTTTTCTTTGTGATTTCAGTCTTTTCTCTTGTGAATAACACAACTTCTTCCTGTTTGGATCCCGTCTTTGTGACTGGCAGGAGATGAAGGTGGGCAGAGTGGAGCACTGCAACAGAATGGGCTACAGCAGCGGAGCTCCAACTCTACTGGCATCAACGGGAGCTGACTGAACGCCGTCTGAACACATCATTAAAAACACTGTTGTGATCTCTGCTCTCTCTGAAGACTTGTTTGATCTAGAAGCTTTTAACTGCATCTCCCTGTGAGGGAACGTTGTTTATCTGCACGTTAATATTCAAAACATTTGAGAAACCTTTTTGTGTCATATCGTCAGCAATGAAGTGTTTCCTTCCTCCCGATCTCTAAAAATAAAGATTACATTTAAATTGTGAACAATCAAGACGAGTGTGTTTGTGTGTGTCTTCCTGTAAGGGAGAGCGGGGTAATGTGAGAATTTTTTTACATTTGCTCCCCTCTAGGCGAGCTAAAATTATATATCAGTCAAGTTTACACATTTCCCATTAATTAGGGCCCGAGCACCGAATGGTGAGAGGCCCTATTGAATCTGTAAGGATTTTTATTATTAGGGCCCGAGCACCTCTGGTGAGAGGCCCTATTGAAATTGAAAGGATTATTCTGAGAATTTTTAAACATGCTCAAAAAGTTGTAAAAGTTTGCAGTAAATTAGAAAGTGGTTTAAATTTACGTATTCTGGAGTATTTGGAAATGGGCGTGGCAAAATGGCTCAACAGCGCCACCTACGGAAAAGCCCCTCATTTAGCATTCATCGATCCTCACGAAAATTTAGACAGTTGTGTATCATGACCAGATGCACAAAAAAGCCTCAAGGACCATAATGAAAAAATTAACAGGAAGCCCGCTATTTTGGATTAAGTGGCCATTTTGGTCATATTCCATATTTTTACTTTGATGTACTTCTCGTAGAGTTTTCACCATACCAACTTAAAATTTAGACCAGTGTCATCACAACAAAATGGAGATCAAAAGTTATTGAAAGATCAGCTTTTCGTCATACCGTCTGACCGTAGCTTAGCGTCAAAGTTAGATGAAACGCCATCAAAACACGAGCTTCTCTATCTCAGACATATTTGGTCCAATCAACTCCAAACTATACATGTAAGACAAGGGTTGCGACCTGATGACATCTACAAAGACACCATGACTTAAAATCCTAGCGCCACCTGCTGGCTACAGGAAGTGAAGCGTTTATTGTTGCTGCAGAGCTTAAAACGCGCGCAAGGCAGAGACGTGCGCTTGGTCATCGATCGTTCTCTCTTCCCCGACCGCAACAGACTTGAAATTGCCTGTGCTCGGGCCCGTTAGTGCTACAACGTAGCCCTAGTTATTATTATTATTATTATTATTATTATTATTATTTCCCTTTGGGGGGCTTTTTCAGGGTCTAGACATGCTCAAAAAGTTATGAAACTTTGCAGGAAATTCAAGGTCTGCGGATATTTTAGTATTCTGGAGTAATTGGAATTGGGCGTGGCAAAATGGCTCTACAGCGCCCCCTGGAACCAGCCCCTAGGTTTCCACATAACGGATTTTCATCAAAATCTGGATATAGGTGTATCGTGACCAGTCATGAAAAAAAGTCTCATGGAGCATTATGAAAAACGCAACAGGAAGTCCGCCATTTTGCTTTTAGTGGCCATTTTGGCAATATCCCACATTTTTACTTTTACGTACTTGTCCCAGGGCTTTCATCAGATCAACTTCAAATTCAGATGAGTGTCATCACAACAAGATGGAGATAAAAAATGATTGAGGGATTTTTTTTTTATCACACCGTGTGACCGTGGCATGGCGTTAAAAATTGGTTACACGCCATCAAAACACGGGCATCTGTATCTCGGACATACATGTTCCAATCAAGTCCAAACTAGACATGTAAGACAATAGTCCCCGCCTGATGACATCTATGCATAAATGATGACTTAAAACCGCAGCGCCCCCTGGTGGCAACAGGAAATGTCTTGTTTTTTGCTTGTCTTACACTTGGATGAATTTCTCCTCATCCACTGACCTCAACCATGTCAAACTGTATCAAATGGGTCCCAAGACATTGACAATGAAGACATAAGATTACCGTGACTTTTCGTCAAACGCCATATGAATGGCGTGGCATTAAAGTTCATCAACTCGCCGTGAAACACGAAATTGCTGTAACTTCAGTGTTCATGATTCTATCTCTCTCAAACTACATGTGTGTAGCAACAGCCCCCCCCTGAAGATATTCATATGGTTTTAAGAAATGGGCGTGGCAAAAAAACTGACCAGCGCCCCCTATAGGGCAACCCCGGCACTACGATGGCCGACATTTATACAAATCTATCGGGACATGTGTCGTTTCATAACAAACAAAAAAATATCTTGGATAGGTATGCTTGACCAAACAGGGAGGCCGCCATTTTGGATTAAGTGGCCATTTTTTTTCCATACTCCACATTTTTACTTGATGCACTTGTCCCAGGGCTTTCATCAGATTAACTTCAAATTAAGATCAGTGCCATCACAACAAGATGGAGATAAAAAGTGATTAAGAGATTGACCTTTCATCACACCGTGTGACCGTGGCGTGGCGTCTTGAGTTTGATTAAACGCCATCAAAACACGAGGTTCTGTATCTCGGACATACATTGTCCAATCGAGTCCAAACTAGACATGTAAGACAAGGGTGCCATCCTGATGACATCTACACAGAAATTATGACTTGAAATTACAGCGCCCCCTGGTGGCTACAGGAAGTGACATGTTTTATACTTTGATGAACTGCTCCTGGCTGATTTACAATATACAGCTCAAATCAGATCAGTCAAGTCATTAGATCATGGTCAGAATTGTGACGTTTCCTCAAACCGTGTAAACATTGAGGTGCGGCGAAGGATCATCCTTCGCCAAAGGACACGATGTTATCATAACTCCACTGTGCATTGTCCTATCACTACCAAACTTCTGTCACATGATAAGAGTACAAGCCTGAACAGCTCTATGTGTCAATATTTCCTCAGTGTCATAGCGCCACCTACTGATTCGCCAGGAAACAGGAAGTACTTTGTTAATCCACTCTGCATTATCCAACCGGCTCCAAACTACTGACCTATGATCACAATACTATTCTGAACAGCTCCACATATAAATATTAGTTCAGGGTCATAGCGCCACCTACTGATCAGTGTGAAAATTAAGTTGTGTTAACATTGTCCAATTGACACAAAATTGCTCACGCTACATCAGAGCGCCTACATGAACAGATATATATGTCTGTGAGTAATAATAGTGATGGCGCCACCTACTGGCAAACCTACTGCCGCAGAGCGCAAAACGCATTTAACGTGGAGAAGTGCATGCTCGATCGATGATGTGCGCTTGGTCATCGATCGCTCTCTCCACCGACCGCAACAGGCTTCAACGTGCGGGTGCTCGGGCCCGCAAGTGCTACAACGTAGCCCTAGTTCAGGATGTTTTCTAGCAATGGAAATGATCAGAATGTCTTCAGGACAAAGGGAAGTGAAAATATGATTGTTTTTAAAAAAGTGGTCTTGTGTCCCACATTACCCCAGCTACGGGGTAAAGTGGTCCACTTACTTTTTCCACTTTAAAACTAGTTAAAATCCCGACAGCTAGATTGACAACCACTAATATCGGACTAGTAACAGAATCATGGGGATTGGTCAATTAAGCACATTTATGATTATTATGATTCATGTGATCTCTTGCACACCCTAGCTTACCTGCAAATGTTTCTCTGTCCAATTGGCAGGGACAGGGATATGGTTTTTCTCTGAGTATTCAAATGCCAGTTCACGGCACTTAACTGGAGCAAGGCCATGGAACTGGTCAGCTAGTTGTTTCAAGGGTTTGGAAGCTCCTCCTCCATCTCATCTGTGAATATTCTCTTTACCTCAGCTACTGCACCTCAGGCTACTGATTTTACTTTCCCTTTCTCTCTTTTCTTTATGAATCTTTTGAGGTTTGTCTTATCTATATTTGTATCCCTTCCAGCTTTTCTTAAGGACTTCTTTCCTTGCATGACCTCAGCGGCTGCACTCTCCATCTCTGTGAGGGGTGTTTGGCCCCAGGTTGTCTTCCTGGTGTAGTTTCTTGGCATGAGGGCTTTTCTACAATGTTTATGACATAAAAAATAAAACATATATAATGTAATATAACATTATAATATGTTTAAGACTAAACTTAACTTGTGCTTCATGGTGGGGTAAAGTGAGACACTGTTCCACTTTACCCCACAGCCACCGTTTTAGAAAAAACAACATCTCTTAGCAATTCAGGCTAATCTTCAGCTAGCATCAATCACATGGTTTTATATGTTGGAAGTTCACCAACATGTATGATATAAGTTTTTCTGGCTGAATCAATTTGTTTTGACACAACAGTTGATTAAATTCAAAGCAAGAAAATTTACTTTTCATTTTACTTACATTTCTGTGAAAAAACATACTTTCCACAGCACCAGCACCAACTTCTCCTTCATGGCAAGGGGGGAATGGGAAGGGCTTGAAAACATAATGGTCACATGACCACATATGTGTTCCATAATGGACTGTTCGGGGGTCAAGGTTAGAGTTAGGTCTACGTTAGAGTTGGGTATTTAGTTTGGATGTTTATGGTAAGGGGCTTTAGAGGCTTGTTTAATGTCAATTATAGCTAGAAGTACGTGTGTGTGTGTGTGTGTGTGTGTGTGTGTGTGTGTGCGTGTGTGTGTGCGTGTGTGTGTGTGTGTTTGTGTACTTTCAGGTACCTTCATTATCCACCTCATTGACTGAATTCAGAGAAAATCTCAGTTTCCTGGAAATCACTTGCTTTTCTGTGCGAGGATGAATTTGTGTGGAAAGAATTCCTTCCAAGTCTCTGCTGTGATAACATCTCTCGATATGAGTGTAATTCCACTTCTGGAAACTCCCCGCTCAGAGTGTGTTTTGTTGGGACAGGCTTTAATCTGTGTCCCGTGGGGGAGTTTACGGGAACTGGGGTGAACAGCTGGAGCAGCTGGAGCAGTTGGCTCTTTGACAGTCCCTGTGTCACTGTGCAGCCATAACAGGGCTTGTATTAGAGAGGAGGGAGTTGATCCTCTGAGCTCAGATCTACACACACACTCTCTGGATGATGGCTGCCGAGCTGCTGCTGCTGCTGCTCTGTGCTGGAGCTGGGCTTCACTCTGCCGAGGCCCAGGAGCTCTACGATGAGCTGCCGGGCTCCTACATGCAGGGAGTGGGTCTGGCGTTCCAGCAGCTCAACCTGCATTCTGGGGTTCAGCATCACTTTCGCTTCTTGAGGACGGTGGACAAGTCAGAAATCGAGGTAAACTCGGAGTTCCTTTACTTTCATGTGACTCACACTGATCTGTGCATGGAGCTCTGCTGGCTATTCCCAGGTCTCGTCTGGTGACGTTAGAAACTGTGGATCAGCTGGAGCTTTTATGAATATTTGACATATAATGTGTTCTATAACCCACCAATCACTGTCTTTCTCTTGCGGTTCTTTTAAAGTTTTTTAGAAGTGCATGGCAAGAATGTAGTTTTTTAACTTTAACCTGTAAAAAGTGAGAGGAAATCCACTTTAAATGTGTTTCAGATTTGTCTTGTTTTCAGTTTCCTGTTCCCGGATTTCAGGGTTTTTGACACCTCGGCCTTCAGGAGATTCTGGTTAATACTTGTTTTCACATCTGCTTGAGGTCGAGTTCACTCTGAGTCTCTAAACGTCAACATGTTTTCAGAAGAGAAGGAGGAGGGACCCCACATTCCTCCCATTATCCTTCACTGGGATTCTCTGAAACTCTGAGTGGTTTTAATATCGAGTGCTTTCAGTTGTCGACTTGGACAAACGCCAGCGCTGAAATATGAAGCAACTGCAAAACAGTTTTAAGATTTTACTCCACAGTGACATTTTACTATCAGTTAATAATTAAAGACCAATAGACGCTTGATGTGCAAGTTTTAACGCTTAAATTCGACTTATTTTGCTTATTATATATTTGAACTGCTGCAAACTAAATTCTCTGATGTGAGTGAAAGAAAGTATTTCTAGATTACAACATTGCTGCTTCTCTAGCTCATATTGAAGTTGCTCCTCTCTCTCTTCCAGGGCGGATTCTCTGTGAAATACGTCTACCACCACTTTTACATGAAACCCACCTCGTGTGCCAAAGGAACGACAGATCCGGACCCTCTGAACTGCCCCTTCAGGCACGACCGGGTGAGCACATGTCAGGGACACAAACATTTGTTTTCACGTAAACATCGACAGCTTCTTCACGCTCTTTCTGTAATTTCCTCCCCCTCCCCCCCCACCAGCCACTGATGGATTGTGCAGTTTGCTACAAAACAGCAGGCGAGCAGATAGAGGCCCGGCCCAAGCCCTATGTCAACTGCATCCAGAAACCCAGACTTACAAAGGTATTGCAATTACCCATCATGCCATCTGTTCGCTGGGGTCTCACTTTATAGCTTTCAATGATATCGACCATGCTTTATTTTCACACCAGCATGTTTTACAGTATTTTAATGTTCGGATGTTTTTTCTGCTTCGTGGACAATATCCAACAAACCAGCAGCATGAAATCATTCTTAACTCTGAGAAGAATATTAAAAGTAAATATAGGTGAAAAGGGATCTATTTGCAGAAATTGGAAATAAAATAATGGTTGGATTCTTTACCCTAGAATGGGCCTTAATATTCAAATAGTTTATATTTACATGAGGAAAGGGTCATCTCTACGTAGGCTGCCATGTTTTCTATAGTTTGTTTGGGAGGTGAGGGGTATTCAACTGCAACATGCAACTTCACCACTAGATGTCACTACATTCTACACACTGACCCTTTAATGCGTTTTTCTTTTGTGTTTCAGAAAATGAGGATGGACAGGTTGGACAACTGCCAAAAAATGAGCTACAACAGTGGCGCTCCGACACTCTTGTCCTCGACCGCCGGCTAAGCGTTTATTCAAGAAACAAACCAGCATGCTTGATATAATAACACGTCTCATATCATAGTATATCTGACAGCACACTTAGGAATCCATAGTCCTGTTAAGCTGCTTCGTGAGTCTGTGTAATCACTCTGACATATTGAAATCTCCAACATCCCCTGAAGGCTCCTCACCGCTCTGATGAGAGATCCTTTCTGTTCCAACAGTCCCAGATGTGAGAACTTAATTAAAAACTGGTTTATCTGCAACTGCAGAATCCAGCAGACTGTGTTCATCTGTGAGAAAACTGTGATATAATGTATCTGTGTCGTGTGTGGACTTGTAAGACGATGACAACAAATAAAGTTACTCTTTCACAATTCTCACCTCTTGACTGCCGAGGGCCTACAACTGAAATCCACTAAATAAAATATAAGGGCAAAGAGAACAGGTCCTAGAAATGCCAGATCATAATGAGCAATGCAACAAAACATTAAAACAGTAAAATGAAAAAACACTGTGAAAGAATTTAACAGCTGGACACAGGAAATCTGAGCCTTTGTTACATTCCAGTTTTAAATCTGCTGCATTTTCAGAATTATTTACACGTTGTTCAACCCTTAATCAAACTTTAAATCGTTTCCTCCCAGTTACTATGAAGAAATTGAATTTGAATTAATCAGCCTGGAAATTGTTTAAATGGGATTTGCTGAAAAGGAAATGAAGGAGCTTGAGAATGAAAGTTGATTGAATTTAGTTTTTCAAAATCTTTCCTGTTTCTACATCATAAAATCACCAGGATTTTATTTATTAATCTGTAAAATAAAGTATTGCAACTACAACACTTAACCACAAGGTGTCGCTCTAATGCGTCTGCATTAGAGCGACACCTTGTTGCATGTTGCATGTTGCATGTGAGCGACAAGAGACGTGAGTCAACTTGTAGTTATTATACTGATCTGGAACAGTTGAATATACTAATATTAAAAGTAGTCACTTGATTACTTTGAATACTTGGAGTATTTTGAATACTTTGAGTACTTTGAGTAATCTTCACAGTGACTCTCTAGTTGAGGATTTTGGAAACGTAAGGATTTAGAAATGTCTAACAGAAATATCATCTATTAAAATATCTGACGTCACATAAACTTGAAATAACCCAGGAGTCAATATAGACATTGTTAATCTTTAGACTCTAATGCATTTACTGTAAATTATCTTGAGGGATGATTTCAACCGACAACAAAAAAAAAGATAAATATCTGCTAATGGTGAATTACTTATACCCAAGATTTGCCGATATTTTATTTTGTATTCACTTTTATTTGGGTTTACATGAATGAACAATTAGTCATAAAGACAATCAAAATCAAAAGAAATTCTTCATGACAGAGATACAAAGGGAAAATGAATCAAATTCATTTCAAACTAGGATTACGTTGAAGCCTGTTGCGGTCGGTGGAGAGAGCGATCGATGACCAAGCACATGTCTGCGCATGCGACGTCGATCCTTGCCTGCTAATTTCTCATTATGGCCCACACTATCAATTGCACATCACACTGTGAACATTTCATGTAAATAGTATTATAGTTATAAAACAAAGCTAACTTCCTGTTGCCAGTAGGTGGCGCCATCATTATTATTATGACAGACATATAGATCTGTTCAAGTAGGCACTCTGATGTAGCGTGAGCAATTTTGTGTCAATTGAACAATGTTACCACAACTTAATTTTCACACTGATCAGTAGGTGGCGCTATGACCCTGAACTAATATTAATACATGGAGCTGTTCAGAACAGGATTGTGATCATAGGTCAGTAGTTCGGAGCTGGTTAGATAATGCAGAGTGGATTAACAAAATACTTCTTGTTTCATGGGGAATCAGTAGGTAGTGCTATAGCACTGAGGTAATATGTACACATATAGCTGTTCAGGCTTGGACTCTAATCAGGAGACAGAAGTTTGATGTTGATAGGACAATGCACAGTGGAGTTATGACAACATCGTGTCCTTTGGCGAAGGACTATCCTTCGCCACACATCAATGTTTACACGGTTTGAGGAAACATCACAATTCTGACCTTGATCCAATGACTTGACTGAGTTCTTTTGAGCTGTATATTGTAAAGCAGCCAGGAGCAGTTCATCTAAAACATGTAACTTCTTGTAGCCACCAGGGGGCGCTGTGTTTTCAAGTCATAAATTCTGTGTAGATGTCATCAATCTCGGACAATGTATGTCAGATGGCCTTTAATTAAACTTTGACGCCACGCCACGGTCACACAGTGTGACGACAAATAGATCTTTGAATCAGTTTTTATCTCCACCTTGTTGTGATGACACTCATCTGAATTTGAAATTGATCAAGTAAAAATTGTGAATATGGTCAAAATGGCCACTAAATGCAAAATGGCAGGCTTCCTGTTGCCTTTTCATAATGCTCCTTCAGACTTTTTTGTGCGTCTAAACATGATACACCTGTGTATCAATTTTTCGTGAAGATCGGTCAAAGTGAACTCAGGGGCTGTGTATAGGGGGCACTGTTGAGCCTATTTGCCACAAGCATGTCAAATTACTCCAGAATACGTAAGTTTCTCTGACTTTTGAACTTCCTACAAAGTTTGGTTAGAAGTTGAGCATGTTAAAGCCCTCAAAAAGCCAATTCATTTGGTGCTCTGGCCCTAATAATTAAAATAAACAAATGAAAATGAAACAAGAGATCATAGATATTATTATCCAGTCTGCACATGTTGAACTCTGCAAGAAAAAGTGTCGGCTGTGACCAAGATGAGGAATTAAAGTACAAATTATGCATCCTATGATTTTACATTTAGACCAATATATTTTGTGAGACGAATCGGAATGCAGTGTAATTAAAGTAGATTATAAAGTTCTGCCATGTCCAAATATATTTCCTTTCTATTTAAATTCCTCTAAAAGGAAAGAATACGTAATCTAACCTTTGCAAAAAGTACAATCCTCTGCTCATTTGTGTCACATCTGCTGCTGAAAATCCAGTTTTTTATTCTGATTAATCAAACAAACTATGACAGGAAAGTCTTAGAAGCCTGAATGGAATCTATTTATAGATTTGACATATTTAGAGCAGATTTTCCCACTTTGTGCCCAGCCTGGTTGTTAACGGGTCATAATGATGGAGGCGCTGTGTTTCCCCTTGTTACTGCTGCCACCTCTGAAGCAGCCATTCTGGGCCCTGGACGTCTAGACGGCCCTATTGTGTGCTTGTCTCTGCTGCCTGTGCCAAGAGCAAATCTCATTAAGAGTGAGAGGGATCGGCCGAGCAGAGACTCTGTGTGTGAACACTAAAAATAGAGAAAGACTGTGATTACAACACAAATCTCAAGTGAAGTGAACGAGGGCAAATCTGATGCTGGTTCCACTGAGGAGCAGAGAAGACAAGTGGAAGTGTCCTGGGCACAAAGGAGGCAAATGGACGATGTCGAATTTATGTTTTCGAAGACATTAAATGAAAATACAATGAAGTAAATATAGTTCATGCTGCAGAACATAATCAGGGCCTACTGTCCCTCCAGATGTGTTGGAAACCAGAACCACTAGATGGCAAACTAGCTTTTATTTTGAAATACAGTTTCCATGAGGTAATTCAAACCTCTGCTTGATACTTGGAAACACAGACAGGTACCGTATTCTTTCTGTAGTGGCTCAGAGGGGAAAGGCCGTGGAGACACAGCGAAGTTGCATCATCAAATCCTTATTGTCAATGGATCAGAGATTTAAGAGATTTAAGGATTTAAAGATTTATTAAAGGATTTATGTTATTGGTTTTGATGATTAATATCGAAAAATTATGTCATAACTTCAAATAAAGACACAAACACAATCAACACAGCATAAACTGGTTATTTCACTGAACCCTGTGACTTGATTGCTCATCCTTTCTTTTCTATTAAAAAATAAATTATATAATGAATATTTTTTGTTTTATTTATGCAGAGACATATTTCCAGAGATCAGAAATGGATTAAAACCACCACACTGTGTTTATATTTAATATGATAATTTGGGAATATGGGCCGAATGCTCACAGTGCAAACTAAAATAATACATGTCTTAAAAACATTCAATTCTTAATTTTCAACCGAAGCTCACATGTATAAAACACATATTGTGTAAATAAACCTTATTATTTGATTTTGTAGATATAATACCACTGAATACCTTGAGTGTTTTAGTTTATTTTATTGGGATGTTTCATATTTCTCAATTTTTTTAAACTATGATTTAATATCTGTAAACAAAAATGGGGCCTTGTAATTTATTATTATGATTTTTGTTGTGTAGTTTTTCTCAGGATTAATATTTTTTTGTATAGGTCCTTGAAAGGACATTTTTGCCAACATGATATATATTTATTTTGAACCAGAAATGAAATGGTCCATCTTTACACCTTCTGCTTCTTTATTAATAATCAATAATCCTGAAAACAGATCCACATTAGACCACAGGCTCTGAGCTACAAAAGGCCCATTAACTGATTGATTAACACATCAAACAAACAGGTCCTCCTCTGGGTGAGGTTCTGGTTTATGTTCAGTGACTTTTGCAGTGTTCCTGGTCTGAAACCAGATCTTATGGTTTGACTCTGGTTTATTTTATAATAAATAAAATGCACTTGTAAAAAACAACATCAGAAGGTGAAAGGTGCCTTATTAGTATACAAAATTAAGACAGATAGATAGATAGATAGATAGATAGATAGATAGATAGATAGATAGATAGATAGATAGATAGACAGATAGATAGATAGATAGACAACATGCATAACATGATGATTGGGACATTCATAAAAACTGCACATACACGTAAATACCACAAGGAGACAGAAAATTACCACAAGGAGTTGCATAACAACCATAAAGAGACACAACATGATGATTTAGACACTTACAAAAACCACAGGGACACAAAATAACCACAAGGAGATAGACGATGATAAAAAGATTACCACAAGAAGACACACAAGCTTTTAGATGTTTTTGTGCATCCGTTAGTTGGAATGTCGGGATCATCGGCCTTTTACATGTGTGTATCCTAAACTTATTTAATCAGGAGTTGTGCTCAGAAGTTGGACATATACAGTTTGACCCCTCTGTGTAAATTGGGGCACCTGGGTTAGAAAAATCCCAGGTACGCCCCTGGGGTTTGTAGCCCCCCTGCTCCCAAATATCTTGTGCGCAGTCGTTGCAGGTTTTACGGTACACGGTGTGTGTGCGCGCACCGTGCCTGGCAGAAGCAGCAGCAGCACCGACATGACGCGTGAGGGCGACGGACGCAGAATCTGACCGACCTCCACCAAACAGGCGGAATCTGCGGCGGTGGACATTACGCACACCGGGAATCTTTGCGCATCGCCGGGCGAACTTGTAACCTTCCGCCGCTTCTTCCGTGAGACCGGGAGGGAGATAGAAAACCGTTTTAGCGCGCAGCCTTCGTGAAGTCTGGGGATACCATCCTCCCACAGAGCCCAGTTCCTCCAGCGACCCGGCGGCGTGCGCATCGCTGGGTGTTTCGTGCGCATCGGCTGTTTCCAGTTATTTTGAATTGTCCCCTGCAGGATGTTCTGAGCGGGGACGGTTCAGAGAGAGGCTGCTGTCGTCCGGGAGGGAGAGAGAGAGAGAGAGTGGGAGGGGAGGGAGGGAGAGAGAGAGAGAGAGAGAGGGTGAGAGAGGGGAGGGGGGGCCCTACACTGCGCAGACGGT
This sequence comes from Pleuronectes platessa, assembly GCF_947347685.1. Taxonomy (NCBI): domain Eukaryota; kingdom Metazoa; phylum Chordata; class Actinopteri; order Pleuronectiformes; family Pleuronectidae; genus Pleuronectes; species Pleuronectes platessa. Next base: position 16,779,802 of record NC_070645.1, read on the forward strand.
GCGTCTCTGCGCTGCGCTCCGATCCCGCCGCGTCCTCCTCCTCCGCCACAACACACACACACAGCACGGGAGGGGGTGCGAGAGGGGAGGGGAGGAAGAGGGAGGGAGGTAAGAGAGGTGAGGAGGAGGAGGAGGGAGAAGAAGGAGAAAAATAAGAACAAGGTCCCGGTTGAGGAATTCTGGACATATACAACGTGAAAATGACGATGTCCGTCCCGGAGAGGAAATCAGGATCGGAGGGGAAGGAGGAGGAGAGCGAGGATGAGAGCGAGATCGTGGAGGAGAGCCCGTGCGGCCGCTGGCAGAAGCGCAAGGAGCAGGTCGGTGCTCTGTGTGTGTGTCTGTCTGTGTGTGTGTGTTGTGTGTGTGCACTGATCAGGGAATCCATCAATCCTGCCTCCTGCTCTGGAGGACATCCTCTCGTTACGCAATGTGTGATCCCGGTGTTGTGTTGCCTCCTGACCCCGGAGACCTGAGTGTGTGTTGATGAAGGTGAACGTCAGCAGGTTAATGGAGACACGAGTAAACGTTAAGGATCCAGTTTCCTGTTCCGCTTGTTGACGTTGACTGTAGCTCACTGTGTGTGTTTGTGTGTGTGACTCAATGTATAATTGACAATTAGAAGCCACTGAATTGGTAACGGATTAAACAACCAATCAGGTTATCAGAGTAACTTTTCAACTTAAAAGGCCCAAACAGATTAGTTTCTGTTGTTTTATTCTTATACCATCTGTAAATTGATTATTTAGCTTCATGTCTTGGAGAAAGGTTGAACAAATTATTACTTTAATGATTAAGGGAGGATGAAAATAGTTGTCTTAATCAATCGATCAGTAGTTTCAGCTGTAGATTCGTAAACTACAGCACAAAATAATCTGTACAGCATGTGACCCCTTCTTTGACCAATGAGACCAACCAAAGCTTAGTGACGTATAGAGCAACGTATAGAGCGACATGTGTTGATGTAACGTGACATAACAATGAAGCTCTATTGGGGCTACAGCCTGTGGAAAAGGAAACTGGTTCTTCTGGTTTGAACCCACTCCAAACCAGCCCCTGCACCAGGTTTACCTCGGTCAAACAAATGTGTGTGAGTGTGTGTGGGTGTGTTTGTGTCAGCATGAGTCCAACACCTTCCTCTTTCCCTGTTACGATGGTCAGCAGAAGTTGGACTGTTCAGACAACGCATGAGCGACTGGACAGAAAATAACCCAGTGGCCTCGTTGGCAACTTCCTCTCCCATAAATAATCCTGTTTGTTTGATGTCGGGCATCAAACATGGAAGCAGCAGCTCAGCGTCTGTGACATTCGCAGCTGGTTGATACGACGGGAACTCGCCTGATTTCCCTTCGCTTGTTTGCACAAACTCCCAAAACGTTGGGTTGTTATCAGGCAGAAGAAACACACACGCTGGAAAGCCTCAGTGTTGTGAGGGTGAGGGTGTCGCCTCCGCTAACGGCTCCAGATAAGACGGAGAGGAGTGAAGTTGAAGGTTATCTGTCGCGCACACACACACAAAGAAACACAAAGACACACACACACACACACATTGAGTATTCACTAACGTCACAACCACCTGACTGACCCCGCTGCACTTTCTCTACCATTGAGTATTCTTCAGGTTGGAAAGAAAACAAACAAACAGACAGACAGACAGACAGACAGACAGACACACACACAGACAGACACACACAGACAGACACACACACACACAGACAGACAGACAGACAGACAGACAGACAGAGTCACCAGCCCACCCTGGTGTGTTTCCACCCATTGATTATCTATCAGTTTGATTTCCGACATGTCACATGTCGACCCTCCCCCCCGTCCTGACCCCCTACCACCGACACACACACAGACACACACACACACACACACACACACACACACACACACACACACACACACACACACACACCACTGAGAGCATCACTCATTTAGGGCTGGCTGCTATGGTTAGAAAATCTATGTCAGAATATTAAATAGCAATTATTCTCTTATCTCAGTAAAAGTGGCAAAATACTACATTTCTGTTATTATTCTGAGAATTTAAATAGATCAAACCTCTTTAAACTTGGTTTTAAATCAGCCTGATTTCGACTCATGACTCTGTTCTAGTCAATCGTTATTTGATTTATTTCCCTTTTACCAAATCATCAGCATCTTTCACTTTGTATTTCCTCTGCGTCTTCTTCTCCTTTTATATCCACACGTGATTTGAATGTGCTGTATAATTAAATCTGACTTCAATCTGAACCAGGAAGCAGCAGATGTCTTGTTCTCTCACTGCATTTTTGTAGATTCACTTTATGTGGATTTATTCTTGATGCAGTTTGTTATGAGTAGTTATGATCATGACTTTAGGGGAATTGAAAGTCACTGAATAAAAACTGATTTTCTCTCACCAGTTAAAACGTAATCATAGTGAGATAATAAGAAGCATAATGCCTCTTTCACTTCATGCTCACCTTGAACTTAACTCACCTGGTGTTTGTGCACATTCAACCTTAAACCTTTTTTGTCTTTTTTTTATATAAATGATGGAAAACATTTGAGAGGCAAATGTGGAGGAAATACCTTCTGCACAAAGAACCTTGTTTCTTTTAATGCAAACTTTCCGATGTTGTCTCTCTGCTGTAAACTCAGTCATGAGGTGAAAGTTCACCATGTCTGTTATTGGGCTCGGCCATGAACGTAAACACAGGCCTCGAGCACATGGGAAACACATGTGGTCATTGCCTCGGATGTTTTCTCAGCGGTGGCACAGGCGGAGGAGGTTTCAGATTCTGAAGCTGGATGAATGCGCTGCCTTTTCAAAGTGGAGTTTGTCCCTCTCGACTCCACACACTGAGCATTGATCTTTTTCTTGGGGACTCCACAGGCTGGATTGGAAATAAAAAGCTGTGTGAACGGTAACGTGACAACTGTGGGTGAACGACTCTTGCAAGCTCTCTGGTTCCAGAGAAATTAACCAAACTGCAAAACTTGTTGCACAAAAAGCCTGCTGGTCAATTTGTTAAGATGAGTACATGGAAATCTGCACGTCAGCAGCAGCAGCATGATCTTACATGTCATCATGTTTTTCCCACTGTGACGCCAGTCGAGACATTTTGCAATTAGTGACTCACAAAATATTGCTGTTGTGGCACGAAAAGGGCAAAACAAAAAAAAATACATGATAAGAAATCTATCAAGACTTCATGTGGAGAAATAATTCACAAAATGTTTAGGGATCAGATGTTAGATGCTCTAAAGCTTGAGAGGTTTTCGAACACTGAGGCGAGATGTTTCAGAAACAGTCCTTTCCTTGGACTAAATTGCAAACAGGGACTGCTAATAGGTAATTTGGTCTATTTTTAAAGGGGCTCATTTCCCAAATTGTCAACAAATTTCAGCTAAACTGGAAATCAGTGCAGTAGTTTTCACATGTTCCTGTAAAAGGTATAACTGGGGCTCAAGTTGCAGCCCAGCGAGCTTACTGGACGTCCACAGCACCGGGTTTAGAAAGAGTTTCTAAAGAGTGATTATCTTACGGAGCAGGGGAGGCCAGGTTCGACCTGACCCGATTTATTACAGTCCAGCTTGGACAGAAAATTATCACCGGCCCCCCTGTGATCTCGTGCTCAATAATGCAGCAGGGTAAAACCTCCTGAAGCGAACCCACACCCATCCCGGGGTCTGTGGTGCACCGGAGCTGCTCGTTCAGTAATCGCTGCACCTTCTATTTCCAGGACCTGTCTCCATCTGCTCACAGGGAGATGAAAACGAGGCAGGGCTGCGTTCGCTCCTCAGGGTGTAAATTCACAGATGAACGTGTGGGGTTGAATGTGATGGGCAGATGCTGTTTTCTTCATATGTGTGGTAACCAATATCCTACGCATGTGCTGGTGTTCACACGCATTTGTCTGGACGCTGGCCCCCTCCCGACGACACGGCCCGATGATCCAGGGGTTTGCAGTGGAAACCAGAACAAATGGCTTCAATATTCAGCTTCATTCTGAATTCATTTGGAGCAATTTAGTGTAAATTTGAGCTCATTTCCTTCTGACTGACCCTTCGCCTTTGTATTTAAGTTTAACCAAGCTGCAGCGCTTGTCTGCAATTCAGTGCCATCGGCCACTAAAGCCCCTTTCCCAGCAGTAAAAGAACCCACTCCCGGGGTCAAATGACTCTGACAATTGGCATTGATCGAAACGTGACATGAGGCTGAGCGCGGTAATTTGGCAAGATGGTGAGGTGAGGGAGCGCCGCTGTTTGTGATGTGTTTGTGATGTCGAACATGACTCACCAGAGGGAAGAAACAGGAAGGTAAACTTCTCTACTGGCAATGGGAAAGGAATCAATTGCTTCTTTAAAGGAAACAGCGTCCCTGAGGTCTCAGAGAGCCAATCAGAAGTGAGCCTCAGAGTCCGAGAGAGGAAACAGTTTAACCACATTGCGATAACATGTTTTTAGTTCTTAAAACCACAAATATATCTTCTAATGTGTCCAAAATATATATATAAGAATAAAACACCAAGAAACTGTGACATATGAGGCGTTTGAATAGATCAAAGGCCATTGACACGCGCTAGGATAATTTTATGAGTAAAATCAAAGGCAGCGAAATGTTGTCACCTCACATTTGCTGTGATGCATGTGGATCAATGAACCTTCAGCAGTTTTTGGACGTTTTCCATCTCCGAGCTTGTAAATACGAGTCATTAAACCGAGCGAGTGAATCCTCGGCGGAGAGCGTTGCCCCTCGTAAGCCCAAGTCAAGTCGTGGCTTGAAGTGAGCGTCTCCCGTCCTGCGGGGGCTCTGCCTAATGACACACTCCTGGCTAATCCAGCAGCGCAGGCATGCTCGCTGCAGGGTCCCTGGTTTGACAGCTGCCCCGTGAGGAATGACACCCACTCAGATTTCCCTGGAGGGGAAACGAGGAGCTGCTGGCGCCATCTTTGACGCACCTGTTAAACGCTTGTTGCTCAGAGGTCAAGGGTTTACCTGGAATCACATCCACACCCTTTGATTCCTAGAACACAAGAGTAATGATTTGAGTTTGACGACGGTGACTTGTTTTTAGCTGTGCTGGTGGCCGGACTCCAGGGATGACAGATGCACTCAGAATGTGTGGACTCGAAATGATATTTGATTGTTTCCAGGCCACAGAACCAGACGTCTCTGAGAGGAACGTGTCAGTTCATCCGGTTTATTGTTGCATTAAGATTATTCCAGTTGAACGGGTTTCTGTGGTTGGGTACAGCGGGTCCTGGTTTTATGAATGGGGTGATGACAATTCATTTACTTTCTCGTGTGTGATGACATACTGTACTTTACAGCTCGGGTGGATTTGACTCAGCCTGCCTGACTGCACAAGACACAGCGTGCGATTTTCATTCCGTGCATCTTACAGCCGTGCACGTGAAGTTTCACTACCCTGCTTTTCAGGCAGCGGGGGGGGAAGTTTCAACGGAAACTGCAAATGAATGGCGTCGCGCGGTGTTGAGCGCAGGAAAAGCAGATTTTATGTGTTACAAAAAATACAAAAATGCCACAGCACCTGATAAACTGCTGCAGTAGGTGCGTAGGTGTATTTTACAAGGATTAGGCAAAGATTAGAGAAGCATTCCCCCCCCCCCCCCCCCCCCCCCCCCCCCCCCCCAGGTTGGAAACCACAGTGTTAAATTACTGTTTGTTATGGTTAATTGCTGCCAATGGAGAATGTTGTCCACCACCTACTTATTTGAAAGTATGTGCATGTTAAGTTATGTTTTTTATGATTCTGCAGGACTGACATTAAAACCTGAGTTTGGACAGTTCAAATAAAATCCACACCAACAGTCGGTCTTGGTAAACTGGGAATGAGTCTTAGTGTCAGATCCACTGTGACACATTACTAACTGGACCAGATGGAGTTCAGCCCATCGTGACACGTCCTCACCGGCCGTCCTGACCCTTTAAGACCTGCGTTTCTTTTGGCCTCAGAATATTTAAAAGTTGTGATGTGCTGTTCGGGGGGTGGGGGGGGGGGGGGGGGGGTCATGTGTTCTCTAGGGGGTCCTGTCGCCTGGTTGTGAAATGTGAGCCGCTCTGTCAGCGAGGCCCCTGGGGGTCAACAGATCCGGCGGGTAGTGCGGAACGGTGGCTGTCAGCGTTTTTCACTCCAGCTGTGTGAAATGGAGCCCCCCCCCCCCACAGATCCTCTGCCAGCCGCGGCCAGGGAAGCTGGCATGAAAAGGACTCCTCTAGGAATGGCTGACATGTCGGCAGGCTTTTCCCAGAGCTGCCAGAGTACATGTAGCTCACATCACATGACATCAATGTCCTGAGGAGCTACTCCAGCTGGACTGGGTTTTAAATGACTGTTTCAATTCAGACGTATTAGTAGAACAAACTTTGTTTTTGCCTCGTTCATGAGTAAAGAGGCCTGTGGCGTTACTCACACTGAAACTGGAGTCTTTACATTTGCATCTGGATTTTCTTTACTTCAATTCAAGCTGAAACTCTTTCCTTATTACCTTTGTCAAGGACTTTGTCTTTGCCCCCTGTCCGTATTTCTTTTGGCCAAAATTACTGAAAGAATTTAGATAACTTGGTGGCAGTAGGGAACGTGGGCCCCGAAAGAACTCAATTTGGCGCAGATCAGGACAAAGGAGCAGCTCCAGGAATATACTTTCTACTTTCTTTAACTCTTGGGCCTTGAAGGAAGTTTGCACTCTACTGCCGATATAGTCCGAGAGAAATAAACCCTCTGTAGAAATAATCCGGGTGTAGCTTCATCTTGTAGTGAGCAGCATTTCCGAAGAATTTCTGGAAACTGTGGAATCTGTAATTAGGTTTAGAGAAAAGCTCCAAATGAAGTGAGGGGCCATCTCGAAGTCTGTAGCTTACATGTTTCTACAAGGCCAAGGATGTCTTTCCTAAATAAACCCAGCTTTGTTAACCAGCTCCCTCTAATCTCACACCCAGTTGAGGTTTCTGAAGGGCAACAATAACCAGATTAGTAAAAAGATGAAGGACATCAGGATTAGTTCTGTCAAACCCGGAGCACAGAGCGTGTAGGACGAAGTCAGACAAGGTGCGGCAGGCACATTTACAAGAATGTCAAAAATGACATGTTAAGAGGAATCGTGATGGAAGCTCCTCCTTCAACCTTCCACCAAGTTTCAAAACATTTACATCAGCATGTTATTGTGCACGATTAACAGCAATGAAAACAAGACATCCGTGGAATAAGTTATAAAAGTACATTTCGACCTCTTGCTTTGGAACACGATGCATAAAAGTGGAGACGTTTTAAATTCAGAGCTTTGCAGATTAAGTCTTAAGTGACTTTGACACACACACACACAAACACACACACACGGTTTCAGTTTATAATAATAGTCTCAGGCACAGTTCATTTCCTGTCATGTGTGTCTTAATGGGAAGCCTGTTATAAATGTGTTCGTCTACCGAGTCCTGAGTGAAATCCCATAATATCCTTTTAGAAGAGCTGCTATCAGAGCGCAGAGGAGATAAAACCCTTAAAGACGCTCGGCTCGTTGTTGCTGTTGGATCTGTTTGTTTTCACCGCTCCCTCTGCTTTAAGGCAAAGGTCACACAGCTGCCCTGCGGCTCTACAGGACCCAACTTCAAAGAATGTGTGTAAATATGAGCGTTAACGAATGTTACACAAACCCAGCTGAGTCAGACGGAGCGACAAAAAGGTTGTGTAACACCTCTTTACACACAACTTCTCCCACAGATAGTAATTATAGTTGTGGAGCATTTTAATTGGAGTAAGTGGTTTCTGATGGTGAGAAACTCAAAAGATGATACAACATGAAACCAATAATGATTTATAACTTCATCTCCTCCATGTCAGCCGTTGGGACATTTTCTAGACCTTTGAAACCAGATATGGAATTCTGTGTGTCTATGTCAAATATGCACATTAAAAGGACTTTTGTGTCGTCTGGAGAAACAGAACACGCAGATTTAAATATTTGAATATTTCAGTTGGAGCTGGAAAGAGCTACACATTTATGTACCTCAAAACGTAGTTGGACATTAAGATAAATCATAAGTGATTGAATGTGGTGTGGGTTTTTGCAGCCGCCCTTTTCTTTGACTCTATGGTTTGATTTTTAAAATCTATATTTTGTTGTGTTTTGCCACATCCACTGTACTGATATCTCTATTTCTGTCTTTTGTTCTTTTTCTTTTTTGGACTTGTCGCCTCCTCCTTCATTATCAATAACTGTAGGATAACTGGAAGTGCTCCCCCCCCCCCCCCCCCCGCTTTCAACACCTGAAATCAAGATGTTGCCGTCACACTTCAGGTGAAACTAATATGTATAAATAAAAATATTCATATCAAATAAGAGCTAAATTATCAAGCTGCTCAGTCTAGTGTTGTAACCTCATGTCCATGCAAACTTTTCCCTCCTGCAGAAATCACATCTAACCTTTGAAACCCCCCCTAAGTCCCCTCTTTGGCATTTGCAACCCTAGTTTGCATGTCAGAATTTGAATGTGTCCGCGTTGTTTATGCCGCCCAGGACGCTGAAAGTAAAACAGGAGCCACAGTCAAATTAGAATTGGATCCGAGCGTCCCAGCAACCATCAATCTGGGAGATGGCTGCTGAATTAAACATGGAGCCATCCCCCCCCCCACACACACCCTGTGTTGGGCTCTGAGGTTCAGGCCTGGGCCGCTTTGAGGACACAGAGGTCAGGTCCTCTCTTCCTTTAAATGTAGTGTACAAATAGCAGATACTATATAATATCAATAGAGTCAAATAAAAGTATTTATTTAAAAGAAATGGATGGACACGTATAATAATAAAAAAAATGTTGGTCCAGTCTGATATTATTAATTGTGTTCGCTGTTTGCTATTTGAGGTTGAGGGTTAAAGCATGTTCCCCTTATGCTCTGTCAGGGAGCTTATGTTTTATCATGTTGAGTTTAAGAGTTGATTCATCTCATCTCAATGTCTGTCCCCACTTTCTGTCCCAGGTCTTGATAGAGTCTTTACAAAAGCAGAATGAGGGATTTAGACTTATTCGAATGGCCGAGAGGACGCTGTCAGCTGTAATCATACGTGAGGATAGAATAAGTCAAACATGAAGATCATTGAGGACAATTAAAGCTCTCGATGGTGTCTTCTAACTTCTTTATTGAATTTGGCTCATTTTGGCAAATCCATGTCATCGGGCAATCAAACATGTGTGTGAGCACATATTCCTGAAAAGGTCACTTTGTAATCCTGTCTACTGTTTACTCCACGATAGTTATGATGCCAGGGTTGTAAAACACTATCTCATGGGTCTTATAAATAGCTGTGTGGAGTTTTGGCTCCTGCAGCCTTTACTCCGGACGTCCTGGTTTCCAGCGTGAACTGGTGCAGCGCCTGTTCCAAACCTGCCTGTTTGTAAATGTGTTGTGTGTTCGGCCTGTGGCGATGCTGGTTGAAGTTATGGGATAGATTCATGCCTAGAACTAGAGTTATCACAACACGTTATTTAGCGCTTGTGATGGATTGTGCAGAAAACTCTGGACTGGTAGCGTTACATTACAGTAAGTGGAGGGATTAACCGAAAGACAGTGCATGTCTGCCAACAGGCTTTTTGTTTGAACAGCTCAGGTTGACTCTCACTTTCTCCGCTTAATCCCCCTGGAGGATAAACACGATGAACACCACTATCCTCTGTTCTAGTTCATATCTGCCTCTCTGTCCACATGGGGCCTTCTTAACAAACTCACATCCAGCCGCCTAACTAATTGTGGACTATAAACACACCAATCCGAGGGCTGTAAACGCATTCCCACTCTCCTTACACCAGTTGTTCCTCCTGCTTGTTGTTTTCCTACTTTCACCGTCAGTCGTGAGGTTGTGTTTGTCCCAGAATGCACAGGGACACGGCTCCTGTGTACTCAATCCAAGCTTGTACCTCTTCCTGGTTGACCGCAGTGGCCACTACCCTTTAGCCAAGCCTTTTGAGTCTTTACCCTGAGTCACCTCTTTGGCTGTACTGCAGTAGCCTCTGCGTGGGTTGCAGCAGGAGGGGGGTGCGGTCGCTGGAGCTCGCACAACATATTGCTCTTCCTCTCTGGGTTTGTAGTAGCAATGAAGCAAGCAGTGTGTGCGGATTTACAAGGAGTTGGGTAATCCAGTGGGCAGAAAGTGCCCTGCTTTATGGAGAACTTTAACACTCAGGCTCACTCCGCCAGACCTCGTAAAGCTCCACCAGGAACACACACCTTTTTTTTTAAAAACAAGTGGGAAAGGGGCCAGTTTCAGGTCGGAGAAAAACACACACACGTCTTTTTAAGAACACTGCTTCTATTCCAAGACTGTTTGGTGAGAAAAATGACCGGTTGCAAAACACTCCGTCCCTGTTTGGTAAAGCTTCTCTCTCTCGGTCTTAGATGTGTGAGCGAGAATGTGAGTGAAACCAAGTGATTATAATACAAATGGATCTTTGAGGCCGAGTCCCAAAGTCCAGGCCTCGGCGCTGAAACCCTGTGAACTTTAATTAACGCCATCGAGTGCCTCAACGCAGGAAGGTGCCAAATTCTCTAGGAGGATTGAATCAGCATTTTTTAAATTACAGGCAACTCCGTGGCCAGTTTAAGTACATGGCTCCAATAGGGTTCTTTCTCACTTTCTGAAAACATTAATCAATATGTTGTTTGACAAAAACAGATTAAGTCACACAAAGTATAAAGAAGGGCGCTTTCGGGATGATATTCTCTGTTGTACTTTTTCAACATGAAGAAATGTGGGAAAAATGAGCTGTAAACTATGACTGTTCTTTGATGAAATGCATTAATGATGGTTTTATTATCACATCTATCTCCATTTTGTTCTAAAGTTGCTCAATGTAAACACACATTTGATTTTATGGCCTCATACTTTGCTCTATGCTGTCGTCACTGCCGTTTCCGACTGTAACAGGCGGCTTTTTTTCCACAAATAATTGTCTAAAGTAAACCTTGTACGCAAATAAAGCTCATCACTAAACAGTGAACAGATAAAGTTAGTAGATTAAGTTAGCAAATATCGGGTGAACACTCAGTGGAGGGTTAAGGTTTAGTTATAAAGGATGGAGGAGACCAAATCCAGAGCCAAAAATGATAGTTGATTATTTTCTACCTCCACCAAAAAAATTCACTTAATGTTATTTGTTAGATGTTTATTATATATAAAGTTTATTTTATGGAATAAGTAGTAACTATAATATTTGCCTCTGAAATGTACTGTAGTGGAGTAAAAGTATAAAGATCCAGAACAAGGACTCGAGCCGAGTAAAGACAACTGGAAACGTTTTACCTGAGAGAAGCGATTGTGGAATTAATATGTCTTAGTGGTTTTCATTGAGAAGATTCTTGCCAAGCAGCTGTAACATCAGTTGGTATCTCTCAGGGAAAAGAGCTGTTGATGATTCACCCAGATTTTCTACAATTATGACTCAGCACAAGAACTGTGAATCGGCCTCTGCAAGGTTATGTAAGGACCTCGGCAAGAAGTAATTACTCTGCAATTTCATTTTTTTTCAGAAGCTGGGTTTCGTTGCTGCTGCAGAAAAGAATCCTGAGAGAAAACCCTAACGCGAGGCCGTGTCAGTTTCTCATCGATTCATTTCTGTGGTTTTACGCCATAAAAACTGGATTCCTTCAAACACACATGGTGATTGTGAGGAATCTGTTTTCCATCAGCAGCTTCTCTCTGGTTTTTAAAACAACGGATGAATTTTATAATTTAATTTACAGACTTACAGCATGCATCAGATATTGGTTTGAATCTATCGGGTTCCTGCAGGCGCTCCTCTCTGCAGGCGGCTCCTTCTGCTCTGGACCCCCGTTTGATCCGAGGTCCATTTTCCTTATTGGAGCCGACGCACACGGCGGGTCGGCCTCGTTAACCTCGTGCTCCTCGCGGTCGTGGAGCGGAGCGGCGTGGCCTCCCCACAGGAAATAAATAATTCCTCCCGTTATTTCAGGCACAAATTAAATTTTGCTAAAACAAATGATTGTTTTATCCCATGAAGCCGGCGGTGGGTTGAGGATTAGTGTGACATCAGGCGCAAATATTTGACGTAGTAGAAATAATTCTCAGTAGAGGGTAATTTGTTCTTTAAATATCTTAAAATATCAAATTATATTTGATGTTGATGTGACGTTAGGTTTGCGGTGATGCTTTGTTCTTGAAAAATATTGTTGAATATATTGAAAATAGTGACAATCAGTTTAAATGATTTCCACTATTGGCTCGTACATATCTATTGCTATTATTGAATATGTCGACCGATAAGTAACAAGAAGTCGCAGTTAAGATAGAAGCAGAAACTATATATTTTTACAGAGGAGTTTTAAAATATATATTTTTTGATTTTTGTTGTGTATTTGTTAGCTACCAACTGTGTTAAATCTACATGTATGTTACAAATATCTGGTAAAGAACTGAAATAGCTGATTAAAAGATTAATAATTACTCTGTAATCCTGTTGACAAACGCACAGGAAAATATGCCTCCTGCAGCAGCCCCCCACCCCACACACACACACCTAACGACCTTTGCATAACGTCCCCTTTCTACATTTCGTCCTTTTAAAAAATCAGCAAATCAAAAGAAAAACACAGATTAGATAAAAGACCACCATGCAGCCGGAGCTCGTGGATTGTTTGAGGAGAAAGCCGAGCTCAGCAGATCGTCTGGTGATAACGGAGCCAGTCGGGGATTTATCTGAGTTTTGACCCGTCTCAGTGGAGGAGAGCCACGTGGGTCAGAGCGGCGTGATGAGGCCTCTTCTCTCAGCTCTCCGACCTGTCAGCTAACGATGAGTTGTGTCTGCTGGTTCACCTTCTTATCAGATGGTAACTATACGACTCGTACGCGTCATGCCGGCTCACGACTGATACCGATCTCACTCGTGAATGAAAGAAAAACACAAGATAAACGCTTGTCATCCTTCTTATTGGATTTCTGTTGTGTACACATGCTTCTTGTCTCTGCGTTGTATGAATCCTTCTTTCTACCTTTACCCCCAAATGTTATAAATGTCAGTCAAGGTTTTTTTTATCTGTCCTCAGAGGTTGAGCAGAGATTTTGTAAACACACGCGTATGTACACATGCAGATAATAATGACCTTGTGATTTGAATGGTTGAGAGAAGAGGGTGTGGCTGTGTGAACAGTCACTGACTCCAGGTTTCAGAGCTTTGAACGTGTTTATGTTCACGGTTCACAGCAGATTGATTAACAGATTCAGCAAAGTGATTGTTTTATTAGTAATTTGATAGGAATTTAATATTTAAATAACATTGATTATTTTTATTTTTTTTTCAGGCCTATTCTGTTTTTAAATATGATGTTGGGGCCTTGGAACGTTTTTAATCTCTTTGTGTTTTATGTATTTAATAATTACAACGATTACAACCACTTCCAGGAAAGATACTGAATTGAGAAGCTCAAATCTTACAAACTCATCTTCATATTTTTTGTGTAATTTAGTACAATACAAAAAGAATAATTAAGCATATTCAGCATTTTAGCAAAATTTATATTTACGCTAAATATTCAATATTTCTGAAAATATACTACTGGAATATTTTATTAATTGTAATATAATATATTTGAATATTTATTCATATTATTGGAAAATATTATTATTGTTAAATTTGATTGAAACTACATATTTATTGTGTATTTTTAATTGTTATTTGTGCATAGCTGCGAATATCAAAAACAGTGGATCATAAAAAAATGACTTGGAAAACTCAACTTCTTGTGAACAGGAACGTGCATTTTTGCAAATATATGTATTAATGAATTTAGAATATATTGTTAAATAAAAAGTAATGGTTTACAAATCAAGGCTATATTCAACCTGAGGTCATAAAACTTTAACTTTTTTTTGTTTTTGCAATACAGTTTTTATTTTGGAACCAGCCCAAACATTTAATAACAATATCCAGCATAGTCTTTGCTCATAAATCACACGTCACTCACGACCTCTCCTTCTAGAGGAGGATGTGAATGATTTATCAAAATAGCTTAATATACATGACTTGACGCAATCAAGTGCATGATGGGAAACTGCCTTGTGGCCAGTCTGAAAACAATGTTTCATTTAAAGGAATTGGGTTTTAAAAGTCTTATGTAACTGCTGCTCTTTAACGCTCCCCATGCTCGTCACGTCCCGGTCAGGGCAGCCTCTTTCTTCTCTGATGCACTCGTGGTTTTATTCCGACTCTCTCCCGCCGGACTTATAAATCTACAGCTTTGTCTCAGTGACAATGGGAGCGAGGACAGCGCGGTTACAGCTACACACTGAAACACAGACTGACACAAACCCACAGACAAAGCATCTCCCAGAAAAAGCATGGAGGCCTCACAATGCTCCTCATGTTCCAGAAATATTGATATCGTGCAAAGCTTTTAAATTAAAAACATGTCTGATACTTTCACAACACAACAGGCCATTCATTAACTCTCCTCTGCTTCAGAGCTTCATGAAACAAGTGAAAGAGCTTCGCTGGTCCTTCGCCGTGTTGTGACTACGTCCTGTTGCTGTTGCTTTTGCAGCCGCTCTCTCTCCGCTCTGCATCGATCCGCTCTGCTGAACCCGCCTCGCTCGGCCCGCATTCCTCTTCGCGGGGAGCTTTAACTGCTCCATGACAAAATGAACAAGTGAGACATGATGAGGGCTGATGTGTGTCTGCTCGCCAGCCAGCGTGACCCCTTGCACGTCCTTTGGAAGAGTCATGCTGTGGAGAGTCAGGGACCCTGGCAGCGCTTTGATTTAGATAATGTGGGACACGGAGGGCGTCGATCTGAGAAACGCTGCAGACGAGTTAACATTCATTTCGTCTGCCGATGAAAGAATCTCTCGCACAGATATAATCTGTCGTCTGAAAGAGGCCTAGACGTTTCCTGTCACCTGCTCACGGCCGGTGCCATCGAGTTATGCCTCCACGCTGAGGGGACGCACACACATTATCCGAGACGCTGACCTTATTGTGTCCATGTGACATCCTGAGGTGGGGGGGCGGACAGTGCAGCAGCTCGTGGGGCTGGTGAAGGTCAGCAGACGGTCAGTGGCTCGGGGCCCGTACACCAGGAACAAGGAGAGTGGGAGCCGGGGAATCTCGTCTTGTCTGGTTTGAACTCTGATGGGATTCGGTGACGCTTCTCTGTGAAAGTTAACAGGGTTGGAATGAATACATGTAATTATGATTCTCAATATTTAGCTGTAACTAAGGATGAGTTTGATTGAAAGGCAGCTTATCCCTTAACTCTCCTTGTAATGTTTTCATGCTAATTTATCCGGCTTTTGAATGTGGTTGATGTCCCATCCACTAACATGGAGGAGGTGGGGTTTATGACCGATAGTGCAGCTCGCCACTTCGGCTTCACTTGTGGGGATCTGTCCTTTCGTCCATCTTTATTAAGAGCAGCTGTCAAATCAGATTTGTTACGATTTCAGACGATCACTTGTACACCTCCTCCAAACTGTAATCTCCATGCTTACAGAGATGTATTAGAATGTCCATGGAGATTTCTACGATGTAAATCTGCAGCCTTCCAAACAGATGCAGTAAACACACCAATACACAGTAAATCTGTCACTGCAGAACATACAGTCTGTAGCGAGGAGGCGGTTTCTTTCTCCTCTCGAACATCCTCACTGCAGAGACTTGATTTTCCTCCTTTTACACTCGAGTCCATCTCTTTGATCCTGCTCCTCTTTGATGCCGGTGAAATCTCTGAGAGACGCGGCGGGACAATGTGGACGAGGAAGAAGCCTGCGCTCATTTACATACATTACAGTCCCACCGCGTTACAGGCGCCTAACTTGGGTGGAGCCTTGTTTCCGTACCAGATCTATTTATTAAATATTCATGCTGTGCTGCGTATTCCGCTCATCGTTAGGGTATGAGGTGTAGGACGAGGCCCCGACACATGTAGGAGACAAAGCTCTTTGTTACTGTACAGCTGGGACCCACACACAGTCTCAGACAAAGACACGCTTTCATTTAAGATGCCCCGGCAGCTAGAGTCCCACAGAAAGAGCCCCCCCCCCCCCCCCTGTATGTTCTCCCTCCGGCTCACTCATCGGACCCTATAGCTGATTGACAGATAATTCTCCAGCCTTGGGGCAAAAGTAAAAAGCAACCCCGCCCTGAATCTCTCTGCATTCAAACTGTCACTGCAGACGCTCCAGCTATAGCTCCTGGAATCATCGTGCTGAGGAGGAGGAGAAGATTTTAGCTTTTCGCCTGCATGGATCGATACCAGGAGCCAGTTCAGCTCTGCAGAGAGCAAGGTGTGTCTATTAGCACAAAATAAACTGAAATCTGATGACTGGACAAAAAAGTCTTACACAATACAACCCAGAGCTGCACAAACTGCATCCTCCTCATAAAGAACTACTTTCGCTCTAAAAAACTAAAACTGAACATTCTAATATAATTCGAATTTGATTACCTTCAGGACTTTTGCATTAAACTGCTGAGCAGGAGATTTATACCTCGGATGGAACCGGCAACTGAGTTTATGAAAACTCTAAAAGTAGTTTTCATAAATAAATATATCACAAAGCTTCTCTGATTAAAATGCAAATGAGTAAAATACACATATTGGTTCTGCCCTCATACATATATACATGAGTGCTGCGAGTGCACTTATAAACAATAAGGTTGCACATTGAAGAGCCTGCCAAACAGATACTGTATATTTTGGTCTAATTTCTAAGTTTTTGAATCTCTCTGGGTATTTATTCGTTTATTTTATATTTTGTATATTCCACACTTCCACTTTTCATGGCCAGATTTAGTCCCTTGTTATCTGCAAGTGCTCTTGAGCCCCAGAAAGAAAAGCAACCAGCAGCGTTAGCTAAGACTGTAAACAATCTATTAGTAATTAATATCCAGTTCTATCCATGGTGCTGTATCGTCATCAGATTACCTCTGAGTTGTATTTCTCCCCCACTCGCTGAACATGAGGGAAATCTCAGACCACAAGCACCAGGCTGTGAGTGAGGAGCGTACAGGAATAAACTGTGGGCTGAGGTAACAAGAGGCTGGTGTCGGATCCAGTTTAACCCGGCTCAGATGCGGACTCGACAAACATCAGGACAGAAGTTGGTCTTGTTTTGACATGAACACACGATCCATAAAACCCTGCCCACACCCTAGAACCCACCTCCTCTCCAAGGGCCAATCAGGGAGCAGCATCCAGGGCGCTGTTTACGAGTCTCACGCTACCATGACCGAGCAGCAGACCCCTGGGAAGGAGAGACGCAGGGACAGGGGACGCAGTGTCTCTCAGCCTGGAGGGGGAATAAACAGCAGCCGAGCGCCGAGCCATGTGGGGGACTGACATGAGTCCGTCCTGACAGCCATCAGAGCAAAGGAATTCCTTCTGCTGTTGTTCTGTAATACCAGTAATCAGATTATCATCTTTGGTGGAGTGGGAGAGTGGAGGGATTATATGTCGTGTCTCCTCTGCTGCCCACCTCATCTGTAGAGTAAACCCTGCAGGGAGGGTTAGTGGAGGCTGAGCCCAAAACAAACCACCAAACATTCGGTGGAGCTTTTCTCTCCCCGGCTGACTTCATGAAGACATCTGCGGTGTCTGAAAAGTCAGATTGTAAAATTCTATCAGCCCTTTGTGGTCGCTGGGATTTTTATCCTCTCATAAACAACCGTCCTCCTGTTTGTGCTGTTTGATGCAGAAAGACGTTTTCTTACTCACAGAGGGTAAAGATGAAGACGTCACAGAGCCTGGAACAAGTGGAGCTCTGTGGAACATATCAATGGTTAGCATTTAACAGTAATAAGCAGTCATTGAGACGGAGTGAGGAGCCCAGATAATAGTTGTTCAGACGCTTCCCCCGTCATCGAGCTGCAGAGACACAGCTGACGTTTTCAACCCACAGACGATGATGATGATAATAGAGTAGAATAGTGTCAGGTGCTTGTTTTCTAAATGTGTGTTTTTGAAGTGATTTCATTAAATGTCCATGAGGGGCGACTGCTTCCCTAAAAGTGAAGCCAAATCCTCTGGATCGCCCCCTAGTGGCCAGCTGCATTATAGGTCATTTACCCCGCCTCCAATTCTCATGAATAAAAAAGCAATAGTTGGTCTATCCACAAAACATTACTTTTACTAACTACTGCTCTATCACTTTGGGAAGCTGCAGTTATCGGAACTCATATTTGTTAAATGCTTATTAGCGAAAGAAGGTTGGACCCACTTCAGTCTCTTTACAGACTTCACCACCTCTTCCAAGTTCAGGTCGATTCAGCTGAAGCAGCAATATCCTGTGATGATGGGTCCTGAGCGCTTTGTTGCATAAGACGCTGCCTCATGCAGGGACGGAGCCCCGGGCGGTCTGCGTCTGCCAGAGAACAGACCCAGCCACTGCCTCTTCTCCCATCCCTTCTTTTTTATGTTTTTGCAGTTCTTGAAGCGCCTGTGCCGCCACCTCCTCCATCTTGTGTCTCATCGCTCTAAATCCCTCATCCCCAATCCCCTCACTGCTCCCTCTCCTTCTCCCACTAATCCATCTCTTCCCTCCCGCCACAAGCTGCTGCTCATCCCCCTCCCCGCCCGCCCCCCCGCCCCTCATCGCTAGCTCATTCAAATCTCATGCTGTACATGGCTGGCAGCACTGAACACATCACCTGAGTGGAGTGAATTATCCTCCACACTGATTAGATCAACCTGAATTCGATGTGGTTGAAACACTCTACCTTACAGACCGCCCCCCCCTGCACCGACAGGCCCAGAGTTACCAGTGTCAGATCGGCGTGAATGGATTATACGGAGCTTTTAACAGATATTATCGTCACAGCTGGGGGGGGGAGAGAATCTCCAATCATTTCAGAACTGCCTTTTTATTGTGGAGTATTTTAGCGAGTGGCCGCTGATGCTCTGCTGCTTCACACCATCTTCTACTATGTGTTGTTTTGGGTCACCAGCGAGAACCCCCTCATGCTTTTGTATGCATTCTCATTGGTGAGTCACTGGTCTATTATTGACCTGCGATGGCAGTGCTGGCGTCGTGTCAGTTTTTTCTTCATATTAAATTTCTTATAGTAAAAAGGCTTGAATGACTGTGCATGTAAAAGGCGTCAGTTGAAGTTGAAATACTGCTTCATGTCTGCAGGATGTGTAAACAGGTGACTCAGGTTTATCTTTAAGGAAAATGTGGATTTGCAATTTGAGATTTTGCAGCTGCTCTGTTTGCATTGCACTAAGTCCGATATCTGCTCCTTTCTGCCCCCTGCAGGTCAGCCAAGGAAATGTCCCCGGGGTGGAGAGTGCGTCCCTGGCCATGGACACAGAGGAGGGTGTGGAGGTGGTGTGGAACGAGGTGCTCTTCTCCGACAAGAAGGTCTTCAAAGCACAGGAGGTAGCATGGCTCTTTTTACCTAAAGTCAACACACAATGTATTTACTTGAATTTGTTGCCTTTATTATTGTTTTACATTATGTATATGACATGTGTTTTCCATTATGATAAAGGTCAGGTAGTTGTTAGATACTAAGTCCAGTCGACTTTGTTTGGAGGCTCCAGCTGCAGCCATTTCCATGTGTTGGCTCTGGCAGTGAAAGTAATTTTAAAGAGATATTCAAACTAAAAGCCCAAAAGCTTATCCAGGATTTTGTGCTTGTATAAAATAATAATGGAGAAATTAACTTCTATCACAAACATCAACTCTTTATCGGTCCCTTGCCAATATCGACCAAATTAAAATAACAGTAATAAAAAAGAGGAAATTAAAGGACAAAAATTGCCTAGAGCTTGTGTTTATTCTCGTTGCATTATCTTCTGATTTAAATATTTAATTTGGGGTTCCAGGCCCCCTTTTCAGAACCCCTGATCACTGACCTGTTGAAGGAGCCTGTTGGGTCACTGAGGTTAAATGAAGACGTGTGAATAACTGAGAGGTTTGTTTTCCAGGAGACGATCAAGGAGATGTTTGAGAACCTGATGCAGGTCGAACACCCGAACATCGTCAAGTTCCACAGGTACTGGCTGGACATGCAGGAGAGCCAGGCTCGGGTGAGAGGTCTACACACACACGCACACACACACACACACACAGACACACACACACGCACACATTCACACTACACACTGATCCTTGTTCTCCTCCTCCACAGGTTATATTCATCACAGAATACATGTCGTCAGGCAGCCTTAAGCAGTTCCTGAAGAAAACTAAGAAGAACCACAAGACCATGAATGTGAAGGTCAGTGTTCTCCCTCTGGTCACACACTGTGTCGGTCCATCACTCTCCGTATTTCCATCAGGATTAGAGGTTATGTAACTGGACGTCAGGGTGGCTCAGTCTGGCCCGACACTTATGGATTTCTGCAACGTTGTGGGTTTGAAAACCAAAAACCTATTTTGATATTCATCCAGCAAGTCGTTTTATCTCTTTGGTCGGTGCACATTTTTTCATTTAATAATTCAAAGCCCAGAATCTTTTTGTTAAAAGTGCTTTACATAGCCTGGAGTGTAGCCTTATGTCCATTAAACCCTAAGAACCAAGGATCAATAATGTACTGTAATGTATTAGAGTCAATGATATAAATGTTTTAGCAGGTTCTTGTTGCTTTATTTTAGGCCTGGAAGAGATGGTGCACTCAGATTCTCTCAGCTCTCAGGTACTGACTCACTTTATTCTCCAGGATTCTAACATGAAACGTGTCTGTTATCTAACCTGAACATCAACTCGATGTTTTGTCATTTCCTGTCAGTTATCTCCACTCCTGTGAACCACCAATAATCCATGGCAACCTGACGTGTGACACCATCTTCATCCAGCACAACGGCCTCATCAAGATCGGCTCAGGTCTGCTCCCAGCAGGGCTCTTCATGTTACTGCAGCGAGCTGTTATCTCAGACTGTGGCTCTCTGGATTCACCTCTTTAATCTTTTCACATTTACAAAACACACCAAATATCTCAATAATGCTTAATTTCTCTCCACAGTGTGGCACCGGCTATTTGTTAATGGTAAGAAACTGATCTATTTTGTTGTGGATACGTGTGCGTGTGTTTTCATTGGTGTCATATTTATATCTCACATTACCGTATCTAATCTAATCCATCTATGTCATCTGTGTTTTGTGGAACCAGTGTTTCCAGATGCCAGTCTTCACGGTAAAGAGAGGCAACATCGTGACGAGCAGAGGAATCTGCATTTTTTCGCTCCGGAATACGGAGGCAAGTGTAACAGAGTCGGTTTGTGTGAAGGTTTTAGCTTTGGAGTTTCGCCATTTAACTTTTTCCTGTGAAAGGAAAGAGGATTTTCTTTTTTTCCCGGAATTGTTTAACGACTTGAACAGCAAAACTGAAATAATTTGGAATTAAAACCACATTCAGTAGCTGTGTGAACTGTTTGACTGGTCATTAGATTTTGGGAGATAGTGAATCACTGGGAACACAGTTCAAATGGCCACTTAACATTTAGAATAACCCACACTATTCATCTGGAGATATTTAATGGATGGTTTGCGGAGATGTAGAACTTGTTTTGCTCTTTGAAGGAATTTGGCCACGTGGGTTTTTTTGACTTCTAACTGTGAAATGCGGTGACACAACTCGAAGAGCAAGGCCCAGCTGTACGCTTGAATTCAGCCAAGCTGCACCAGACTTCACCAGATCTCAGAGATAGTAGTGTCTTTGTTTTTCTATGATTCTCACCATCCCTGTCTTCCCTGCTTCTCCGTCTCCCCTTCCAGCCGGCGAAGATGATTACGCCATGGACATTTTCTCCTTTGGCATCTGCGCTCTCGAGGTGAGAGAAACACATCGATGCTGTCAGATTCGCTCCTGTGTGTCTGTCCAAGTGTGCGATTGTGTCAACACCGATTATTATTTTTGAACCTCTAGATGGCAGTACTGGAGATCCAGGCCAACGGGGATACAGCTGTGTCCAAGGAGGCCATCCTCAATGCAGGTCAATCTCTGGAAGACCCTCTCATGAGAGTGAGTGTCCGAAATACCTCACGTCCTAAATAGACACCAGTCCAGCCGAGGACAACATGCAGATTAAAACACACAACTCAGTTAACACGCGCCCACACACACCACCTTGCTTCCTGGTTTATACTCAAACCTCACGCAGGAGAACTGTGTCAGTTTCCGGTGAAACCTGCGTCAGTGACGCTCAATGATCTGGCTCATGTTGTTGCATGGCGCTCGTGTAATGTGTTGGACTGGTTCTGTTGTGTGCTCCCTGCAGGAGTTCACACAGTCTTGTTTGCGTCACGAAAGAAAGCTCCGTCCCACGGCTCACGACCTTCTGTTCCACCGAGTCTTGTTCGAGGTCCACTCCCTCAAACTGCTCGCCGCCCACTGCCTCATCAATAACCAGTGTGAGTTTCTCACCTCCACAGGACCAGCTCGGAAATCCCTTTGTTCCTTCTTCTCATGCAAACACAAACAGATCTAGACCTAATAGTGACACACATTACATGACATGAAATTACATTAGGTTTGTCTGTCAAAGTCAGAGAAGTCACATTGATGTTTTATTCACCTCTGTTTACAGTTAAAGGTCTCAAATGTACATTGTATTGTAATTTTTAACATTTTGGGTCTAATCACATTGTGGACTAACTATGGCAGTTGTGCATGTGTCACTTTAATTCATTATATCAATATAATTATCCTTAAACCTGTGTTGCTTCCACAGACTTGCTCCCTGAGAACTGTGTGGAGGAGAAAACCAAGTCCTTCGACCCCAGTGCTGTCATGGCAGAGATTAAACACGAGGACAGACCGGGAGTTCAGCTCAAGTAAAATCAAATATCCATCTCATATCTTTTGCTTCCTGTGATTATCTCATGACAAATCACGACACAGCCCTCACTGTGCTCCTTTCTGGGTTCTTCCTTTTTTAATAGATATTCACACGTGTCTCCTTTGGAGCTTGATAAGTTTCTGGAGGATGTGAAGTGAGTGAAACCACAGCATATGACTGGATTTGGATCTTTCACCCCACGACAGCAGCAGGATTTAACATTTCTTCCTCTCCTCTCTTCAGGAATGGGATTTACCCGCTGATGAACTTTGCCTCGTCCCGGCCTCATCCCGTCCCTCGAGCCCTGTCCTTGTCTCACGAGCAGGTCGAGACAGTGAAGACGCCGACTCCTGAACCTCAGGAGACAGAATCTAGAAAGGTCAACAACACAATCGTGATAGATGCACAGTCATGCAGACACACAACACACACGTCAAACAAGTTCTGTTCGACTTTCTGCAACTTTTACTTTTCCACATGGAAAACCCCTCTAATTATCATTGAAGCCAAACTATGTCTTACAGGACCTGCATGTCTTTATTATTATTATCAATCATATGCCTGTTTATTATCAACCCAAACATAGGTTAGACATTTTTGCTGTGTCTCCATTTCACTGTTATTCTTTAGTCTGTGACCTTTTTTCCTCTGTTGATGTTGCAGGTTGTTCAGATGCACTGTAATTTGGAGTCAAATGAAGAAGGGACCAAAACTCATGTGAGTCACGTAGTGTTACAGCTTTTTAATGATTAATAAGCACATTGATATTTTTCTTATTATCGTTGTTGCAGCAGCTTTGTTTGGTGCGATACTTTTTCTGGTTATAATAACCACAAATCCAGCCTGATTTAATTTGACCTTGTGATGTTTCCTCAGCTCTCGTTGTTTCTGAAGATGGATGATAAACTTCACAGGCAGCTCAGCTGTGACATCCTTCCAAGTGAGTTGATTTTCATTGTACCTATAAGCATTGTGTTACTCTATACTTGTGTTATTATAAAATATAATGTAAAGATCTAAACCAACAAAAAGTCTGTCCGTGTCTAAGTACCGCCTGACTTTTCCAGCCTTTAATTTGTGTTCAGCTCCAATCCCACTGGTTCCTACTGAAGATTTAAATCTCTTGGAACTAGGTCATGAATATTCCAATTGTAAAAACGTTCTAGTATTTTTAATAATGCAGTATGTTGTGTATTTTTATGCAAAACAAATTTGAATTTCTTGAGGCATTATGTTGTTATGTGTAGGTTCTGGTCTTTAAACGGGAATTGCTGATAATCCAGGGAATATACACTCCACTTGAGTCCACCCAGTTCATACCTCCACCAACGGTCCCCTGAAAATGTATCAAGATCCATGAATTATTCTCTGTGAAATCAAAAAGAAATGTTGAAAATGCCCACCCCCTGATTCAGATCTGCACCAAACACATGTAATGGTCTTTACTTGACACATGCTGCATCCTTTCACCCAGTTTCATGGTAATCCGTCCAGTAGTTGTTGCATAATCCGGACTAAGAGGCAGACAGACACTTAAACATCAGCAGCTTTATCCCTTAAATATCCAGAGTTTCTTAACACACTGTAGGGCCATTTGTGTTGCAGATTTTTGTAACTGAGGTATTTTATGTGTGACTTTCAGCTGACACCTCCAAAGACCTTGCCAGTGAACTTGTTCACCATGCCTTCATTACTGAGGTAAATATAAAAGCTTATTTACTTCTTGTTTCCTTCCTTTGTCTCTTAAATGAATCTTTGCATTTCATATCTAGTCTTGGAAATTGACTCAGCTGTGTTGTTTGTTGTGCGTAGGAGGACAGTGAGAAGGTGGCGGGGTTCCTGGAGGACGCCATCAGCCGACACCGGGTCCGAGCGCTCGCCTCTGGCAGCACACAGTGAGGAGAGGGTCACAACGATGTCGGGCCCGGACTTAAGGGGCCCACAGTGTTGACCATAAGGATAAAGACAGGGAGAGGGCAGGATCACACAGAGGGGAGCCGACCCATTTGGGGATAAAACGGGGACAAATGCAGAAGGACGCTGGGTCTTGACAGTCAGTAATCCATCCCAGAGAGAAGGAGGAGACACGGGCACTGAGAGAGGAACTGAAGGCACCTCTGGTTGGACGACTAGAGGCATCATGGCCGTGTTCAGCAATCCCACAATGCAGTGGCAGATCGACAAACTCCCTGCCTAAAAGGGCTATCACGCCTTAATATATTTTACAACTAAGGTTTTTCCATAATGTCACTAATCAGAACGGATATGTTTCACTTTGAATGCAGCAGCCGCCTTTGCAGGAACGTTTTATCGCTCATAAGCATCAGTTTGCACTCCAACGTCCACGTTGATTGGTGACGACTTACACTGAAATGTAAACAAAGTCATTTACTAAGGCCTCTCTCTCCCTCCTCAGCCAGAACATTCATTTTATTACCTTTTGGGGGAATTTAATATTCCATAAAACCTGTACTGTTCATCCTTATTTATTTCACTTTAACTGTGAACGATAGCATCTAACATGTTTTTCTTTTTTATTATTATCTGCAAAATTAACACACCTTACTGCGCTCTCGGGTTAAAGGCTCTTTCTCCCGGAGGTAAACACACCGCGCCTACATGTAGTGATGAGATGATGCCTCTCTTTTAGCCTGTAGTGCTCTTAAGGGTTTTCCCTGTAAAAGTGTTCTGAACGCCAAAGACTTGCAAAGTGCCTGATAAGGCAATGTACTTTGGAGAAAGATTTCCTAATGAAGAAATCACACCCAACTTGAATTTTTTTTAAATTTAAACTTAGTCAGGCTGACCATTTTAAAACTGGAAATATTTGAGACTCCTATCCACAAAGTCCACAAAGTCAGCCTGTGAGAATAGGAGCATGAACTCGACACCCCCGACAATGGGAGCTCCATTAAGAGCTGCAGCCGCTGTACATTGGACAAATGGATCAGATGATAATTCTCTCTGTTCCAGTCAATATTGGTTTTGGAAGAGCTACAGCTTATGTAAAAAGAAAAATTGGAATACATCACGAGAAGCCTGAGATTTAGAGTCATAGTCCTATATGAATGGGAGAAAAGGTTTTGGTGATTTGACCTTAAGACTTATCAATACAAATGCTATATTGTTAATAAATGTTACTGCTATACTTATTTTGTTGTATCCCCCCAAAACTGGCTGAAAATACTTTCTAACAATGAATTTGATTTGTAAACAGGTCTGGAGGAGTTTGAAGAGAAAAATCCACCCAAGTGTTCTGAAACCTTATGGTGCAAGTAGAGAATATTCAAGGTTAAAGTGTGTTGGTGAGGTGTCTGGCCATCTGGCAAAAGATTACACATTGGTCTAATTATAATAACCATGATAATATCTTAATTTATGCAGCAATTCTCCAAATAATGTTACAAAGTGCTGCATATACAAAAATAAGAACATACAGACAACATGATAACAAATGAAAACACTCAAAAACAGATAAAAACACTAAAGAATTTTAAAAGTGACCCAAAAAAATAATGAAAAATACAATTTAGTAAAATTAAGAAATGCGATACAATAAAAGTACTTTTTAAGCTTTGTATTAAAGTTACTGACTCAGCCTGCAGTATTTCCTCGGGCAGGTTGTTCCAGAGCCTCTAAACGAACATAACTGCCCCATAGGGATGAGATCTAGGGAGTTGCATCATTTTCATACTCATCAAGCTGCTTATTGACCCCTCGTGACTCAACTCACCATATCACGGTTTTCCACATCTATGGTTTGTGCTCAGCTGAACTCTCAAATGTGCATTAATCTGAGTAATGAAGGATTGATGCACTGCAGCCATGATACCATAACATACCTCTCCAAGTAACAGTCAGCTGAGGCAGAGTCTGTCTTGTGTTCTGTTCCTCACATGTCACAAATCAAGTTACTGCTGCTATTGAAACACTCAGCTGAACTCAAGCCCCAACAATGAAACCTCTTTCAACATCACTGGGATCTGTTCCTTCTCCCATTTTGATACAACATCAAAATTAACTGGATTCAGCATTTTCATACATGCAAGTGGGACTTGAGTTAATTGCTACTCTGCATCATGAAGTGCATCTGCATCTTTTCTCTTTCTCCACTCATTCATTCAGTTTTTTCCGCTTGAATGGTTTATCTGTTTATATTTGTATCTCAAATATCTTTTATGATGGATAAGCATTCAGCATTTCCATTGGCTTCTCAAACATCATTTCTGACTGAATGTTCTGTGTGAGGCCTATTTCCAAGAACAAAATGTGCTTCTGTTTGAGACAATGTCAGAGTGAACCTTGGAATTGATTTCACCGCAGCCCACGCAAAACACAAAAATAGGAAACATCTTCGGCTCTGCGAGATTTGCTCGTATAAAAGCTCAATATTTGCACCATAAAATAACTTTTGGGTGGATTTTTTCTCTACAAAAAACAGTGAAATGTCTTAAGAGTTTTCAGGAGAATGCTCTCATCCGTCAGACTCACTTAGTTCTGCTTCATTTGTTTCCTGGGTGTGTAAAGTGGCAGTTTCATAACAGTTGCGCTGCTGTACAGTCGTTGCTTACAGTGCTTACTTACTATAACTCTGTGTCGAGCCTTTTTATCAGCGTGTCCTTGAAGACAGAGGCCCTGAATTCAACCAGACATTCACTTGCTAGAGGCCGTGGTGTACATATTTGTTTGTGGCTATTAAAGGGGGCTTTACTTTGGATAGAAATTCAAAGCAAAGCCATTGCTCTCATTTGATCTTGTAAGCTGCATGTCTTAATAGCCTGCGAACATTCAAAACTTAGCATTTTGCCTTTTTCTCAGTCACAGTTCGGTCCCACCGGGGACGCGACCAAGGAAATGAATGTTTAGACTGTGCAAACATGACAAAAAAAATCCATATCAGTCTTACATTATGTCTGATTTACTTTTGTTTCCTGTGACTCTGTTGAATGAAATTTGCCTTTGGATGTGTTCCACTTAAACCTTTGTTAAATATTGTTGGTACTGCAATCAATTAAATGACAATAAACTATATGTAAAATGTTGGTGTTGTCTTAAATTATTATGATATTTGTATTCACAGTATTTTCATCTAGTGCTGTGTTGTGCTGAGAAATACTTGTGTGTAAATGTATATATAAATATTTACAGTATATTGAGTATGGTATAATTTAATGGTCATATCAAGTCCTAATGTCAGAGGTATGATCAAATTCATCTAGAGAACAGAACTGTAGATCTTAAGGTTGTTTTTAAGTGAGTGCACAAGCACAAAAATAAATTTATTAGACCTCAGTAGAATTATTAAAAAATATAATGACTACTGATAAATGTGTAGAATAAAATTATCAAACCAATAAGTATTAGTCTACAAAGCTCAGGGTAGATATAGCTCTGGACAAATTTGAGTCACATGACATATATTAGTATGATATTAAAGATTGTTTAACATCAGCTATCTAAACACAGTAGTCTGGAGGTACCATCCAATAATATATATAATAATTTATGATCATAATACAGGTTAAAAAAATGCCAAGGAGATAAACTGATAATCAGGTCACACAACCTAACTGAACTAACGTATTTTATTTTGAAAGGGTCCAGGACGAGCTCTCCGTACAATCAAATCATCGCGAGGATTTGTTCCGGTATCGCGACATCCGGCGGGGAAAGCGTTACTTCGCGAGACTTTCAGACCGTGGGCCTCTTGAAGAAGGTGTGCTTCATGGCGGTGACGGAGTCTGCGGTAAATAAATCCCTCGATACAGAGACAGTTTAGCCGTGTTCCGTCCCCGGGTGGATGAGGTGTAAGTAGCACGCGAGGCCTGGTACAGCCGAGCCGCGAGAAATACGCAGTAAAAAGACAGTACATTTTAGCGGGAGAAGAACGGCCAGTTCCCGCGCCATTGTAGTGAATCCTTGACGTTAGCTAGTACGAGCTAGCATTGCTAACAATAACGATAGCGCGGTTGGTAAGCGAATCCGGAACCAGGCCTTGCTAGTGTTGGGCTTTTGTTCTAATCATGCATTTCGCTTTATTGTGCTGTAATAAAGTCAAAACTTAGGTAATGTCCGATATTAGCTCAACACCGTTTCGGCTAATGTTAGCCAAAGCCCGTTGTTGCTACTTATCCTAGCTTGCCAATGTTAGTTTAGCCCATCGTTAGCATCCATGCGTCTCAAGCTGACGTCCGCCGAATAGCGAGTACATGGGAGAACAGGCTAGCTGTTTGTACATTGCTCTGTAATACAACAATAATGCAAGCTGCCTGATTTATATATATTTGTTAGTCTGAAGGCATTTCTTATTTCCCCTTAGAAGTTGTTGAATTGTTAAAGCTTCCCCATCAGTCATCTTCCCCTTGGGGGCTGTCCTGCCTCAGTCTGGTGGACCCAGCCATTAGCGGGTTGCGTAGGTAAGGAGTTCGTCCGGTCCGACCTGGCATGAATCCGGGTGTATGTCCTCTTTAATGCTATCATGTTCAATTATTACCTGTGTTGTGTGAGGTTATGTGACTTATGCTTGCAATACAGGATTTTGTTAATTGTATAAATGTTTCTGTAGATGTACATGCAGCCGGATGTTGGCGCTGCAGACCAGGTTTCTCAGTGTTTGTCGAATTGCCCTTTCTGAATTGCAGGGAGGTGAAGCTCTGACGATGGAGAATGGACAGGGCACGGGCGCCAAGCTTGGCCTGCCGCCACTCACTCCAGAGCAGCAGGAGGCACTTCAGAGGGTAGGAAGCCCTTGACATGCACTATCTATATCAATGTACCCATAGTGGTGATAGAAATATCCTATCAAAGTCACTTGTATTGTTGCTTATCGTCAGCTTTCGGCTATAACCTTGTTTTTGTGCTACGGTTTCTCCTTTTAATGCACGTAGGGCCATAGCATAGACCTCAGACAGTGAAAGAATGAAGCAATAGTTACAAAATACATATAATCACAACATGTAGAAGTCTAAATTGGTTGTTTCCTCTTGAAATGAGTGAGGTCCCATTGTTGTAAGATCTGCTCAGCTGTCTGATGAGGTTTTCTCCAATTAATAACTTTTCCTTTTCAGGCAAAGAAGTATGCCATGGAACAAAGCATTAAGAGTGTGCTGGTGAAGCAGACCATTGCCCATCAGCAACAACAGCTCACCAACTTGCAGGTGAGATATGTAGAAAGTTATTTAATCAATGCTAAAGGGGGATTGTATTGGCCTGGAAGTTTTGAGTATCGTAGCCCTTTTATACTTAATATTATTTCAGACATCCGTTGTCTTGGAAGTATGCTTGGATTTAGCTGTCTTACTCCCCCATTCTCTCAAACACAAATCAAATGTATAGAACGTGTACCCTTGCTTTGGTTCTGCTCTTTTTCAGATGGTGAATATCGTCGTGAAAGAATTGCTTTTCATGTTAATTGCTTTGCATTTTTAAAGGGGACCTGTTTATATTTATTGCTTGTGGTGATTAATAATTCAGAGGGTAGACAACTATACAAACTGTATGTTATTTAGATCGAGGGTCTGAGTGTAATTCTAGCCTAACCTCTATGACTATCTAGCAAAAATAATGGCCTTTTTGAAAAAGCATAGCTTAGGGATACCTAACATACTTTTCAGCACTTTTTTCGTCTTTACTGTCTTTCAGATGGCAGCAGTGACAATGGGCTTTGGAGATCCCCTCTCACCTTTACAATCGGTCAATAGCATATTAAATTGTCTTTCTGTGCAAATTCCCAATGGAAAAGGACTGTTACCCTTCTTTTACTCGTTGCTTCTGCAACAATCCCTGCCTTTTTATCTAAGCAAAGAATGTATATTTTGTAAGGAACATGACTTTCTTGTGAGATGAATGACTGTTAGTCAATGAAGCAGTTGTTTAAGTTGCATTGGGACATTCTTCATTGGTGTTTCTGAGAAGAAGAAAGCCAAGATGGTGGGTCCTCTCTAAGGAGGCCACCATGTTTTTTTTGTTTTTTTTTACTGTAGTCCAAACTGGTGAATCTAAACACCTTTTGAGTTTTTATGACAACTAAAGATTACCAGAGATTCTCTCATGTTAAGAAGAGGAGGGTGAGGTGATGGGTATTCAGCGGCAACATGCCACTTCCTCTCTAGATTCTACAAACTGAACCATTAAAAGGGATTTTAGAGGACTTAAATAATGGGTTTATAAACGTGAGAAAGTCAAGTCTCATTCAAAAAATATATATTTGCTCCATTTATAAACCTAGTTCTTGGCATGGGATAAAAGAGGGATAGCAATCTCTTTTAATGGACCAAAATTTGAGAACGGCTGGAACAGGGATCTTATTAGCCATCTCAAACTCAAGTTTTTATCAAAGTAAACTTTTCAGTATGTCCTGAATAAGGCAAGTGTAATATTTTGTTGGTGATGGAAAGAAATGAACAGAAGCCGACAGTAAACACAGTAACTTCTGGTGGTTTAACCATCACTCCCACTTAGACTTAAGAAGAAACCATTACTTAAGTTACCTTACTTGCATCCTTGGACTCCAGGTTAGTTACTGAAGCAAAATATTTGTGAGGGCTGTGCATGTCATCACTTCGGGGTGTTTTCCTCTTTATATCTGTTCATTAGTAACAGAACAGAAGCCTTATTGTAATAACAAGTAACAATAACTGTTATACATTTTCCCCACACAGTTCTATCTATTAATTACAGCATCGGGTTATTACCCTATTTACCTGTCAAGATCCCCTAACTTGAATTGGCCTCTAACAATGTTTGGGAAAAGCAAGCACAGTAGAAAATACACATTTATTATTAGAGGTTGTCTTCTTTCTTTGTCTCTCTAATGCTGATCTTGAGGTGTTTCTCCCGGTTGGCAGGTGGCAGCTCAGAGGCAGCGGGCTCTAGCCATCATGTGCCGGGTGTATGTGGGCTCCATATACTATGAGCTTGGTGAAGACACCATCAGACAGGCCTTTGCTCCTTTCGGCCCAATCAAGAGCATCGACATGTCTTGGGATTCTGTTACAATGAAACACAAGGTCAGAATCATACAAATTCTTCTACTACACTTTGATTTTAATGTGGAAAATTTGTTATAGACATGCCTCAGTTCTTTCTGACGTTCTGTTTTTCCGTCTGACTGTGCAGGGCTTTGCTTTTGTGGAGTATGATGTGCCAGAAGCTGCTCAGCTGGCTCTGGAGCAGATGAACTCAGTCATGTTGGGGGGGCGAAACATTAAGGTTAGTTGTCTGGAGATGTTGGGATCTCTCCAATTCTTAGGATACCATGAATCAAAGGAACCACAAGTAATGTCTCAAGTTCTATAACTGTTCCTTTCTTGATGTAGTTTGATTGAAACAGGAGTTTTGGATTCCCTCCTGCCAATTGGAATGCTGAGTCAATTAGTAAATTATGTACATTTGTGATTCTTAAATGACCTGTGTGTTACTAATTTTTCTCTTCTTGCGTGTCTGTGTCTGTTGATTTCCAGGTGCGTGTGTATGTCTGGGTGTATGCTTAGGGTATTGTCTGCTCGTGTTGTGTGTTTCCATGATGTCATCAAGGCTGTTTTAGTGACCAGTTGCAGTACGATGCCCAGCGGCGCATGGCATCGCTCCGTGTCCATGGTGTGCTGATGATGGGCTGCGCCTGGTTGGTGTTGCTTGGCCGCCCCATCTGTAGTACAGATCCCAGTCGCACATGTATGCTCGTGTTACATAGGGAACTAAGTTCTGTGGTTAAGTGAGGGGTCAGAGTGCATAGTTGTAGCAAAAGGCATTTATTGCGTTCCCCTTTCGGTGTTGCCACCAGCTCAGCTAGTCACGCTGTGTAAATCTGGTGTTTTGAAGCTGTACTTCTTTTTAAATGCTGAAGTTATTTATTTGAGTCATTTGAAATTCGGTTTAAAATGTATTAATTTGTCACGATTGAGTGCCAACAGTTTATCTAGTTAACATAAATCTAAGTGACAGTTAGGTGATTGGATTCATGTCCAATTTTGGTGCTCAACTGACAAAAATTTGAAGCAAATTCTCAAAGTGCAAATAATTGTTGTCCATAGTTTAATGTTTTAATCAGGTTTAGTTTCAAAGCTTTATGAATTAAGAAACTTTATTATAATGTATTTAGTTTGAGTCTCTTTTTTTTTAGATGGGTTATTGGAGTGTATTTTGTTTGTGGTGGCCTGGTGGAGAATGATGAGGCTAGACGTAGATTTCAGATCATATCTGAACCATTTAATCAGGCTATAGTGAAGTAATGGACATGCACAACAGTAATACCAGAGGATTATTGACAGGTCAGCTTTGTCTCATGATTGTAGATGAAGAGTGGCTTTGACTGAACTCGGTGGCTGCCGAAACTTAGCTCTGCAGGGAAATACAGTTTGCGATAGTGCGTCCTCGGTTGATACAAGAAATCCCACACTCAATAGCCCTGCTGGTATGATCTGTGCTATAGGTTGGGCGGCCAAGTAACATCGGTCAGGCGCAACCCATCATTGACCAGCTGGCAGAGGAGGCGCGCGCCTTTAACCGGATCTACGTGGCATCCGTCCATCCTGACCTGTCGGATGACGACATCAAGAGTGTGTTTGAGGCCTTCGGGAGGATCAAGTCTTGCACGTTAGCCAGAGACCCCACAACAGGGCGACACCGAGGCTTTGGCTTCATTGGTGAGCTGGGGACCCTCATTCGCTCGTGCTCTAGCGTTTCTGTTGCTCTGCTACTAACTACTGTTTTTATTCTCTTGCAGAGTATGAAAAGCCTCAATCAGCCTTGGACGCCGTGTCTTCTATGAACCTCTTTGACCTGGGGGGCCAGTATCTACGGGTGGGCAAAGCAGTGACGCCGCCCATACCCCTACTGACCCCCACAACCCCAGGTGGTCTGCCACCTGCTGCAGCAGTGGCTGCAGCGGCAGCCACTGCTAAGATAACGGCCCAGGCAAGTATGAATCCCTTCCAAAGGGATTTAATGGCCTTCCAGGTAAATATAACCCAGATTTAGCTAGAATTGACACCAAAAAGCACAGATAACGTGGGCATAAAACTTTAATTGACGTGACTGGGAGAAGGCCAGTTTTGTTAAATAGTAGATGCCCTGACAGAGTGTCAATTTAATTGCCCTCAAATGTAAGGCATTGTGGGCGTAATCTTTCATAAATTCCAGTTTAATGTGAAACAAACCGAATCTATACACATATTTAAGTATTTCATTAAGTTTTTTTCATAGTATACATAGTATCTTAACATTAGTAATCAATGCTCCTCCCATTCACTGATCAGGTGTGTGAGCTAAGAGTCTTCTCTCTTAGCTAACACCTTTACCGTTATTTATCAGTGTGAAGAGTCGATGACTTACAAGAGGATTGTGTTATGATTGAACATATTTTGACTTGCTAAGAATAATCGGTGATAGCTTATTAAATCTGAAAATACTGTTTGATTCTCACTAAGAGGCCAGGTTGAGCTCACTCTGTTCCATGCTTTGTGATCGTTGACTGTGCTGCCTTGTGCTGTGTTCTGTGTGTTTCCCTTACCTAATGTCTTCGGCCCCCCTCTCTCAAGGAGGCTGTAGCCGGGGCATCAGTCTTGGGGGCGTTAGCTGCGCCCCAACTTCTCGGTCAGCAAATGGGAATACCGCAGGCTGTTATGGCTGCCCAGGCCCCCGGGGTCATCACAGGTGGGTATAAAGATGAGAGGGAGCTTTTCATCAAAGCAGGAGCTAAATTCATCTTGACAAACCGCTTTAAACATCTGATTTAAAGCATTATGCAAGTTTTTTTCCCACCGCCTGATTCGTTTTTACATTGGATAAAGCTTCTTGTATAGTATTTTTCCAAATAAATTTGCAGATTACGGGTCAAAAACTTCAATCTTCTCGTGATCCTCCGTCATTTCGTTTTAAATTTCCGGCTTCCCTGCATATCCATTGATTTGGATTTCACTCAAAACACTTGCAATGATTTTACCATTGTCATGTTCAACACTTATCGTTTATTCATTATTGTCATTACTTAACCATGCTTATTTCTTTTGTTTTGTGCATGTTTCTTTGTTGAGTGTTTGGACAGTTGACTGCACGTCTGTCTTCTATCAACAGGTGTGACACCAGTGCGTCCTCCCATACCAGTGCTTCCCCAGGTTGGTCTTGTGAACCCTGTGCTCGCATCGCCACCAGTCCTGTCTAATCAAGTCGGTGGATCCAGCCTACAGTTGAAGAAGGAGGAGAAAGAGGAGCAGCTTCAAGATGGAACCGGACAGGAAATGCTGAGTGACCAGGAGCACATGAGCATCTCGGGCAGTAGTGCCAGACATATGGTGATGCAGAAACTTCTTAGAAAATCTGAGGTGAGATTCAGGAACGGAAGGGAGTAAGAAAAATAACAATTATCTTTAGAAAAACTTATATTTACTCTTTAATGATCAAACTCATTTGTGCTTGTTTGTGTCTTCCAGTCTACGGTGATGGTTCTTCGAAACATGGTCGGACCAGAGGACATCGACGACGACCTGGAGGGGGAAGTGACGGAAGAGTGCGGCAAGTTTGGCTCCGTCAACCGAGTCATCATTTACCAGGAGAAGCAAGGAGAAGAGGAGGATGCAGATATTATTGTTAAAATCTTTGTAGAGTTTTCCATGGCCTCAGAGATGAACAAAGCCATCCAGGCCCTGAATGACCGCTGGTTCGGTGGTCGCAAAGTTGTGGCAGAGGTGTACGACCAAGACCGTTTCAACAGCAGTGACCTGTCTGCATAAAATGGTTCACCAGCACCCATCCCCTTTACCTGTCGCCCAAACTCATAACAGCTAATGTCATTGCAGCTAGAGATGCGGGCCTCTGAATCCTGTAATTATTTTTATTTTCTTTTTTAATATTGCTGTTGATATTAATGTTTACCGTCCCGTTGGGTGGGAATTCATTCAAAATACTCCTGTGTCAGATTATGCTTTGTGATCTGTGAAGGCTCCCTTTTTGGTGCAAGTTAAAATTTTGTTTATCCAGTATTGTAAAACGTTATTATAATTTGTTTTTTTCCTGCTTTAGTTAATTTTTATTTTCTTTCATGAATATGCCAGGACCTTTGAACACTTTTTCTTTCTATGATTAAAAAGTTATTGTTTGTCCACGAAAAACGTTTGATGCTTTTTATTATTAATGGTTGTGAGTGAGGAATCACTTCCAAGATGTATTTGGAAACATCCTTACTTGTTCTGCTTGTAGATCTTAGCAAAGGATAACTACGGAAGTTACTAGTTAAGTAATACAGTCATAAACTTTCAAAGCAACTTCTGCTTCAATAGTTGTACATTGAAGTGAGAAACAACTTAGAGCAGAGTTTCTAAATTTCCTGAACCAAGGAACCCTTATTGTATTGGAAATATTCTGGGGACCCCCCCCTATATTAACAGTTTAGGGGGGGTTTAAAATATTTCCCCCATGTTTACACAGACTACGCATACGTCAAACTAATGAATGACTGGGAACTTCTGATGGATTAGATATTTACTTCCTTACAATATAACTGAACGGAGTTATTTTGTTTAATGGTCACGTTAGGCGATGTAAAAAATAATGTGACTAGTAGTTTTATTGATATATTATGCTGTAATTTTTACTCATGCATATTCATTAAATACAGTATCTTTGCAGTACAGGCTTTCACTAACCAAATAGGGAGAAGGGGGTGAATATATTGAGAAGCTAAAATTGCTAAACGTGTCATCAAGCACAGAAGAATCTGTAACAGCAATTAAAATGGGTTTTATTAGGGCCTGAGCACTGACAGGCACTGACAGACAGTGAGGCCCTATTGAAATTGTAAGGAATATTATTTTTCAGGCAAATGAATTGGCTCTTTGAGGGCTTTAACATGCTCAAATTCTTACCACAATTTGCAGAAAATTAGAAAGTGAAGAAAATTTACGTATTAATTTATTTCATGTTACTTTTGAACCTCCTGCCCAGAAGCAAACTGCGCAGCTCCATAAATAAATACAATAAAAAAAAAAAACTTCCAAGAAAACCTAAAAATAATTAAATTAAATTAAAAAAAAGTTAATCCTGCGCAGAAGCGAACTACACAGGATTCATTTAATTATTTTTTTGTATATACTTTTTATATAGTTTTTTAATGTTTTATGTACATAGTGTAAGATACTGTGCAATGAATATGTGGATGAAGTCCTGCCAACACGAAATTCTGCCAAACTTTAGCAGTTATATTAAAATTAATTCAGTTAAATACTCCTGTGCAGTCGCCACATGAATGGAGCATGGTGGGAAATGGTTTTGAGTTCATAATAAAGTTTTCACTCATCATAGGAACACTGAAATAAGTAAGAGACGCTCGTGTTTGCATGATGACCACGACCCGCCGCTGGATGGCGCTCCACAGCCGCGTGTGTTCTGAGCTGCACGGGCGCAAAGCGGCGGGGCTCCAGCTCAACCCTCGCCCAGCCCCCAACACGCCAAACCGGCCTGCCTCGGCTCAACAAGGTGGGGGGTGTCGGAGCGCGGCTGTTGCTGAAGCCGCTGTTCTCGCTCGCTGGCATTTTGAACCACCCTGGAAAGAGCAGCCACCGGGCGGGTTTCCCTCACGTCTTCTTGGGGATGTTGATACCGACGCACGCCGGCTGAAGAAGGTGGTTTTCCGTAGCATTTCGTGACACAACCCTTAGCCGGAGGTAGCTAAGCACAAAGGCGTTTATCCAGCCGCCAGCCCAGGTTAGCTAACGGGAGCTAGCTTGCTAACAACACAGCCGGTGAGGACGACCCTGCGCAGCCGTACGCGGGTTAATCTCCTGCCGCCTCGCGTTCGCTGTGTTTTGGCGATATCCGTGTTAGCATCGAGCCGTCGCTGCTCATGCCCGGGACACTGGGAGCTGCGTGTGTGCGTAGCGGGCTCGGGCTGCGTGTTTCTCCAGCTAGCAACGACGGAGCTTCGGTCCAGCAGCATCCAGGGATGGTGGCGGTAGCAGGAGCGTGTTAACGCTGCTTCCCCGAGTGCGAACGAGCCCGTGGAAGAAGCGAGGCGCCGCTTTAAGCCAACTAGGAGGGGGACTCCTCGGTTCCGTGTGTAAAGGGTTGTCATTCCCGGAGGTGGATGCCGCTGACAACGCTCGGAACACGGCGGGGCTGACGCTGCGGACATCGTTAACCGATCGAAGGGGATTAATTTCGCGTCTCTATAAGTGGATTTCGGCCTCTTCCTCTTCAGGGGGAGAACACCGGGACGTGATTTGACATTGAGTGAAACCCCGACAACCTCCCGCTGTCCCCGCGACCTTCCCACCGCTGCTTCACCCTCCCCTCCCCTCCCCATCCGATGCGGAGATCTCAGTAGCACCGGCGACCCAATCCCCCCCCAACACACGGCGGCCGGACATGCTGAAGTGTATCCCCCTGTGGCGCTGCAACCGCCACGTCGAGTCGGTGGACAAGCGGCACTGCAACCTGCAGACGGTCCCCGATGAGGTGTTCCGCTACAGCCGCAGCTTGGAGGAGCTCCTGCTCGATGCCAACCAGCTCAAAGAGCTACCAAAGGTATGCAGGGGTCCGAACTGTCAACACACCGGCGCCTAAACCTCCACACACGTGCACAAAGTTTGATTCACATGTGTTGAGCAGAGGGCCAGGGCCAGGCGACATAAGCTGCAGAAAAGCCTGCCGGATATGACCTGCTCGGGTGCTTTGCATCACAGGTTCACTCCTTCCTGGCTGTCTTTGGGAAGTGATCACTCTGGAATGCAGTGAAGTATTTTGTTTTGTTGAGACCACTCAGGGGTCTCTGAAGAGTTGAGCTTGAGTCCTGATGATTGGGAGTAAACGCTTTACATATTTTGCAGGAATGCACAGACAAGTATTTGCTAGAACACTTGAGTGATGGAAAACCAAGTGTGATGGGGTGTTGATCAATCATGAGCCCAGAAGACAAACAGCTGACACACACACCCACACACAAACCCACACACACACCAACCATGTTGCCTGTAGTAAGGGCGTCAGTTGCCAGTTGGATTGGATGCAGCAGGAAGGCATGTGTGGAATGAGCCTCAACGCAGTCCCCACCCACACTCCCACTATTTAAAACATGTCTAAAGTTCTCTTTGCATGGTCAAAGAGTTTTTTCTGAGGGGAAATAAGATTTGCTGTCTCTCTGTTTGCTTCAGAGCGACACTTAACTATTCCCTCTCCATACTTTTCACCAGCATTTTGCATTATCCAGACAAGGCACTGGCTGTGATTGTGATGGAGCAGGGAGTTTCTATGAATAGCCAGCCGGCGCTAGTGGAGTGGTCAGTAGTAAACATTGTTGGTCTCTCGCATTTCATGGCTCTAGGTCAGTGGTGAAAGGGACAAGTGGCACATTCACTAATTAAGATTGTTAACTTATCAATGGCGACAGAGGCTGAAGTGGTGACACAGGGGCTGCCTGTTGCCTCCTGGGAATCATACACAATAGAGCTTTTTTCATTTGTCTTTTGGCAGTAGATTCATACTTCTTCAAGAGACCACTTTTGACTTCATTGTTTTCAACAAGCCTCATATTCAGAACACAAAATAGACTGAATCACAAGTCAAACAAGTCTGGACACTGAAGATTCACCCAGAAAGGTGTGTTTTCCAAACATGTCATTTCTGTAAGCTGTTAGATAAAAATATTTAAGATCAGCCCTCCTTGTGTTAGTTAGATAAAGGCAGCTTTTTGCGTAACTACCCTCAGGACACATATTTGGCTGTGGGTTTGTCGGCACAGATGGACGGATCTGCCCATAAAGACACACTTGCAGTAGTTGATCAATATTAAACCTGTTTTCAGTCCCGTTCATGGGTTGGGGATGTTTCATGGCGATAAAACAGAGGCCTACTTTGCCTGATGAGGCTTCTCTGCAGACAGTGCACGGTTCCTCCTCCTGAGTTCAGAACTGTCAGACATCCACAGTGTACCTGCAATCCTAAATGACAGGCTATGCACAAGCTCTCCGGTGCAGACAGCCAACTAAGCAGCCCTGCCTCTTGGTGTGTTGCTGGATTCACCCAGGAGACATAAATGCATGGTGACAGCATGTCTCGTGTGGTCGCCATGAATACATAGCGTGCAGACATAAAGCATACGGGACCTCTCTGGTCCTGAGGAGTCGGCGGGGCTTCGGCGGGGGAGTAGTGTGAGAGGTCAGGCCCCCTACACAGTTAGGAACAAAACCACTCACTGTATGATGATGGTATTACCGTAATGAGCAGAGAAGTGGGTGAGGGTCTGAACGCCTTTTGCAGTTGCGTGTCCCTTTCTTGTCTGTGTGCATTCAGGTCAGAGATGAGTCTGTGGACTTTACTTGTCAATCTTCAGCCTAACATCTCGGTTAACTTCTGCTCGTCGGTTCATCCCATGCACCCGTGAACAAGCCCGACTTTCATGCAAACCAAACCTAGTCTGCACGATGCTGGCCTGATTATTGGCTGACCTAGGGGACACAGTCTGATGCATGCACACCCATCTAACAGGATTACTTTCAGTCAGGTGAATTTGGGTGCACTTACATTTTAAAATCATTGAAATACGCAATACCATAATGGATGGAGCCATTAAACTGGCAAGCTGGAGACTCTTTAAAGTGATAATGCCCAATAAGGCGTGATGTGTAGCTGTAATTAGTGTGTCACTGCTGTGGGTGGTCTGGATCGTACTGGTTGGGGTTTAACATAGTGAACAGATGGAGATTTAAACGTCCTGACAGTTTCTTAACTTTGTTGTGACTCACCCCCACCCCGCTGCCCACCAATCTCAGATTACGCTCTTTGTGGAAATTATGTCTCCATTCGTCACATCAAGAACATTTAATGTTTTTTGTAAAAAAAGTGACTTTATTCTTGTTTATGTGGGACATTCTGGTGTCCAGGCAGTGTTTTGATTTTATTACATGGATCTGAAGCATTTTCTATTGTGACATATCTGTTTGAAATGACTGTTAAGAACCTGTTGAGGGGGCAGCTGGTCGGGAATTCCCCTCATGCCCTCACATCTTAATCTTAATGCTGGATTGCAGCTCTTTTTTTCTCATTGGCCAAAAACTAATCTCAATGAGCGCTTATTGGGTCTTTTGTTTTAATTAGTACGAGGTTTTGTGTGTTGAACCATCAAGGAACCATGATGCCGACATTTAAGCAGCAAAGGAGAAAACAAAGATTTAATTATATGTGGCACTGATTTTTATAGATCATGTTTGAACTTTTTGTCAATTATTATTCACAAGCTGCTTGAAGTAATCTTGTTCAAAGTTATATTCAACAATATATGTTGGCGGGTGCTTGTTCTGTTTTTAAGCAGCAAAATTTGCACAAAAGTGACGTGAATTTCTGTTTTGCTGCTTTGGAAAACTAGCCCTGCTTCAAATATCATGTTGAGGAACAGGGAATTACATTTTTAGCCATTCTCCAGTCCCATGACAGGTTACAAAGAAGTCCATTCACCAGTCTGATCGCCTCCCTCATATCCAGTATCATGGCTCTTCCTGTCCTGCCTCTGACGAAGCGTACATTAAGTATGTTGTGAGATTCGTAGTAGGTCAGTTGCACCTGCTTAAAAGCACAAGGTGGGCTCTTTCTCTGGAGTCACCACTGGACTGCAGGTGCATCAGCTCCTTCACATTTACAGAACCACGTTTATCCATTTGTTCTTATTGGCTTTTCCAAAGTTGAAAAGGTGAACAGATATTCCAATGGGTGTGTCCCTGCCTAGACTTTGCGAAACAGGTTTTAATGTTGCTCCCAGTATTATTACCTAATAGGAACAACTAGGTGCAGTTGATATGTTACACTAGGGATTTCCAGTCTCAACACTTGTCAGATCTATAAATGTCAGAACTGAAGCAGCAAATATTTGGTCTACGAAGGACACGTGTCATGGCTAACAGTGGATACACGACTGATTTCAGGTTATATTCTTAATTATACAGCGTCGTGAGTGGACGTCAGGTTTTGTCTAAATGGGAAAATTCCAATGTTTACATACTTTGCACTCTGATTGCTATGGAAGTATATGTGCATGATAAATAGGAGGGATGACTCCGCAGTTTTTGTAATCCTCAGCTGTCACCAGTGTCCTCTCTGTGTGTGCTAACAGATCTGTGGCTAAAGGGCAGATTAGGGCTTCACCCGGCCGTGAAAACAGGCCTCAGCGCCACAGTTTGGACACACAGCCCCCCCCCCCCCCTCGCGTACAGGCCAGTGCGTTTCACTGAACGCCTCCTCTGGGATCTGCTTTCTGCCATTTGGTTTTTCTTTTCGAGCACATAAACGCACTGATAACAATCTGAGCCCTTTTCTGTGGAGTCCCTCGTGTACGTTCCGCTTCGGGTCAAGTAAACCCCAAATTAGGCCCCGTCACTCAGCTGTGCTAAATGTGATTTGGTCCACCATTGTTTACCCAAGTCTGAATAGTGCAGTGTTTTGTTTTTGTCTTTTGTTTCTAAAATCTTTATCTTGTAGAAGAAAATAGCATTGTCACATTTGAGAATGAAGAGCTGCTCCACCTATCCTCTGTATAATCGCTAAACAAGCAGCCTGGGCTTTAAACCTGAAGTTTGCTGCACAATGAACAAAGATTGCTTTAATAATATATGACATATACACTCCCTACTGTATCCTCACTGTGTCCTGTCGAGTTCGGCCTTGTGTCTTCCCTCCTTCAGTTTCCAGTGAACTCTACAGGGGAGCCCTGGTTTGTCTCTCCCCAGCGAGCGGCTGAACCAGACTAGGACCTGAGATAAATTACACCTGCCACCGACCTCGCTGCAGTAACAAACCACAGTGTTCTTCTAGCTCAGCCCTTTCTCACTCCTCTGCTCTTCTCCTTCCTGCTTTGGTGAAACTGTTTGAGGTCAGCGGTGCTGCTGTTCACCAAGTGTGAATCTGAAAGGA
This sequence comes from Pleuronectes platessa, assembly GCF_947347685.1. Lineage (NCBI taxonomy): Eukaryota > Metazoa > Chordata > Actinopteri > Pleuronectiformes > Pleuronectidae > Pleuronectes > Pleuronectes platessa. Next base: position 16,822,489 of record NC_070645.1, read on the forward strand.
GATTTGTGGTGTGAATGGTTTGTTTTTAATGCATCAGATCAGACTTTAAGATTTCCTTGCTTTGCAGTCGTTCCTTGACTGTAGAAGACTACATCGGGCAGATTGAAAGAAGTTGAGGTGTTTTTTAAACTTTCGTACTTAGACCCCCCCCCCCCCCCATGCAGGTCGAGTATGACTCAGTGCCTGAAAAGTGAGAGATCCAGAGCTGCCAAGGCCACGAAGAAACATCGGTGTGCGAGTCCGGACTTTCTTTTTGATGCAAGAGCACATTCAGCAGGTCTCTTTGTCTGAGCTGATGACCAGCTGGTCCTCACATCCTGCCTGCCCCCCCCCCTCCCCCTCAATCTAGAGGGAGGTGTGGGTGAATGTGTGGGAGAGAGTGAGTATGTCGTGGTGGTGGGGGGTTTATTTTATTCCGGAGAAGGATTAACGGGGGGGTAGAGGGAGTGGGGCTGCTCTCACACATCCACTGGAGGAGTTGATCTGCGAGCTGAGCTCAACTGATCCTCGGTCCTCAGGGGCTCTGATGTTAGGGCCCATGCATCCATCCGTGAACACTGGCGTCTGGGCTGATATGTCGCGTCAGGTGGGGAAGGAAGCAGCCATGAGAAGTGGTCACAGAGCAAACAGCCGGTTCCCTGGAGATTTCTAAAGACTGTAGATGAATCTTCTGCTTTGCTTCACACAATCTCCCTCCTTCTGTTAAAGAAGTGATGCCTTCTTCATGGACAGTGCATCAGGGTAACACGGATATGGACAGCTACCCACAGTGTTTTTAATGTCCTGCCGTGCTACTTTTTTACAGTACTGACAACTTCCTCAGTGTCAGTCATTCAAATGCAGCTTCCTTGCCTCTAGAGTTAAACTCGTGCTTAACCAGTTACATCCAAAGTAAATCGGTAAAACGAGTTTGGCCAATAAATGACTACAAATAAATTGAAAACACAGATGCAAAAAATCATCATCCATCCATGTATCATTCAGTAATGGAAATAATCAATAGTTACAAGCCTGTGAGGCAGAGAAACACGGAAACTCACAGACCCATTATTCTAATGTTGGCTCCACCCTGTGTGGTCCCGGTTACTTTCAGCACAGGATCATTTCCCATACAAGGTTGGCCCGTCACGTGACATGATGACTCCCCACCTCAGTGCAGTGGCTGAGGAGTGATTTGGACCCGACACTGACTCGCTGCTCTCCCATGCACTGTGGCCTCGGTCACCAGCCTCAAAGGTAAACAAGGAGGCAAAGCTCTGGTGAATAATTGATGGCGGTGGCAGCTGTCTGTGATAAAGGAGAGTTTGTGGCTGTGCTGCTGCAGCACTGTGATAGGACAGGAGATCGGTTGGCTCCAGACATTAAGTCCACACAGGCGAGATGGACAGGTTTACACCATTTTGTCTTTTTATTTGTCCAACTGTGTATTTTGTGTGTTTTGAGTTCATCCACTTAGCAACCAGTGTTTTTAGAAACATCAGCTCTAAAGGGCACAGGTCTGCCCGTATTAGGATGCAGGGAGTGGCACATTTAAATCCTTCTTACAAGCAAATTAGTTCAAAACCGCATCATTTCAAGGCTCCAACTAACACCATCATATTCTTAATCAGTCGATTACTTCAAGTTGAAATCTGCAGATGATAAGTTTTGAACAACCAACAGTCAAAACCTCAAATATAATCAATTTGCCTAGAAGTAAGTCAAAGAAAAGATTTATCAAAATTTGTCACATTGTACAAACAAGTGAAAAACCTTTTGCAGGGAAGTTCAATGAACAAAAACAATTAGTTAAGTAAACAATAAAATGTTTATATAATATAATTTAAATAAATTGTATTTACATGATAAGATACAATAAGAGTACTTTAAAACTGCTTAGTAAACATGTACTCACTTATCGTCTGTAACCAACCTTTACATTATATTTGCTCATCCTGTTCTCATCCATATTGTGTATCCTGCTTAAGTACATTTTCTGCCTGTGGCATTGGCCCATTCAAACCGGTTATGTTAAAGCCACATACTCCAAAGGAGAAAGCTGCCACAGACGAACACGTGAGTTCTCGAGTGGTTAAATTCAGCCCTGACATTTCTTTGGGGGTCGATGCTGTTTCTGAACCTTTGGATCATACAGGAGCTCGGGATCTTCACTCTTTGTCACACAAATGGCCCCTTTGAGGCTAATCCGTCAGGGGGCTGCGGGGGAATAGGTCACCTGGGATGACATTAAAACTGACCACAAACAAATAGCAGCCTTTATCTGCTGACCACACACACACACAGTCATTGAAGGGCTCTATCTGTCGCTGTAAAACCTGATAGCCCTCACATCCTCACCACAGTGTTCTTTTCCCGCCAGTGCCTCTAGATGTGTCCCTGTCCGTCACCTTCAGCTCTCATATCTCCGGCTCTAGGATTGGAAATTGGATTAAATCATTTAACCAATCAGCCTTAGTTTGTTTTCCCCTACACAACCGCTACCACAACAACATCTCAGCTTTTATATTGTCTTTAGTAACAGGTGGCCAATTCAGAATGACTTAAAGTCTGGGTTAGTGCTTGCTTCAATGCACACAAAGCTCTGGTTTCTATTTTTTTCCCGTGGGGCAACTCAGGCACTCGGCGTCATCGTCTAGCTCGTCTGGTTTGTTGATGCGTGTGTTTCTCTTGTTGATTCCTCTTTGTCGGGAGCGTCTCCCTGAGCAGGAAGTGGGAATAATCAAGTGAGCCGTGGAATGCCCTGTTTTGTGAGACCATCTCCACTCGGGACTTTGTTTGTGTAGCATGTAGGGATCTTGACAACAGGGGGTGTGAGGGAAAAATTGTCTTTTGCATTCACCGTGCACTCTCCTCCCTTCTGTGCACACACTTAAAAGCTCACACTATCTCAAACTGATGGTGTTTATGATAAATTATGTAAGTCTCCTTGTTTCTTTGTAATCCTACAAGATGTGGCACCAACCCATGATGGAATGTTAAGCCTAATAGCTCAGGAGTCCTGACACATGAGTACAGTTATAAATTATGGCTGCCGCAGTGTTTACTACTACGATGGCTGTGTCTGCACCACTTTAATACTCACTATCTCACAGCCTCTCAATCACCAGTCTCCAGAGTGAGAACATTTGGCTCAATTTGGGAGAATATATTCCCAGATGCAGCCAATGATTGATGACTAAAACTTTGTCGACACTTGTGTTTCTAGATCAACTTTGTGCTTCAGTATTTATTTGCTATGATACTATGCAGTATCAGGGCCCTGATGCATCGCTCTGCGTTTTGAATTTCCTGATCACTTGCCATTATTGACCCAATAATCATTTACAACTTATCTAAATTGCTCTGCTGTCTGCTTCTATTCCATATTGATCAGACTATTGATTTTTTTTTTCTGCCATTAGCCAGAATTATTGAGGCATGTTTTCTTTGTGTGTTGCTAGCAGATTATTAAGGTGTATCATTAACTGTGACGTCTATAGTGTTTAGTGTTTCTGGAGATTGTTTTCCAGTCTGTTGATGACTCAAAAGATCCACTGTGACTCCCTTATTTATGGACACAGTTCAGTGTTTTAATTTGTTCATCCTCAGTGTTGATTGAGTGTCTTGCTTTAATGCATCTTCCTCTTGCCTCTGCCTGCATGGAGCTTTGTTAATATTAATATCAATTTTATCATACAAAGTAATTCTTACAAAAGTTGCTTTGAGGCAGGATATATATTTAAAAATAATAATGATCCTAATATTGCACAAAATAATTTAGCTACTTTCCTGCATTCCTGCTTCAGGCACTAACTGACAGATATGAGTTAAATCTGGAATTATTCCCCTGAAGCAGCACAGCTGTGTAAAAGTACAGAATAATAACCGGGTTATCTTGTGAATAACTGGATGAAGCCGTCTCCATTAGTGGTGGGAATTGAGATGCAGGTACATATTGTCTGAACCATTTTAATCATGTTTCTCAGAGCGTATCAGTTCCTAATCGATGCTGGCATGTATTTCTTTGCAAAACAATGACCTGAGGCCCTTGTGTGCGTGTGTGTGAATGCTGCTGGAAACTTGAAACAAGGAGTTATGGTGCAGAGGAGCTAAAGGTCCAAAGTATGTCTTAGTTTCATGAAGACAGACAGTGTGATATCTGTAAAATGATCATTTCAAGTAGAGATGAAAACACCAGTGATATGCTGTAACTTACTGGACTTAATATTCAGGAATGTTGTGTATTTGTGACTTTGCCACTGCTCACCACATGAGCCACACATCCATAACTGAGGGTAATTATTTTGAGTTATGATAAAATTAGCTCCATGCACGTACTTGTGTTTTTCCATAACGATCAGGAGTTTTTCAGGGAATCACGATAAGAATCTGACCAACAAGCAGATTTTATTATGTCATTGGTTTCAATAAAATCAATTATCATCACTAGTCTCCGGGCCAGAGATACTTGTGAGGAAAAGTCTATAGTTCTTGTCTGGGAGGATTTATAAGGAAACAACATTTCCATGGTCATGGTCTGTTAATTGGTTATTGGGTGAATACAATACAACACAGGCCTGATGTCTGGGCTGTGACACATGACCAGTTTCAGGCGTCTAACAGAGAAGTGCTGATGGGAGGATGTTTATGTGTTATGACAGAGAATAGACGTGAGAGGCCAATAGAAAGCACAGCAGGGTTCTTTAGAGACAACAAAGCAGTACGCACGCATGTGTGTGTCATGCTCATGCCCGCGATGAACAACAAAACAAAGCAGTAACAGGTCTGTAGAGCAGAGAATTCATGTCCACTATGTGTGCATGCAAGAGTGCACATCAGCCGGCCTGGCAGATGCCCCCCCGAGCACATCTTTTCATCTCCAGTGCAGCTACTATACTTTGATTCTTCCGCTCAACATTTTCCTTTTATTCTTGAAAATGCTTCCTCAGCAGTTAACCTCGTTCCTCTGCCTCTTCCTGTGTTGATGTCTCGGCTTTTAAATCCGTTGACATGGTCAGAACACAACAGATGGATCTGATGACTCATTCAGTGTGTGTTGACGCTGTGGGTATTGTCTACAGTGTAAAGGTCAGTTATTTAAAGTTTCGGAAGTGGAGCAGTTCAACAATGCGACTCATTGTCGGCTTTATTCTCTCATCAGACGTTTCTCTCCTCGCAGTTGTTTCGAGAGTTCAAACTTCACAAAAACAATATTTACTCTCCCGGAGCAGCACAGCAAATAGAAATCCTTTGTTCTTGGGGGGCGCACTTTTTCTACTCTTTAATTTAAAATGTCAGATTCATCACAAGTTGTGACACTAACCATAACTGGCATTTTGAGAAGGCTTGCCTCGAACGTTGCTTTAATAAGTGTGAACGATTTGGGGAGAGGTGAGTGGCCCGGTGTGTACTGTGTCATTAACTCTGCACAGCCATGTTTGCACTGCAGCACGTGACTTCCGAGGAAATGCCGGCATGCCTGGAATCTCCAGGAGTTTGCCCTGCCCTCTGGGAAGCTCCACTCACTCCTCTCTCACCCTCACGTACACTTGAACTTTTTACACCCGTGCTGGTGAGGCCCACACACAGGCACCATACATAGAACAACCCTGAGGCGTGCAGGATTCGCCGGGATCTGGCTTCAGTTGAGTTGTCAAGCTAAGCAAACCTCCTTTCAGCCGTTCCTTGTTAAATATGAGTCTCAGCTGTTGTAATTAAGTCAGCCGGTGTTCTCCTGGGCCTGAAGACACAAATGAGAATACTGTGACAGTGCTTAGCTGAAATAACGTCGAAAAATAACTCAACTGCCTGTGTATCCATATTCATATTTTAGCCTGGTTTCAATAAGGTAATTTCTAGATTCTTTTGATGCACACTGACTGATAGTGAGCCATAACTTGGCAGCACACATATCTTAGGAAAGAGTGATGCCATTAAGTAGTTTATCCTGCAGGAACCACAGACAAGTTTTATTATTCAACTATGGTAACTGTCAGGAGTCACAGTTTATTCGTTTGGCGTTTGCAGTGTGTTTGTACTTTGCTATAACAACATGCACAGAGTGAGAATTTGCCGAGCTGTATTATGCTAATGTGTAACCTCAATGTCAGAATTAGTTAAACGTGAATGGGGATGTTTCCACTTCGCCTTCATCAAGGTGAAACAACTGCAGTTGTGTGTTCGGGTTCAGGCAACTTAAAGAGAGGTTATCAGGGAGTCTAAAGCAACCGACCTGACCAACATGACCAGCAACCGCTCGACTGTCAACAGTGAACGTGATTGTTCTTGTTCCCCCTTCGGAGCACTCATTCTGCTCTGACTCAGCAGAGCAGCTGATGACCTGCTGCCCTGTGGTACACGCTTCAGTTTCATCATAATGTGGACAAACACCTCTTAAGAACAGTTTCTACCCCAGAGCCAAACGAGCGATCTGCCACACATTGATATGTATATCAGTGTGTGGTTGGACCTTGTCACCTCATACTACGTTAAATAAGGAACATGGCAGCCTGACAAAAGTACAGTACATATGCTGCCTGTGCTTTTTACTACAATTTAAGTATCTTTGTTTTTATCAGGTTCCTCACAAGCGTGTTTTATAGAGCTGCCATCATGAACCAGGTTCACGACATGACCCATGTAGCAGAGCATGCATCAGATGGCCTCTGTGGATCAGCATGTGCTTGCTTGTGGGCTTAGTACTAGTGTTTTGGTCTCTGGCGTTGATCCTCTCTGGAGTCATGTGGGAGGGGTGCGCAGACAACTCTTTAATTATAATGTCTCCATGACATATTAATGGGGTTTGGCTTGTAATCCTAAGTAACGGCAGCCCTTTCTTGTGTATTGTATTGACGTAGAAATTGTTCTGTACTTTGTGATGATACATGGGAAGGACGTTCACATACTGCTTTGCTATCTTTGAGCTGATACATTGTGAATCAAGTGAGGCTCGGTTTTCATTTTATCGTCAGTCGAGCCTCACTCGGGAGGTTTCTGCTCCCCCCCCCCACCGGCTTCTTCATTGAACAAATGCTGGTCTCCACAGTGATGGATCTCCCAGGGCCAGTGGGTTGCCTCATGCGGGGGAGCGTTCACTCTGTTGTCAGGGAGAGTAACCAGATGTGGGGCTTCCCTGTCACTGCAGATGCACCGATGCAGTCTGTGCACAGAGGCCCGAGCCCTTACTGTCCCAAATCTGCTTACAACACACACGGCGTCCTCTGCCCGAGTGTCACATATTGTACCGAAGTGCAGGGAGAGAGTAGGTCTGCTTGTGACAGAGCCACACTTTGCCCTTGGACTTTGAAAAAGCCGCAGCAGCAGCAGCACAGCAGAGACGCTGCACAGCAACACCTAAAGTGGAGCAGTTCTTTTTCCACAGGGGCAAGGCTACTACAGGAGTGAACTACATAGAGGTGACTTTGTGCTTCTCTCTAGGACCACTTACCAAACTTTTGCGGAGCCTAAATATATAATTCTATGCAAACCACCCAGGCATTTAAAGACTCACTACATACAGCAAATTAAGTAGCTTAATGGAATTCCTTGCTTTGGTAACACACACCTTTTTATTCATTCCCTCCAAAACAGCAGCAGTCCTTGTGTAATTCAGAACTGACAGATGTTTGTCAGCTCATGTCTGTTAATGCCGCCTGATGGGGTCACTTGTAGTCCAACCCGGTGGATGAGTCATAAATATGCAAATTAATTCATGCTACCACCAGTCTACACACAATTAGATTTAGGAATGTGGGGGGTTATTGGCAAGAAGACAAGAAACATCCACTGAACAGTTACTCCCACAAACTTTTAATTCCCTCCCATGTAGTTTATTAATCCCTTGATCAATAAATTCTCTTAATTTGTTAAATATGCACGGGAAAGACTTGGGATTTGGATGCTGTCTGCTTCTATGACCCTTTCAAACGGTCAGGGAACATTCCTGAGAGAGAAATGTGAAGCGAAAGTGAGGCCTGTGTGAACTGCCTGTTGCAGGAGAGAGAAAGAAGGAGAGAGAGAGAGAGAGAGAGAGAGAATGCCGAGACCGTTACTAGAAGACACTGAGCCACACGATCCTGAAGAGGGAGGCCCCAACCTGGACACACACAATGAATCAATTGTAGTGAGGCTGCTGGTTCAATCATGATACACGAGTACTTATAGTACGTTTTTTAGCGTTGTAATTCTCAACGTTGTCCCTGTGGTAAAAGCATGAGTAGAGAGAATCCTCAAACTAAATCAAATTGTGCATGGTGACCAGATCGTCTTTTTCTGGCTAAGAGTCTGATTATGAGATATGAGGTTTAATTCTTAAGTACGTAAAGCTCCTCAGCCCCATCTTTGTTTGGCTGCATGTTTCTGTATGTGTGCATATCTTCTGCAGAGCCTATTTAATGCAGCTTTTTTAAATTTAAGCTCTTACTGTTGCTAGTGTTTTTTGTATTTACAATATCGGCCGACTCTACGTCAGCTAGAAAAGCACTTGTATATACACCACCCGGGTAATGCAGTGCCAGGGGCTCTGGTTGCTGTGTTGATCCCCTGCAGCATGGCTCCACCGTGGGACAGACTGAGAGCTGGCAGCCAGGCAGCACATACCGGAACCTGCCCATCCAGGAAAGAGCCCAACGTCCTCTGTGGACTACAAACAATGGAGCTTCTGCTTTTGTCTCATGTTTGTGGGAAACACAGAAAGAGAGTGACAACGCGTGTGATGAAGTCAGAGAGTGTGAGTGGAGGTGGAGGCTCTCCTCTACACTTTCTGATTTCCCTGTGTACTCCTTCATTCCTGCTGGATGAGCAAATGGCTGGAGAATCTCAGGCCATTAGCTAAACTAAACAGCAAACTCTGAATGGGAGCAGTGTTCACTTCATTGGCCATTAATGCAGTGACAAATAATTGCTGCTCTTTGTCTTCAATATGCGGCCGTGTTTTGCTCGGGGACTTTGCAGCCACCTGCAGGTCCAGTCTTCATTTACACACCAGGCAGTGCTGGTGTTGATTAATGCTGCACCCTCTATGGACAGAGGCCCTAAAGTTTGGTTCATCACCACAGAAACCTCCCAGCACTCGGCTGTTTGCTCAATCCCAAGCTTGTAGCTCAGTTTGTAGCCTTACTTTGTTATATTGTTTCCTGTTTTCTCTAATGTAGAAAGCTGTCAATAACAAAAGTATTGATTATACTTAAGTGTTCTGATTGTCAAGTGGACGAGAGGCTGTATGAAATCTGAAACGTGCAAACTGTGGGCAGGTGTGAGAGCTTTGGAAAGATCAAGTTCAAGGCTTTCAGCTCAGCTGCTGCTTTGAATTTGGTTTGGATTGCAAATCTGCACAGGGAGTCGGTGCTAACTCTCTCTCTCTCTCTCCCTCTATCTTTCTCTCTCTTTCCCTCCTTCTCTCTATCTTTCTCTCTATCTTTCTCTCTCTCTCACTGAGAGTTTGTGTTAATCAAGTTGTAGTTGTGCTGTCCCAGAGCTGGTGGTGCAAGCTTTTCTATCACTGTGACAGTTTTAGAAACCAAAGCAGTGATTAGCCCACCAATATGGCAACGGCAGACGGATTACCCGTCTATTCTTAAAATGCTGACTGGAAATCTCTTGACTGCACGAAGCATTCACCATTCTTGGTTGCAGAGGAGTTCCATAGGTCACATTCTTTACCATTATTATACATTTAGGGGTTAAATATAATTCTGTGCACTTTTCTACGTATAGAAAACTGCCTCAACCTTTCATTATGTTTTTCCACTGGACAAAACGGGGACGTATAGTAAAGAGGTTTGTGGTTCATTCGTCACAGAGGTTTTCTGTAGCCATTTATATTCTTGAGTAGAGGATCCTCTCACCACACAATGTCCTGTTCACCTGCTCTCTCTCAATCTTCCTCCTTTAGCTCTCTGGAGTCTTCATCACCAGAGAGAGTGTGATTCAGGCTCTTTCTTGTGCTGACATTGTATATATGGATGTAGGAGAGGGCCACTCCTGGTTGCACACTTGGCTGAATTCAGGCAGGATTTGCTGAAACCCTAACGGTGTTTTGTTAACTCAACAAAAACTCTCGGAGGCAAAGGGGGAAAAGTCATTGTGGTGGTTTATTAAGCATGTTGATTTTGGAACCGCATTTCTCACTAACAGTGGCTCAGTGGAAACGCCATCAGGCTGTGCTCGGGTTTTCGTGGTTCCCTCTTTTCCCTGAGTTGTTCTCGTTTGCTTCAACGACATCCTTCCCCATGTCCCCCTGTTTATACAGGCAATGGTGCTGTGAGGCAGCAGGCGTAAACACACAAGTTCACTCACATACACACAATCATGTAAACACACATTAACTGTACGTGTGCACAGCCCAGGGCCCAAACCCCTTCAGCCGGGGCCATTTATCCATTCCTCAGAACCTGTCCTGACACATCCTCACTGAAGAGACAGTGAACACACAGCAAAGCACCGGATGTCCAGAGGGCAGACAGAACCACAGAGAACTAGTTTAAAGCTGCAGCTATTAGTTTATTTGCTATTCAACAGGCTGAACTGTCGAGTCTTTCTAGGCTCCAGCTTAAAAAAATATGAGGTTCGGCAACTTTAATTTGTCAAAAATAATGATGAAACCGATTTGTAACACATTGTTTTCTCCAACATGGACACTTGGTTTGTATCATCAGTGGTTAGTTTTTTTATTTTATAGACACAGCCTTTATCTCTCTTATTGTCGACGCATATCTTGCCTACTAAAGTTCAAAACCGCTAATTTGGTGCTGGAGCCTCCGGGCGTTAGACTTCGGGCTGCGTTTGATCTCAGCACTGATCAAAGTCACCAGGACAGGTGTAAGTAGATGGAAGCTTGTGAGGCTGTCAGTCACGCTGGTTTTACCACGCCCACCTCTCTGTGTGGCCTGCTCAGCCCGGGGGACCGGAGCCGGGTGATGAAGTCGAGACTGAAAGCGCCACTTAAGTTAAACACAAAAAACTTAATGCATGCCTTTTTTGTAATGGAACACACAAATAAATGGGCGTCACAAAGACATGAACACACAGTACTTATATATTGTGTGCGAGTATATTTGATTAAGCAAATAGAATTAGCTGTGTCGTCTTAAATGAAACACACATGACACTCTGCTCCGTGTACTGCTGCAGTGTTTGTGGATTCGTTTGTTTCTTTTGATTCTTTATCTCTCGAATGCACACACCTGCTGTACAAGCAGAAGAGGGAGATTGTGGGTGGAGGAGGAGGAATCTAGGTTTATGGTTGTGGGTAGGTAGTGTGGTGGAAGTAGGAAGTAGTGAGAGGCTGACGGTTCAAAAAGTCACAGCAACTTTCAGATTCTGGTACAAATAACTAAGAAACACTGAGTTCCTTGTGTACTCAGTGTATCTGAATGTGTAGCTGTCTACACCCTTAGGACAATATAAGGAAACCTCAACTATCAACTCTTTGTAGCCAAACTATAATTAACAGATCACTGCTTGTTATTAATCAGAATGAAGAAGTAAAATTGCACTTTCATAACACAGGTACTGGTCTTAGATTTAGACATATTTTTGCTGATTCCCTCTCATAATTTATCGGGTGACTGCCTGAAATAAAACAACCTTGACCCGTGCATCACCAGTGAGTGGGTTTTCTGATAAACTGCATTGTCTTCAACACTATGAGGCTCCATAGACCCACATTAATGAGTCTGTTGATTTGTTTGATGTTTTTGGTTAATAAATTACATTAATCATCTATCGGGGGAAAGGGCAGTGAGTTGAGATAATTTGTTGGTCAGTGGTTTAAGTCTTTGTCCCCATTAGTGGAGCGATGTGTCCAGTGCACTGTGGGAGACCATTGTTTACCCTCCATTCTTCATTAGTGGTGTGGTGTCACTCCCTTTCTCCCAGCTCCCTCTTCTCTACTTTGCACACAAGCTTCCTTTTCTTCTCTGCACTGTTCCCTCCCCTGCTCTATCCTTCTTAGTCATCCCTGCCTTTTTGTTATCCTTTGCCACTTTCCTCTCTCAGGTCTTCATCCCTTCATTTCCAGCCCTCTCCCTCTCTGCCTCTTCTCCGCGGTACTCTTTCGGACAATGGAGGAATCCCCTGGCCTGGCTGCAGGGCCGGGGGCAGCGGGGGCTGGCCTGTGACTGACAGCCCTGTGTGGCGCTGCTGCTTGGCCTTTGTCCTTCTGCCAAGGAAAATTGAGAGAACCCAGGGAGGAGGTGGAGCAGTGGGAAAGAAGAGGGGGAGAGGACCAGTTAGGGTGTCATTCATGTGTAGAGGTTTTGGGAACTCTGGGTTTCAAACAGTGCACTGTGGGGGGAGGGGGAGGGGGAAGCTTTGGCCCAGCAACTTCAGCCCACGTTGCTCCATTAGCATTGGCCTTGAAATGACTGCGCTTGCAGTCGTGCTGGTGCATGTGCTTGTAGTTTCGAATAACTCAGCACGGAGGATATTGGATTCAGTAAGATGAGTGATTCTTGGATGCACAGCCACCTAATGCTGGAGCTGTCTTGTGTCCGTGGCCATTCATGTACTTAGTTTACGCCACAACAATGTCTGCTGCTATCTATAGAAACGAGTGGGCTGTAATGAGGCTCACCATTCGAGTGGCCGACCAAGTTACTCAGTCAACCAAATCCACTCTGCTTTTTATTCGCCCGGACACTGAAAGAGTCCAGGCCAGGACAAAAGCATGTGCCCTCCCCTCCCCGCTCTTTGAGCCCCTCACCCCCAGTAGTGTGTGTGTAGTTTGTGTGGGCATTGTGGGGGGGAATGGATATTGGGAAGAGTGGGGACATGAGGACTAGGCTGGAGACGGGGCAGATTTGGCAGAAGATTAAGAGGCTGAGGAATGTGTGAATAGGAATTCCAGAGGACTTACAGAAGAGAGGAAGTGCGCAAGAGTAAAATTGAAAAGAATATGAGAGCGGTTCATTGATGGTATGTTGCTGTAAATGTTGCCGGCTCAGATGATGAAAGTGAGATGAGTGGGTCCATGGATTAAATGCCTAGACGAGCTGAGACCTGATCGAGTTGGTTCAGCTCCATTTTTTTTGTTTCACTTTAAAACCAAGTCTTTATGCCTTTGCACAAACTCCCCTTCTTTCAGAAATTAGTATTTTTATGGATATTTACACTGTTGTGTTTTAAACAATGAACTTGGCCTCAGGTTGTTGATTTAGGACAAACATGGAGTTGGTTGTCCGGAGTTTATCTAAGGTTTCCTGCACCCTGAATACTCCCTGTAAGTGGAAAGTTAAAATTAGATAAGATATGATAAAACTTTATTGATACACACACCGGGGAAATTCAGTTGTTACAGCAGCAGGCAAGTCAGAATGAGGTAATCAAGATAATAAAACAATTCAAAAAGGCAATAGATTCAAGTTAAACAAAATGCTGAGTATGAACATAATGTTCACCTTTTACTGTAGAAGGTTGCATAGAAATGTTATAAAGTAAAGTTATTTGTTAGTGTGTGTGTGTGTGTGTGTGCGGGCAGGCGTGTGTGTGTGTGCAAAGCAGGAAGAGCCTGCTTTGATGGCATGATTGGAGGGAAACCGTATAAGCTAAATGGAGTCACTTGACTGGAACACTGCAGCCTCTGTGAACATCAGGCTCCAGCTCACTGCACCTACAGTGGAACTCATACACAGAACATGCAGTTTACTCAGATTTGTATTTTATATCTGTTTTTCTGGAGTTATTTGCGCTGCTCGTGAATTTACGGTCCCTTCCAGTGCACATAAACACTCTCATTAACACCCAGGGCCGCTGAAACACACAAACACACAAATATGCATGTTAACCTACCGCAGTATCCTCCAGGGCGCACACATGCTGAGTCCTACCACTGTAGACAGGGTTCATGGCAACTTTAACCAAAGTAAAAGTGAGACTACAAACAGCGGTGTGTGCTGATGTGAAGACCTACAGCACCGGTCTTCTCTCCAGTGATTTGACACGTTTGCAAAAAGTACAAGCTTGCATGGACAAACACTCACACAATCGCACATGTACACGCTCAAGCAGGAGGATGCAGATAAGACAACGTAGGGTTATTTCACAACTGTCCCACACACACACACACACACACTGATATGCATCGTGTCTTTTGCCTCACACACAAACAGACTCCTCTCTGTCACAGGTTGCTCGTGGGTGTCTGGGCTTCCCTCACTGTATAATAAGGGGGATATGTCTAATAAACGCCTGCACCACAGAACCCTCTCCACACCGGCTGGAGCTGGCCACACTGGATGCTGCACAGACCCGATCCTCCCTCTGTGTGAAACTCTATCACAGGCTGAATCAGTGCAGCTGTGTCTGCTCTCATCTCTGTCCTCACCACCGTTAATGGGATTTGTCGTCTACATTTTCCCCCTGGAATTCAGAGCTGGTTAAGAGGAGACATGGCATGAAGATGTTTTAACTTCCCAAGTGTCTCTTATAAAAAAAATGTACAAAGGCTGCTGGACAGATTTAACAGATTTATCAACAGTTAGCACGTGGCTGGTGTTGATTTCCAGAGGATTGCCAGCTTCTACTTATTTTGCTGTAATTTACCAGTAAATGCATTTTAAAGTCTGATGTGATGTGGCAAAAGGACTGTGATTAACATGCCCCGGTAAATGTGTGCGTAGTATTCTCATGGTTATTTGTGGTGTGATGTAAGTGGTGAATTGTTTGATGTATATTTACTGTAAGTGCTCTGAGACCCCACGCTGCCCTCTGCTGACACGACCATCATTTACCCTCTCCCTTCCCACTCCTCTGCACTGAACCCTCCTGTTCACAGCTTCACTCCCTCATTAACCAAACAACTCCTCGTATGTCCCTCATAAAACATCCCACTTGCAAAGTTATATAGGAAACACAATCCCCCTTTTCCACTGGTCAAAAAACCCACTAACATCTGGCTTTTGTCTGCAGGCACGGACACAATTACAGACTCAGGTTTTTATTAGTTTTGTTCGGCAGTGACCACAACATGGCCCCTGGTGACGGCACTAGTTTCTTCTTTATTTTGTCAATGTAGACGCTGGCGCTGCACCTTTTCTGACCTGACATGGAAATGCAAACTCATGTACTGGTGCTTTTACCAGTATTTAAAAAAAACCTGCATATATACCCACTAATTTTGGTGTAAGAGGTGATAGATGAAGAGACGTCGATACACTAAATCCCTCTGCTCCAGCTTGTTATTCCAATTGACCTCCCATTGATTTCTATAACACCTTTGGCTCCTGTTTAATTTGAAAGTGCATCAGTCAGTAGGAAGCAGCAGGGAAATCAGATCCAGTTTCATTGATATAAATAGCAACTTATCGACTGTCCTGAAAGCAGCGGAACACAAAGAACAGATTTATCAAATGTTACACATGAAGAACGTCAGTATGTTATTTGACATGTGCCCGTTTCTGGGAAAGAGACGACTGCTGAGTACAGCTTCATAGTTGTTTCCGAGAAAAAAGCACTGGCGAGCTTGAACGAGCGTCCACTCGGGAGTGAATGGTCATCTTTGTGAGTGTTCGTAATTACTTGTTCACAGGGTTGATTGCATTACTGTGTGGCTCTCCCTCATCGCCAGTGGAGCCCTGGACGATATCAAAAGTGGGGAAGGAATGCTCCGATGCAGCCGCTTTTATTGGCTGATTGCTTTTGCCTGAACGGAAGAATTGCCTATTGTGTGTCAGCAGTAAAATGGCTTCTCGTGCTTCGGTGTAAGAGTTCTTTCCCAGCTGAGGCAGACTTTTTTTTTTGAGGAGTTAGAACCATATCGTATAATTGTCAACGCTGCTCATTCTGAGAGTGTGTCCCAGCAGCCCCAGCTTGAGGAGCTCTCTCTCTGAATGTCACCTGTTCTCCTATTCCGGGGGCTGGCTCCCATCTGGGCTTGGCCTGATCACATGTTTGTCCTCCGCTCCTGTTTCCTATTCCTGCCACCTGATACCTGTCACCTGCTACTCGGTGGGCCAACACCCTCTTTGTCTCTCTGTGGCTGTGTCCTTTCCTGTTGTTTGTATCTCCTCACTCCTCCTCCCACTTCTCCCTCCGTCAGGTGGGGTCGCAGTGTGAAGTACTAAACTCATACTGGGAATTTTGTTTTGTTTTTCGACCAGTACTGGTAAAACCTAGATAGATTCTGGGGGGGGTGGCGGCATTCTTGTTTGTACCCACATACACAAAACTAGTCAAGAGCAGGAAGTGTCTGTCAACGAGGAACAGAATGGCGCTGAAGTGCCGCAGTTCTTTTGGCAGCGTAATTGTCGAGCTGTCTCCCAGAAATGCTGTACTGTGTGTGTGTGTGTGTGTGTGTGTGTGTGTTGCACGTCTGTCGAGTATAAACCTGACAGTAAACAACAAAGCAGGTTTTGTGTTATCTGATTTACAACAGTTAGAAGACAGTGAGGTGTAAAGGCTTATTTCTGCTACCTTTTACGTACAAAATAAAAAATGCCAGTTTCAAACAACGTAACCGTTACTGCTCATACTTCTGTGCGTCCTTAGTGTTTGCATGGTTGTTAAGCGATGCATCCACTAGAGTGCGGCACAGAGTCCAGAGGTTCAGACAACAAACATGTCACAGGTGGAGGAGGATGTAATGATGCACCTCTTAAAGAAAAGGTAAAACACTACATTTGACCCCAAGTCCGTTAGTTTCTTACCAACTCGCAAAGTCTCCTGCCATCGTTGACATGTTGTCCTCGTGTCCTATGGGCATCTCGTGGAACCGTTGGTCCCCCCCTTGCTTTTTTGTGGTACTGCTTTGTTTTGTTTATTTGTTCTGCATCAGCAGACATGCACAAATATGTAGGACATGATCGTGACATGACTACAAACAACAAGCCTCGCCTGTTTCTGTTTCGTAACATTGAGCGTAAACAAGTCTTAACAGCGACACATTTTATAACACAAATCCCATTGAAGGAGGAGGAGCTTGGAAATTGTCTGGATATTCCAATTAAGCATATTCATCTTCACCTTTATTGATACACATTTTATTTAACTTTTTTATAGTCGGCTCTTTCTACCTTGCTTTTATTTTAATATACCTGTTGCACTGGTGAGCAGACGGGTTTCTCCTTGTCCAACACCTTTCATTATATGTTGACCCTTAGTTATCTTGCATATGACAAATAACACTTGAACACAAGGGATGTTTTCAGTGCTGGACTTTGCTGACAACCTAAGCTTTAATATGAATTCACGTCTAGTCCCCAAGCTCGCTGACGTCTGCTTTCCAAAAGAATGCCTGAATAATGAGTGTAAACAAATTCCTATCCAAAAAGCAAGTTCCTCTAGTCCTCCATCCCTCCGTCTGAGAAGTGGATTGGTGTTTCACAGAGCGGACAGTGGCTCCTCTGTTGCCTGCAGGACCAGGGACTGATTGAGGGGTTAATATCTGAATAGTTTGGGCCTGTTGCCCTTGCTGTTCCCTGCTAGCCTGTCTTGTCCGTCAATCTGAACCACAGATGACACACGGACGCACGCAGCGCTGCTGGCAGAGGAATGTTTCTGAAAGCTGCCCTGTTCAACAACCAGGCTCTTGTGAAAGCACTTGGCATGGCCACAGCCGCAGCACTCTCCTCAGCGCTCCTATCGAAGGACGCTTTGTTCGGTTGGCTTTGCAACAGCAAGGAGGAGTGTTTGGGAATAAGAGGATGGGGTGTTTTAAAAAGCTGCTCTGGAGTAGGAGCCCCTCTGAATATACAGAATGTTTTTGTGTGTTTAATTACAGGTATGATCAGGAAAACAATCTACAACCATATGAATTTATGATGTGCATTTTTCACTATGGGATTTGATCAATGAAGAAGCAAATTTACTGATGCTTCGGTCTTAACTAACTTTCCTTATTTTTGTCTGCAGCCTTTCTTCAGACTACTGAACCTACGGAAGCTTGGCCTGAGTGACAATGAGATCCAGAGGCTGCCACCTGAGGTGGCCAACTTCATGCAGCTGGTGGAACTGGACATCTCCAGAAACGGTACATAAATACATGCATATAGAGCAGGGAAGTGAAATCTGATAAAACGTGGTTATTGAATAAATCTCCCTGCCCTGGATTCACACCTATAAGACAATCAAAACAGGGCTTATTCTCCATGAAGCACCCACAAGTGAATGCCAACTGTGCCCTTAGTTATACATGTCATGTCAAGTTATACAAAACCCATTCCAGCAACGCCTGCATATATTATAATATGCTGCTCATCATCTATAACACACACACACATATCCTGCCCTCTCTTTGTCCTTGCACGCTGCACACAAACACACTGAGGCAAGAAGGGCCTGTGTGGCAGATATGAGACATCTGCTCTGCTCCACACTGCACCAGGTGCTGTGAGAGCAGTGTGCAGTGGCCTGTAAGGGCCTTTCCCATCTGTCTGCCTGTCTGCTCCTGCTGCAGGACCACGCCGGGCCAGATGACTGTCATTGGCTCTGTAGGGATTTCTTAACATGCACCTGCAGGGTCCAGTGGTAGAAGTGCTTCTCCTGGTCAGACCAGTGGGTCGTTTTTCCACCTGTGCCTTGTATATGTGCAACAAAATGAGCAGGAAAGAGTTCATCTTAATCTTTATCCCAAACCCTTTATCGTTTTAAGTTATTTATTAATGCACAGACTTAGAAATTAACTGTAAAACTGATAAAGGAAAAATAAAGATGTCACTTTAAACTTTGAACACAGCCGCCCTAGTACAGCTTTCTCTTCTGTCTCTCATTTGACTTTTCCGTTCTCTCTCTTTTCTCTGCTTTTTCCATCTGGTTGTGATTACAAAGAACTTAAAATGATTCAGTCTATAGAATGTGACCCCTTTCTCTCCTCATCCGTGTGTTCATGGTGCTGACTCTGGTTTCCCCCCCACCTTTTCTCCTGCAGACATTCCTGAGATCCCAGAGAGCATAAAGTTTTGCAGGGCCTTAGAGATCGCAGACTTCAGTGGAAATCCCCTCTCCAGGTAAGTGGATTGGAACGGCCCATTGCACCATTCATCAACACTGGGAGCAAATGTTGTGCTTGCTCAGATGGAACAAGGAGGAGTAAAGAATGAAAAATGAAACAAGGCATTGAAAATGTTGTTTGCCTGCTTTAATAACTTTTTTTTCCAAATTTTAAATGTGCAGCAGGAATCTTACTTGTTTGAATGTACAGTCTGCGTTTCATCCTGGTGGCTAAGAAGTAGTAATAGATGTGAATGGCTCTGAAACCTCTCATTTCCAACATGCGTTATCAATGGTCATGGAACAGACCTACGACCAATCAAGCAATTAAACGCATGACATTGCAGAAAGCAGGAGATCATGTTCTGTCCAGTCAATACTGAGTCATGGTAGATTCAACAGACCTTATCACCATCAGATATCTCGGTTATAACCAAAAATTCTTCTGCGACTTCAGGCGGAACTGAACCGTCAGTTCTGTGAAACCTTGCCCGATTTTAAGATAACTGCCCGGCCAGTTTCTGGAGGGACGGATGGAAATCGGTCTGAATGGGAGTCGGGCCAGAACCATCTGTGAGAGTGAATAAATATGAGCTCATTGATTGGTCTGGATTCCAGGCTGAGAATTATTCATCGTACAGAACAAAAGCCTGGAAGAGATCAAGCCTTGGGTGATGATGTGCTCTCTTTACAAGCATGGCTGTGAATGGCATTAAGTGCCTTTACAAACTAATCAGGAAACCAGTATCTTGTAGTTAATCTCAAAGTTAGCTTATAGAAAAAGCAACGGAACCAGTGACAAAAGCTTTTTTGTGAATACTTATCTAAAGGGCCTTTAGTGTGTGTGTTTGTGTGTGAGTCTAGGCCCCACGAGTTGTACAGCAGAGACCTAAGAGACACTCACCACTAATGTCCCCTCCTGTCTTTCTCCCTCAGATTGCCAGATGGTTTCACTCAACTCCGAGCGCTGGCTCACTTGGCACTCAACGATGTGTCATTGCAGGCACTGCCCAACGACATTGGAAAGTATGTAAATGTGCACAACAGCTCATAGTAGAAAATCTGACATGAAATAATACTGAACAAGATGACTGCTGTGCTCTTCTATCTCACCATTTATAAAAATAATTATAGCAGTAAAAATGTTTTATCACATACATTTTCCAACTCCACTCTTGCATAGTTTAGAATATATGATTACAAATACTTGGGAAGAGAGCAGAAGTTATTTGTCAAGGAAAAATACCTACACTTTCCTATTCCAGCTGATGAAATGTGAGGAAATGTGAGTTCTCTGTGGCTGTTTGTTATATATCTTTGTGATTTTGGGTAAAAACAAACAATTTGACTGAAGATCTCAATTACTTGTAAAAACTTGAAGCATCAGAGAACTGAGCAGATTTCCCTCAGAGTGTAATTCTGTTGTCAAGTGGGCTCTGAGGCAGCTGGGCTCCGGGCCACTGTTGCGTTCAGGCAGATGGAAGAGCCCCTCACTGTGCCAGGCACCCCAGACAAACAGACCTTCCATCTGACTAACCAACCTGCCTCTCCCCCCCCCCCCCAACCTCTCTTCCCGATGCCTGCCAACCTCTACCCCTCTTCTTTATCCCTCTTGCCTCCTCTCCGCAGCCTGGCCAACCTGGTGACGTTGGAGCTCAGGGAGAACCTGCTGAAGTCTCTGCCCTCGTAAGTGTCATCATAAGTATACATGTACTGAGCTTGGTGTCTTATCTCATTACTCATCACCTCCACTGTTAATTCTGCTGTTCACATCAGCATCAGGTTCCTCTTGAACACTAACCCTTTGGATAACATGTCTCTCAATGCAAATTAAATAGCGTGAACGGATGGTATCTTGTCATATGCAAAGCTTTACCCTTTGTTGTTGCAGGGTGCATATTTGTGTGACTTACCCATTGTGCTATTTTTGTGTGTGTGTGTGTTTAGGTCACTCTCTTTTCTGGTGAAACTGGAACAACTGGACCTGGGCAGCAATGAACTGGAAGTTTTGGTGTGTGAACAACTCGTACTGTTTAATCCCATGATACAGTAGATGACTCAATCTGCTCTCAAGTGCTCAAAGAACAACTGTAGTTGTGTCTTAAAATAGCAAATGTTATGTTTGCACTGTTAGTGCGGCACGTACACTGAGTGACAAGTGTCACAAATGTCCTTCTCACATTCCCAAGACTGTAATTATGATCCAACCCATGTTGACCCTGCATAACAGAGCAGAGCCGGTCTGTCACACCTGAGGCCTGCACTGTACCCCGGGGTGAGCGGTGCTTCTAACCTGGGAACACCCACCTGTCTCAATAGAACAGGGTAAACAATGCCTAATGACCTGCCAGGGGCGGAGTCTGAGCAAACACTTGACATCATGATCAAACCTTTGCCTGTCTTGCATGTCTGACATAAACCACCGATTCACTGACGTCTCCTTAATTTCATTTATCCTTTAGAGTTTAATTTGACCTAGTTTTAGGCTATGCTATAACTTTTATAGCAAATAAAATGATCTACAATCAAACATATCCATTTAATTGAAATCTAGTTTGTGTGTGTGTGTTTGGGGCACATGATTTATATTTGCAAAGGCCACAGCCTCTTAATAGTTTTTAAATGGTGCAGATTTCCACTCACTGTTACGTGTGTTCAGTTCCTCACTCCCCCGACTTCTCACCACAGATATTACCAAACATAAACAACCTTCTTCTATCTCTTAGCCGGACACCCTCGGGGCCCTCCCCAACCTGAGGGAGCTGTGGCTGGACCGTAACCAGTTGTCCTCATTACCACCAGTGAGTATCATTTCATAATACAACTTTTTTATTATTGTTCCCCTGTTGCAAAACACTTTTCTCGAGACTACACGTGCAGGATTAACTCCCACCAGCAGACTTCCTCCCCTTGTTTCTGTTGTGCACGTAATGGCTGTGTTGTGTCTCTGTCTCTAACTGTAAGTGGTATTTATTGTGCGTAGGAGCTGGGGAACCTCCGGAAACTGGTGTGTCTGGATGTGTCAGAGAATCGTCTGGAGGAGCTTCCCTTGGAGATCAACGGCCTCCTGGCCCTCACTGACCTGCTGCTCACACAGAACCTGCTGGAGGTCGTCCCAGACAGCATAGGTGAATAATTCAGAGGGAGAGAAGGAAACATTGTCTACTGAGCTAATTTTGAAATAAGTTTCACTACACCAGAAGTTACTGTCATTGCCACCATGCAAAATCATGATAAAGATAAATTAAAAAGTTGATCAATAGTATTTTGTTTGCTAAAGGTTTTTGTTCTTTCTTGTGATTTCTGGGGGTGAAATGTACTTTCAGTCATAATTGTGTATAATATATAATTGTTGACTTGAATTCAGGGACATTCCCACTGTGTGGGTGGCTTTGCTCTGCTCAGTTAGAACAGCACTGCCCTCTAGTGGAACAAATATTCCACAGCATGGGTTCTTTTAAGAAACAGTTCAAACTTTAATTACGCTCATAAAATACACGTCAAACAATCACCTATGATACATGAAGATTTGTTTGGTGCCAAAGTTGTAACAATATTGTTGTGTTATTGCTCCAGTTTGATGAACACTGTTGTGCTTTGCTCCCAGGTTGTTTGAAGCAGCTGTCCATACTGAAGGTGGACCAGAACAGACTGACCCAGCTGACCGACTCAATAGGGGAGTGTGAAAACCTCACAGAGCTGGTTTTGACGGAGAACCTTTTACAAGTAAGGATATAAACCGCTTAAGACTGCTGTGCGCGGACCCCGTTTGGATTTATCCACGCTCATTAATATCTAAGTCCCATTAGCAGCCATTACGTTTCAATATTGATTTTACAGATTATTAATGGCCTCTGTCTCCCTCCATTAAAGTCACTTCCTCGCTCTCTGGGCAAACTGAAGAAGCTGACCAACCTGAATGTAGACCGCAACCGTTTGGGCAGTGTGCCCAAAGAGCTGGGCGGCTGTGCCAGCCTCAACGTTCTCTCCTTGAGAGACAACCGCCTTGGCAAACTGCCTGCCGAGCTGGCCGATGCTACTGAGCTGCATGTGCTGGATGTGGCTGGAAACAGGTAACCTCACGGAGCACCTTGAGCTGTTAATAATGCAGAGTCGATTTTGGACTATTATCAGCATCCCTAAATCCTTACATATAGACGTATTTCATAGCTTTGGTAGAAATTGATATACTGCCAAACCGCAAGCAAAAGCATCACTTTCATTCCACCCCAACCCTTCTTTTGACCCGTGTTGTGTATTAAAAGTGTTTTAAGGTCACAGGTGGATCATATTTCACTTTAAATAACGCAAAAGCACATGTTGCAGCTCGTCTCACCTCATTTCCTCCTCTCACCAGATTACAAAACTTGCCTTTTGTGCTGACAAACCTCAACCTGAAGGCCATGTGGCTCGCAGAGAACCAGTCGCAGCCGATGCTCAAGTTCCAGACAGAGGATGATGAGCAAACTGGAGAGAAGGTGTTGACCTGCTATCTACTGCCCCAGCAGCCTTCCCCAAGCCTAGGTGAGCATCACTCTGCTCGAGCAACTTGAGGTTTGATCATGAGACAGGAGGGAAACTTGGCTCATGTGTGCGTATATCTATCACGTCAGTTTAACATCCGTCTCTATCTGCACTTTTCATCCTTTTCCCCACAGAAAACTTGCTACAGAACAGTGTGGATGACAGCTGGACAGACAGCAACCTGAACCGAGTGTCTGTCATTCAGTTCCAGGAAGAGACCAAGGCTGAGGACGAGGATGATGAGGCTGCAGCAGAGCGCAGAGTGAGAAATCTTAATCAATGTTGTAAAGAATCAATCAAGTCCTAAAGATTATTGATTATTTTTTATTGTCAAAAGGAGGTTTTTAATCTGTTGCCTTTCCTGCAGGGTCTTCAGCGCAGAGCCACACCGCACCCCAGCGAGCTGAAGGTGATGAAGAAGGTGATTGAGGAGAGGAGGAATGAGGCCTACACAACCAGATTTGAAGGAGAAGAAGAGTCCTCTGACCCACAGGTGAATCCCACATACTATGAAATTACGATTATGTCAGGTTCTGCAGGTTGTAGTAATCTCACAGGCTGGTGAAGTACTAGAAGTATTTTGTGCACGCTTGGGTTATTGATTCTAATTAACTAACACCGGTGTTATTGGTTTTAGGGGAAACGGCTCAGCGACCTCTCCAATCAAAGTCACGACTCCCAGGTATCCAACAGCACAATATCGGCCACCTCCCACGAGGAGAGACAGAACACGACGGCCGTCTTGCGGAGGGAGGATCACGTGGACGGCCGTTCCCCTCAGGAGGACGAGCTGGACGAGATGGAGGTGGAGTACATTGAGGTGAAAAATCTAAACTTCATCAGACTCGGTCGACAGAGCACCTTTTCATTGGTGTGTATTTGTTTTGAAACTCTAAACTCTCCTGTTCTCCAGCCAACTGTGCACTTTGCAGAGGAGCCCATCATCCGCTGCAGGGATGAGGACGAGGACGAGGACGGGGAAGACGTTGAGAGGAGCGATGAAGAGGAGAGGCTGACCATTCCCGCAGAGAAGCAGCGTCTGATCCGAAAGGACACGCCGCATTACAAGAAGCACTTCAAGATCACCAAGTTGCCCAAGCCCGAGGCGGTGGCCGCACTGCTGCAGGGCTACACTGCTGACAGCCTCAATGCTCAGAAAAAGGCGGCTGAGGAGGAAGAGGAGGATGAAGATGAGCAGAGTATTGGTACCCCTCAGCCCCCTCACAGAGTGGATGAGCTGGAGGACAGCCGGCAACATGTCAACTCCAGTCAAGTGAAGGTAAAGGAGAGATCCCAGCACTGGTAGGATGCAGCTCAGGAACGTAGGAGTCGCTGGATAGAGATAAGAACATATATGAAAGGAAATTTTACTTGATAAAACAAACACACCAAATTACTAAATTAGCTTATTTTGAGCTTTGAAATATTATTTTTATGTTATAGGAATATATTTTTATCATGTATTGTTTTGCCTTGCTCATCGCCTCTATGCAAACATGTAATACTGTATGCATAGAGTGCCCCTACCACCTTGCAAGTTGCATTCAGTTTGGAGTGGGCTGCTTGCATCTTTAAGTATGCGGCATGGCATGAAGGGTCACTGTGAAAAACACAGACGCCTGGAACCTGCAGCTCCTGCAGAACTTTCATTTGCTTTGTCTCACAAAGACCAGATGTCTTGAGCTTCACATATGATGTCATCATCAACACAGGGATGTACAAACCTGCACCATGATTACAAGGACACCGATATTCCAATATTAACCTGATTAAGACAACAGACCCTGCTCAAACCGAATAAGGTCATACTCGATATATGCTTTAATAGAATCAAGATATGTGGATTTAAATAATAATGTCACCCACTGCTTGATGATGTTAAATTCTGGGCGATGTATTCATGCAAATTTATATTAGGTTAGATGTAATGAAAATAAGGCTCTGTAACATATAAACTGGAATATTCTGTTAACAACTCATAAACATCATAATCAAAATGTATTTTATCTTGAATAAGGTCAATAGACAGATTATTGGTGTCCATGTAAACACGATCATTGTATTGATTTTCAGTTAAAGATCAGAGAACTGGCACTTACAATGTTTCTGTGTCCTTTTAAAGATTGCATCTCGATCGTTGTTTATGTAGAGGAACCAGATATGAGCACAAGCAGCTGCAGGCTGAGTTCAGCCTTTCTTGCACAACACTCGCCTGATTCAATACTAAACTTCTCACCATGTTATCAGCCATCTCCTGATTTATTAGAAATTTTTTACATTTTCACATTTCGCTGCTTTTTTTATTTTGTAACATTGTGTGTGTGTCTGCTGGTGGGACTGGAGCGAGTGACGTCTGCTGAGGTGCTGCTTGTGAAAACAAATCGTATTGATCATAAGTATTTGCTGGAGACTCCTGTTGATTTATCATGTAATTTATAGAAATAATGTTTTTAACACTATGATCAAGCATCGTCATCTCACCAAATCTGTTGTGTGTTTGTGTGTGCGTGTGTGTGTGTGTGCTTTGTGTGGATGACCTCAGACCAACCAGAACATGTATCGGCAGAGCTGGAATGTGAGATCTAACGAGCCTTGTTTGTGTCATATGGTAATAATCCATTATGGGATGTTTAAGTTACTATTGATAGTCTGATTCTTCTAGTTTCTTATAAAATTGTTCACCTATTTTCTTAAACTCTCTGTAAATTACTTTTGCACCTAGATATATTTTATTTTCTTGGCTGAATCTTCTCTAATGTCTCGAAGTCTTTTACATAAAAGGGCCTTATGTCTAAGTTAAGACTTCATACTGGAGGAAACTGCTATTTGTGGTGTGGAGGCTTATTCTGGTTCGGGAGCTTCTGCCTTCTTTTGTCCGCTCTCTCTACACTGTTTGTTTTGTGCTGTAGCTCAGCTCCTTGGGTCTTGTCTTTCCATCTCTGCCTGTATTTGCTTTTGGTGGCTGGGGAGCGACTGGAACGTATCGCTTCTGCTTGGCGGTGGCCTGTCCCGGTGGCCTGCAAGCAGACAGTGGATGATGTGTGTGTGTGTCTGTGTGTGTTTGGTGACGTTTATGGAAAAGTGTGGCGAAAGTGTTTTTTCTGTGTGTGTGCGCGTGAGCATATTTTTATTTTGGCCTGACTAATCCGCATGCCTCTTGCTGGTTCCTGTCCTAACAGGGGGTGTCATTTGATCAAGTCAATAATCTGCTGATTGAACCTGCTCGAATTGAGGAGGAAGAGGTCTGTACCTACTCTTTCCACTCTGTCTCTCTGTGTCCCCTCACTCACCCACTCTCTCACCCACCTGTACTCTGAGGTGGAGAAAAGTACCCACAGAAATCCATTGTAATTCAAAGCCAATCACTAGGGACCCCCTAACCATAACTCATATGGGAGATGGGCAGTGTGGCAGAGCCTGGATGCAGGAGCGCAGTGACCATAATGTAATTCAAAGTATTGTTTTACACAGGATCAGAGGGCATCAGGGAGAATTATCCTAAATTTCCATATGTTGACAATGCACTAAAATCGTTAAAAGTACGGTAAACTGAGTCCTAAGGTGTTTGGCTGTTTGGAGACCAGAACTTTTTTTATTTTTCTCTATTTGTTCATTTTTCTGTTGATACTTAAAAAAGTTTAGATCCAAGCGCCCTGCACGGTAAGTCTGTGGTTAGTTGCACAGAATAATTAGGTGTGATCCACTGAGTCCTGTTCGGCTATTCGCTGAATAAACAGTGCAAAGTAAATATTGAGAGCAGGTTTGTTAGTGAAACAGAATAACATAGATCAGCATATTCAGCATATAACAGGCGAGGTAGGGCCAGAACAAACTTCTGTTAGCACAGAAATGCTCTCGTTGGATGCCGTGGCAAAGATAAATTCTTTGGAACTTGCGTGAAGTGTTTATTAGTCCCCTGCATTTACACAGTCCCGTGTCTAGGTGATATAATTAAACCTGTCAATCATAATCATACAAATCCCAGTCCTGTATCCAGCTCTGCCACGCTACACCTCTCCTGCCTTTCCTCTGCTTCTGCTGCTTCGCCTCTTTTCATCCTCCCTGTCCACGCTGTGTTGCCCTGGTGTGAGTGGGCTGGTTATTACACTGTGATGTGGGCAAGTCCACATCACCGTTTCCTCCAGGTTTTTATATTCTCTTTTTAGATACACGGGTTAAGAAAGAGCCTGTAACTCTTAAGCTGCCAGAAGAAGAGCTCCAGATGAGAGAAGAAACTGACTTCCAGATAGATAATATTATTTTTTATAACGTCATAATGCAGAGATTACAAACTAGACATTGCGTACTTGACATCTGCCGTCATGACTTCACTAAATTGTGTTTTTAATCCCATGTTGATTTGTTTTCATATTTTTTTGCATGTTTTTTTGCAGAATTGCATATGAATGTGTATAAAAACTGCATTTTATTGAATGATATCATCTTATTATCACATCTGCTGGGGTTTGGACCCCACTACAGATCTGTCTCCACATCCAGGACACGGCACACTCCTCTTTCCCTTTTCCCTTCCACCTGTTCCTCATCTGTCTTTATTCCTCCTCCTTTTTGCATGGCTTGCATATACACAGAATGTATACACAGTCTGTTACGACTTATTTAGCTTTACCTCACATTTTGAAGACTATTATTCCAAATATATACAATACATTAATGCAGTATATTTTCTGTGAGGGTCTAGAGTCTGAATCCAAGTGAATAGGGCTTCTGACAGTTTATATCTGAAGTCTAATGTCGGTGAAGTGAGAAGAAACAGCAGATTTGATGTTTTGAATAAACCTACAAACAAGATCTCAAATTAAGGCACAAAAAAAACCTCCACCTTCCACTTTTATTGACATTAGGCTTCTAACAAGTCAAAGTGTCTCTCAGTCATTCATACATCCCACACGGCATGATCACAGGATGACCCTGAAAAGATTGACGCCACCTTCTGGCAGGAAGAGGGAGATCACCCACAATTTAAGTCAAAAGAAGTCTATTTGAAAGTAACTGGCAAATTTAAAAGAACAAACAAATTGTGGGCTTACCTCCCTCTCTATCTGTCTTAAGTTAAGTGGTGTTAAACAGGATGTCACTAGTAGTTGTGCTGACTCCCCCCTCCTCAACTTGCAGCACACCCTGTCCATCCAGCGACAGACAGGCGGTCTGGGAATCAGCATTGCCGGAGGGAAAGGATCCACGCCTTACAAAGGAGATGACGAGGTGAGACCCCTACCTGGAATATGGATATGTTCGATAATTCAGAAGTAATAGAAGACGTTAATTAAATGTTTCTGTTTTATCTGTGTCTGCAGGGAATCTTTATCTCCAGAGTATCTGAGGAGGGTCCTGCAGCCAGAGCGGGGGTCAAAGTGGGAGACAAACTCTTAGAGGTAAAGAGCCGAGGAGACTAGCCGGCATTTTCAGTTTACGTTGTCTGATTATCTTTAGAAACTCTTCCTGTTTAATAATGAGATTTGTAATCAGAAAAGCATCTTCTCTGTTCTTTGCCACAGGTGAACGGAGTCGACCTCAATGAGGCAGAACATCACACAGCGGTGGAAGCTCTCCGCAGCTCCGGTGCTTCAGTGTCCATGTCGGTGCTCCGGGAGCATATGGTGGAGCCAGAGAACGCCATCACCACCACGCCACTGAGGCCGGAGGACGACTACTTCCCGCGGGAGAGACGCAGCAGCGGCATCGCCTTCAACATGGAGCCCAGCCTCAGCGGGCCCATGCAGCGGCTGTCCACCTCCCTGTTCCGCAACGACAAGGGGCTGGGATTCAGCATCGCGGGGGGGAAAGGCTCCACGGCGTACCGCACAGGGGACACGGTGAGACACAGACATCGACAATTATTACTTTTGATGTTACAGTTAATATTCATAGTGCTAAAGGCCAAATCAGACTAATGGAGTCTGTGGATCATGACTTTCATTTAAAGGGGAAAGATGACACCAAGACAAACATCTAAGGCTGCAGACACAATCTATCATGGATAAATAAAGGGCATATTTATAACGTGTATCATCTTGAAATTAGGGAAGTTGGGTCACAAAGTGTTTTCAGTAACTGTCTCAGCCACCGGGATCTGCGTTTACAGCCGTCACCAGGGGGACGGAGATATGAATAGCCAGCCCTGACACCTGATAGGTTCACTGTAGCTGGACAGGGTGAGGTGTATATTTGGGCCAGGGCGATACCACATTGCAGCTTGTGCAGCTCATGAAGCCCACAAAGAGGAAAGGACTCATACACGAGTGATTTAGGCTGATCTCAGTGTAAGTCACGCCGTCTCTTTCAGGAGCTTTTTGAAATGGATGCAGTGACTTTGCAGTTGTTGATGTGAGGAGACGTCACTGGAGACTTTGCTCCTGCGTGTGTTTTTTTTAACTTTTAGTTTCGGTGTCGCCGACTAGAAGTTCAGCAGGATTTTATTTGGTTAAACCAGGGTTCGTACGGTCATGGAAAACCTGGAAAAGGCACGAGATTTTTAAATGTGTTTTTCCAGGCTGGAAAAATCATGGAAAAAAATAATCTCCCAAAAGTTTAGGAAAAGTCATGGAAATTTGTTATTTTCATATTTTCATGATGTTACGCTGAGTTTTAAATAATTCATATGATTTTAAAGATATGTTCAAAATATAAGCAGGCATACTTGGGTTTGTGTCATTTAAGGTATACTGTATGCCTTGGAATTCAATTTGTTAGTTTGAATACTACATTTTTTTACTTTTTCACGTATTCACAGAGATTTCACAAAATGTTCGGTCATGGAAATTTGGTTTAAAGTTATGAAAAGTCATGGAAATCCCTTGGTCAAAATGAGTATGACCCCTGTTGAACAAAGTGTGTAATATGTTGGGGGGGGGGGGGGGGGGGGGGGGTGTAACATGCCTCAGGGGTTGTGCTTTACAAAAGTGAATCTTAATGATAAAATACTGTGCGTTTAATCAGTTGTTCTGAATTTGTTTGTTTGTAAAAACCTGAGGGATTGTCAGGGAGAGAAGATGCAAGTGTCTCACAATTACCTTTTTATAAAACCATATGTTATAAAATTATCTTTTTTTATGTCTGGTTCTAAATGTGGAATATCACATGCTCACCGAATGGTAACAGTTCAGAATTAGCAAGGTTTGGAAATTGCTAGATTCTTAACTGTGTAGTGTGCAACAAGTGAAAGCTAAATATTTATGGAATGGTATTATTTATCTATTTTGAAATATGCTCTATTAGCAACACCTTTTTTATTGATGGTCATGGTTTTAGCACAGCACCAGAAAGTTTGTTTACATGTTTCTTTTGTCTGTTTTTTAGGGAATCTACATCTCTCGCATTGCAGAGGGTGGAGCGGCCCACAGAGACAGCACGCTGCGTGTAGGAGACCGGGTGATCACTGTGAGTTCCACCGATCTCATCTTGACTACATGAGAAAGTTCACTAAAGAAGAACTCTGTTTTTATTGTTGAATAATGCAGAACTAGCTCTTAATGGCTCCTGGTGCAACATATCTACTCTCCCTTTGTTTCCTCTACTGATCGATGTCATCTTTGCTTTGCTGTCCTGTCAGCACAATAGTTCCTACATGTGTTTATTCAATATCGTGTCACTCACTGTAAATCCACCAGTGATGACAGATTTTGATAAGTCCCTCCAGTCCACTGATTATAAGACTGCTCCTCTTTCATAGTAACAGTTTCTCCTCTTTCCTGCGGCAGTTTTTTCTTCCTCTTCCTTCGTAGCCCGCCTCTTCTCCTCTTCCTCTCTTCCTCTGCATGCTCACTAATGCATCACGTGCCTCTCTTTGCCTGCGTGGTGGTGGGGATGGTGTTGAGGGTGGCGGTCTAAGCCTGCAGGCCCGCTGCCATGGCAAACCTGTGTGTTAACATGGCAGCAGGCACCGCAGCATTACTGCCGATGGTAAGAGCTGGTGCTGTCGGGTCAGAGCTGACCTCTGCTTGTCCCAGTTCAGGGTTTAAGGTCCTGCATGCCTGAAAGATGCCTCTACTTCTAATCCGACAGAGGGCGTTTTCAAAACTAACGAATGAATATTTTCTTTAAGGCAAAGTTGCAGATGATAAAGAACTTCCCTGTTTGCCTTTGTTGACTTAAGCACAAACGTTTTGGACACTTGTGATTTAAGTAAACAAAGGCAAGAAAGTGTTCGGGAAGTTTGTTAGAAGATTTCAGCACAAGCGTTAATAAACTGAGGAGAAATAGCTTTGCTTGCTCGTAGCCGCTCTCCCTTAGGGAAGCTCCAGCAGCTCAATCTGCCTGCAGCAGCCTGCTGTTGCTCCTGCTTCCTCTTCTCTCTGCCTGCTCCTCTTGCTCTGTAGGTGTTGGGTTCTTCTTTAAATAACATTACTCACTTTAGTGCACCCACACAATCCCAGCGGATTCACAATGTGATAGATGTTAAATAGATTTCACCATAAAGATGTAGAATCTGATGAGAGATAAGTGTTCATCCTCCCAGTGGCAATTGTGGCCAGTTGCCACTGCCGGCGTTCTGCTGGGCTGACACCTTCCGTGGTTGCTTTTACTGTCAATCCAGATCAATGGTGTAGACATGACAGAGGCCAGGCATGACCAGGCAGTAGCTCTTCTTACCGGCACCTCCCCCACAATCGCTCTCCTGGTGGAGCGAGACCCGAACGCACCAGGGGGCTCTCCAGGTCAATCCCGGGCACGTGCCCACTCCCCTCCACCCCCAGAACCCTCCGATTCTCCGGACCAGGAGGAGGAGGGCCTCTCGAGTCAAGGGAACAACCTGAGTCGGATGGAAGACGAGTACCCAATCGAGGTGAGGTGCCTGGAAGTGACTTGGGCAGTGATTTTTGGGTTTATTAGATCATGCTTTGGAAGTCTCACTGAAGAACTCAGTGTTAATGTTTGTTTATGTGGCCCCTGCCTTATCCTTAATGCTGTCCAGTTCCAGAGAAGATGGTGGCTGGTATGAGGACTTGATCTCATTTAAAACAGTGGTGTTCTTTAGATGGCAGCTGTATAATTCCCAGTGAGGGAATAATGCAAAGATATTGCTAAATTAGCTACTTATAGCTGTAAACATGTCCCAGTGAAAACGAGTTGGTTTGTGTTTTGTGGTTTTCAAATAGTAGAAATAGAGACCTGGCTGTTGGAAACAAAACAGCTCGATAACGATGAATTTCTGTTCTTTCTTCTTTATTAGAATTTACTTGTGATGTTGATTTAAATAACTCGGTTTGGATTTGTTATAATTTATTTTCTACCTCTGTTCCTAACAGGAGGTAATCCTGATGAAATCAGGTGGCCCCCCTTGGCTTGAGCATAGTGGGAGGCAGTGATCACGCCAGTCATCCATTCGGCATCAACGAGCCGGGAGTGTTCATCTCAAAGGTAAGATTTTAAGATTTCCTTGTTTTCTAAAAATGCTTCCACTCCTTAAATCTGCTGTAGTACTGTCGATGTTATGGTGCCTCACATTCCATGCTCCATTTGTCACCAGGTGATTCCTCAGGGGCTGGCATGTCAAAGCGGACTTCGCGTCGGAGACCGAATATTAGAGGTGAACGCCATCGACCTGCGTCATGCCACCCACCAGGAGGCGGTGCGAGCCCTGCTGGCCAACAAGCAGGAGATCCGTATGCTGGTGCGGAGGGATCCCTCACCGCCGGGGATGGAGGAAATCGTCATCCAGAAGCAGCCGGGGGAGAAGCTCGGCATCAGTATTCGCGGAGGGGCCAAGGGTCACGCTGGAAACCCCTTTGACCCCACGGACGAGGGAATCTTCATCTCAAAGGTAAGATTTTTAATTATGATTTCATAGTTACACATTTAGAAGCTTTTTTAATCACATTTAAAGATTCTGGAGCTCAGAGTTCCTCTTTTTGTAATGTGTGCATTTGAGGCTTGGCTGATCCTGGGTTAAACAGCTCGTCATTGGTTGATGTTCAAACAGGTGAGCTCAAGTGGAGCAGCAGCAAGAGACGCCCGACTGCAGGTGGGCATGAGGATCCTGGAGGTGAACAACCACAGCCTGCTGGGGATGACGCACACGGAGGCAGTGCGGGTGCTTCGTGCTGTGGGAGACTCTCTGTTCATGCTGGTGTGTGACGGGTTCGACCCAAACAAAGTGACAGCTGTGGAGGTGAGAAACTTCTGTTGTGTCTAAAGAAGATTCCCTAATTGTCCCCGAATTCAGATTGTCCAAAATCCAATGACGCATGACATTTAATTGACTCTAACTTGGAACTATTCTGTGTTTTATCACTACTTTTGCTGTAAAAACTGAAAAAGAAATTCTTTAAAATTATACACTGTTTTAAAAACTATTGTGTCTATTTACAGGCGTCTCCTGGGATCATTGCAAACCCATTTGCAACAGGCATTGTGCGCAAGAACAGTATGGAGAGCATCTCTTCTATAGACCGAGATCTGAGCCCAGAGGAAATGGAGATCATGCAGAAGGTACAGTGCAGTTTACATATTGTTTTATACACTCTTAATTCATCTTAGCTGATTATGTATACTTAGTTATCAGCTTCGGACCAGACACCAGAACCCACAGTAGAATTTGGTATCATCAAAACACTATTCATGTGGACGAGTGAGTCAAATGTTTGTTTCAGCGACACTGTGCTTCCACAGCACTTTGGTGTTAGAAATGGAATCAGGTTTGACTCACTCCAGCACACTGCACATACCCGTGTCTCCACCAGATCAGCCAGAAAGCGCCAGCACAGTTGTTTATTTTGTGCAGATTAGCGTTTGGGAGGCTGCCCGTCCTAAAGGAATGCAGGGGCCCGTCGGTTTTTATTGAATTCTAGTTTTTTGTTGTTCCTCTGAACCGACGCACACAGTTGTTTAGAGATTGTGGTGACACAGCCTTCGTCAGAGCCGACACTCATCACACGGACATTCTGTTGGTTTAAATGACTCAGGCGATCTAAGACGGTTATTGATCATTTATTGGGACAGTAAGGATCTTATGTCTTCTCCAGGAGTCTGAGATGGTGAGAGAGACGTCACAGTGGGAGCGAGAAGAGATGGAGAAAGTGGTGAGTTCAACTGACAATCGAGTTCTGTTGGGGAAAGGTCAGATCTGCAGATACGTGAAAGTACAATGAGGCGTTAGACTTTTTTTTGTTGGAGCGTTAGAGTCAGAGGCTCAGGTTTGTGTGTTACCGGGTGAATGAAGCTTCTCCTCTACACCCATGTGGGTATTGTGTTTGACAGAACTATTCCTGCAATGTCCTGCCTCGCATGCTTTTTCTGCTCCCATAGCTAATGAATAGATAACTTTTAATGTGTGTGGATTCTATCCCTTCTTTCCTCTCTCTATTTCTCTCTCTCTCTCTCTCTCTCTCTCTCTCTCTCTCTCTCTCTCTCATCTTTCCTTTTCCTTCGGCGTGTTTGGTGTAATACGAAATCATCCAATCATCTCCATACCCCCTCCATTGCTCTTCTGTTACTTCTCTCCACCTCTCCCCCCGGCATCACTTCTTCTCCTCCTCATTGCATCACTGTGTGGCTGTGTGGTTGGGTGTCTTCCCCTCTGTACTCTCCTCCTCCTCCTCCTCCTCCTCCTCTTCCTCCTCCTCCTCTTCCTGTCTTGGTGAAGGAGCAAATGCGCTTGGATCGTGAGGAGGCAACTCGCCTGCTAGAAGAGGAGACTGAGGTGAGACACTCCTCGACGGCAGGTCCTCAGGCAAACTCTCCTGTCTGTTTAAAAAAAGAACCACAAACACCACAAATCAGGTGCAACAGGATTTTTTTCCCCATGCAACTTATTCCTGGATTTTCAATAAATAAATCTCTGGTATTATTGAGAATGGGTTAGTTGTCCTGGAGAGTGTGAATGTGAGCTATGGAAACAGATGTGCAGGTGACACATGTTCATATTAACATGTTCCCAAAAGTCCAGGTGTTGAGATGATAGTTTGTTTCCGGAGGGTAAGGGAGAAATCATTCCAAACTCTCAATTTACATTCCCTTAATATAAAAACAAATAACATTTCAAGAGTTTTCTGTAGTCTGTTTATGTCGGAAATATGAAATTTGGGTACTAAACCTCGCAGCAGGTTTGTATACATTTTAATTAACAGCCATGTCCCAGTTAATCTAATGGACTTTGAATAAACCTCAGCCTAGACCTCTTCTCACCTCTGTTTCTATTTATTTCTCTGTAGAACATCGGCACTGGACCTTTAAAACTTGACTACAAAACCCTGGCTGCTCTTCCCACCACCAGTCTGCAGAAGGTCAACAGGGTGAGTGATCTTATATCTTAAAAAACTTACGGATGGCATCACTGGTTCTGAAGCTCAGACCTACCTCACCCAGCATTACCTTTTTTAAAAGAGTTCTTCTCAAAGAAAAGGTTTGTTTCTATCGAGTTGTAAATCGCTGGTTTTCTTGTGTGGCCCATGTTGGCCCCCAAAGCTCAGAATAGATTTCTTCATGGAATCCGACATATTTATGTCCCGTGAAAATTCTTGAGTGACGGGAGCGGGACTGTTGACCCCCGTCCATGTGCATAACCCCAAGTCGACATGACGGACTGGAAACCTCAGGCTCAAGAGGCCAAACCCATTAAAAAATATCCTTAAAAAACATTTGAAGAACAAGAGAAGACTCGACCAACTTGGACCCAGGATTTATCACAGACCTAGGAGTTTGGACAAAGGAATCTCAAGATCAAACTCATCTGGAAACACGGAGAAGACAGACGACTAACAGAAGTTTATATTCAGCACAAAGGAAGCTTGGCACTGTCCTGGTTGATAACCGGTCTAAGTGTGGAAGGGAGCGGTGGCGTGGTGGGGGGAAGGGGAAGGGGACAGCTGCCCACTATCAACCGGCCTGTTCTCTGTGATATTTAAAACCTGCATCTCGCTCAGAATTGGATGGAGTCTCTCTGGTGGGTGGGGTTCCACACAGAGCAGGGAGGGTCTCGTCAAACACACACACACAAGTGTTTCAGTTGAAGTTCACAAAGTCCTCGCAGGAGTAAGTTTGACTTCCAGTGCTGTCCTGACCTGTCACGTCCCCCCCCCCTACAGTGAGTATAAAGCTGCTCAATGGACGAGAGTTTACTGCTTTAGCTTTTATTTTATTTCCTCTTTCCTGTTGTCTCTGTATTCTTGTCTGTCATTCTGTGTGTCTGTGTTGAGTTTGATCGTTTCATGATTGTTTTTCTTGATGTAGAAAAAAGAAGCACTTACTTAATACATATTTTCAAACTATATCCAGCATTAAGATAACTTACTGCTCACTGACAGATCTCTGCCCTTGTTAAATTATTGAGCATAGCGGACATATTCTATTCATGCTCTGTGTGTCACAGCAGGCTTTGCTTCTCCAGCACATGTGGTCCTGCTAAAAAACAGGATGACAGATTTCAAGTTCCAATGACGTCTATTGTCGGACGTGCCAGTAAATCAGCTGATAAATCCAAACCCTGTGTTTGTTTTAGGGAACTTTTAACCAATGAATCAAAATGCAGAAAGCTGTTGAGAGCCTTGATTTGATTGGACAGGATCATTCTGAAGAACTCACACATCCACAATGAGCTGCTTATCATTGTATTGATCTATTTTAAAGTTTTAATAGGTTTAAACTTGCCTCAGCCATTGGTTATACAAGATAACCACCCTTACTTTCACATTAAGGGCCCAAAGAAGCTTATTAATTAAATTGCATCAGTTTAACATTAAACTTAGCCTCAGGTCGTCTCTCTCGTCTTTTTCCAATCGAAAAC
This sequence comes from Pleuronectes platessa, assembly GCF_947347685.1. Taxonomy (NCBI): domain Eukaryota; kingdom Metazoa; phylum Chordata; class Actinopteri; order Pleuronectiformes; family Pleuronectidae; genus Pleuronectes; species Pleuronectes platessa. Next base: position 16,859,660 of record NC_070645.1, read on the forward strand.
AAAATACCAGTCAGTCCTAGAAAAGCCCTGAAGGTCTCTGTCCTGAAAGTGTGCTGAGAATCGTCAAAAATGATTTGTTCGGATTCATAAATCGACCATATTTAATCTTAAGATACTTTATAAACAACTTGATGTTTGCTACCAGCATTTCATCTATTCAATCTAAATTTTAGTGCCAGTTGTTCAGTTCTCGGTCTCTTTGACGCGCAGCTTTTCCCAGCAGGGCGAACTCAGTCTGTTGGCATCCCGGCGAGCCGGCAGCCTCGCTCTCCTCTCACACCACAACCCCAGCTGTCCCTCGCAGTCTGTGTCGGTGCCAAAAGGCCACTCATTCACATTCCATCCCACTGACCCTCATCACACTGCCGACTCTTATAGTCAGCACGTAGACTCACACAAGTCCTTCACAATGCACATTCTTCTCGGTGTGACTATTTTGATTATGACCAGATATGTCACGGTCACATCCATTAAAAACATTCCCATGTTTGCGTGCTTAATTTAATGGATTGACTCAAAGGTTTCTACATCTTTAGTTCTTAACTATGTAAAATCAAGCAACATGTACTTCCAGTGTCATGTTTCTTTACGAGGGTTCATTCAAACGTCGCATATTTTCTCTCCTCGTGTCTCCAGCTGTCTTCTCTGCTAAGTACAGTTGATGTTGTGCTGGAGCCCAAATGTCTCGCTGCTCTGATAATATAGTTATTTAAGGCCGAGGCCTGAAGTGCCTGAACTGCAGCAACGTGTCCAGGAGCATCATCAGTTAACAAGACTTGAATGATGAGCAGTGAGACGCGTATCTTAACGGCTTCTCGACAGATTTAGTGATGTGAGTAACTCGTCTGAGCGGCCGGAGGCTCGAGTGTCAGGTTTCAACACACCTCCTCTTATTTTAGACCTTTGTCATTCTGTGGATTCTTAGAGGTTCTTTTTATTATTATTTAAAGTTGTCGTAACAACTCAAAAGATGTTTAGATTGTTATTTACCTTCCTTTTCAATTTCTCCATTGTTTTTAAAGCTTCAGTCTTTTATTCTCTTACTGTCATTGAACGAGTTATAGTGAGTGAATCTTTTCTGTCCTTCCTTTATGTCACTTCACTGCATCTGTCCTCCTCCTTTCCTTTTCACTTCTTGTTCAGTTCTCTACCTCTTCCACTGTGACTGCTCCCATGGAGGCCCCCCTACAGGCCCAGTACGGAGCCCCCTTAGAGCCCCTGGGCCTCAGCTTAGCTCACCCCACAAACCCCCTCAGCCACATGGATCCCGAGTCCTGCCCTGGTCTAAACGCAGAGCATGATTTTCTCAATGGATCCCAGTTCGTCCCCAATGGGAGTTCCAGAGCCGACAGCGCCTGCTCGTCAACAACCATTAACTCAGCAACATTTGCCCCTGAAGAAGAGGAGAACCTGGTGGACTCTCAGTCTATCTGCTTCAAGGAGAACCCTTTCCTGGTGGCCAATCGCAGGGGAAAAGGTCGCCCCCCCGGCCAGCAGCTCCTGTCGGGGCCTCCTGTCGGCTACGGGAAACCCGGCCAACTGCAGCCGTGGTTGTTCAGCAAGGCAAGCCGCCTGCCTCAGTGTGGTTTGGAGGCCGCATGGAGTGTCACTGCACAGTTTGTCGTTTGGCTTCATTGTGTCCTCTGGACTGGATCATGCGTTTAACGTCCCGACTAGTTTTACATTTTGAGGATTATCTAAGTATCATATAAGTAAGAACAAATCATTCAGATCTAGAGCTGCTACAATTTCTGCTAATTAACATGATACAATGTAATTATTGTTTTTAATCTTTTTTAAAAGGACAAAATGTCAAAATGATCTGATGAACTTTAGTATTTCTTGATAAAGTGAGTTGCAGCTCTAGATTCATGGCAAATCAAATCCCTAAAGGTGTTTCTCAAACAGTCCTGTGCCCGTGCAAACATTAATGACGAGCGACCTCTTCTCTCAGGCAGTGCGAGTCCACGTTTGCGTGTGTTGATGTCCGTGTAGTAAAGAGCTGAGCCTGTGCATGTGTTTGCTGTGAGCACAGAACTTTGTTGCACCTCGTGAGGTATTCGGGCACATAGTCGGTTTGAAGTCAGGATCGAGTGGAATGTCTGTCCCAGCAGCTGTGAGCCGGGTCACAAGTCGTGAAGGAACGCGACCTACAAGACGCACAGTGAAGTGCATGTTTGTCAGCAGGAGCTTGTTGTGGGTTTAATCTGAGTGGAACATGTTTTGTTGTGTTTTTCTTCACTGCTCTTTCAGCTGCACTCAGTGAAAGTAGAAGCAGGTGTAAAGTGTGTTTTTGTCTTTTTATTTTTCCAGGCCCCCTCCTCTGATTTCACCAGGACAGACAGCCCCATCAGGGAAACACCCTACTCCCCCACCATCCAGCCGGTGAGCCGCGTGAACACCCGCCATTCATCCATATCACAAATCACGTGTTCATATCATCTCTTTTCTTTATTTTTATCCTTCTCCATGAGTCACCTCCAACACTATAGAAGAGCTATTTTACATTTGACACTTTTGACCTCTGCTCACACCTGTAGCCCAGCCACCACTCATCCAACAGCTCCCTGGCAGGCAGGGAGACCCGCTTCGTAAGTGGGTCGTCTGGCCCTCTCTGCTCTGGCCTGGATTTTTGTACCTTTTTTAGCACGTGTCAGCTGCTCTGCATCTCTTTATGAAACCCAGAGACTAGTTCGGCTATCGTGTCTGGCAATCTGAAAAGCATGTGACTGCTTCTCTGTGGCCAGCTGACGACTGATGCTTTGCCTCATGCACACTGGATGTGCACACATTGGAGAAGCAAGATTGTCCTTAGTATCACTAACTGACCAGCTGTGACTCCTAAAAAGGATTTTTCCATTAGCTTTATATAAATTATTGATTAATCTCTATATCCAGTGTAGTTCAGACAGTATTTATACACTTAGAAGATAAAAAATGGAGAGTTAAGCAAACCCTGGTGGTGTTTCATTGGCCTGGCATCCTATAAAAAACAACAATATTTACAGGGTTTATGTGGCGTCCTAAAAGTACATTCAAATATGACCTTCAAGGTCTTAAAGCTGAACTTAATCAAGCCCTATCTAAACGTATTAAACGCTTCTTCAACTTTGCTGTAAAATGAGTCTTGTTGTGGCGGCATGTGTAGTTTGTAATGTGTGTTTTTGATCTTTCATGGAAACCAACATTCTGATAACAAACAGATTAAAACAATAATCTGAAGTCACGTAAATTTGCATTTTTCTGATTATCTTAACCTGAATAAGACCATACTAGGAATAAACAATAATCACATTAAGATATGTGAAGTTTGACCAGATCAATTCTTTGTAGTCTTAAAAAGGTCTTAAATTAAAACTTGCAGAAAGTAAAAAATGTAGTAACTGTAGGAAGTGATGGTCTTTGAATTTTAAATTATTTTGTTAATTAATTCGTGTTTTTTGCAGGCAAACATTCATTGCACCTCCACTCCCACTGCCAAGGACAACAGCCCATCTTCAGTGAGTGTCCATGGAGCCACTCAGAAAATAAACTGCTCTCACTGGTTTAACAATATTTACTTCTCAGGAAACATTTATCCCAGACTCTACCAACGTGAATACATCTCATACAATGAAAACATTATTGACAGTCATTTGTGTTATTATTCTTCAGAGTCACATTTACATTTCAAGGCATTTGTTTTGTTGGATTATTGGAGCTTCTAACCCTAGAATAAAAACACATTAATATCACAATAACAGTTGTATTAGATTGTAAAAATATTGCTGAATAGATCTTTAAAGCACCGTCCATCACTTATTTTACACTAGGTGCATCTCTTCCATTGACTCCAGTCATTTTATGTTGTCCTTCATCCTAGTGTTTGTCTTCTCCTCCTCTTGTGTCTGAAACATCATTTGTTTTCTCGTCCTCTCCAGACGCGACCGGGTGCCATCCAGCCGGTCGGCCGCGTGTGGCCGAGTACCTCCCCCGCCACTCCGGAAGGCCACAGTCCCAACCCCTTTCAGCATGGCCCCTCCCCCTTCAACTCCCAGACCTCTGTAAGACCCCTCACCACCACATAGGGCTGTTTTTATCACCTCTGTCCGCTCTGTGCCACGTCCCGTGACGCCACAGACCGCTTCAACCGTGTCCGACAACAGAACAGAAGCTAAGATGTTCATGGCACGAGAATGATTTTAGGTTCTAAATGAGTCTAGAACCAGAGAAAGGAAGGCTTGTGTTAGAAGTCACTGCTGCTGTCTGTGACCTTCAGGCACACCTAGAGGTCACATGTGTTTGAACTATACCTGTAAACAAAACCTCCAACCTGACTGAGCTCCAGAGTCAAACATCACACCTCATGATTTCATCTTTCTGAAATGTTTCGTTTCTTCTCTTGGCAGCAGCTCAACTCAATTGGTAAATACTGACAAACATTTCATCTCACATCGTCCAGATTGTTTCATGAAGATGCTCACACAGACAAATCTGTCCGGGCCCTAGTGTCTGTCTCTCTCTGGCATACTCCCTCCTCTCTCTCATGAAACCAGCCGCCATGCTGTTCACCTTTCTCCTCCACAGTCTTCTTCAACTTTGCTGGTTTTTTTCATAGTCTACCCTCTCCTCCATCTGTCTGTCTGTCCTCCCCACTTCCTCCTCCTCTTCCTCCTCCTCCTCTCCCCTTCGCCTCCTTCTACCATATGGACCTACCCCACCCTCCATGCCCCCTGCTCCCTCCCCCCTGCAGCCTCGCGCCCCCTCCCCCACCTCGCCTGACGAGTTCCCCATGAATGTCAAGCAGGCATACAAGGCGTTTGCCGCCGTGCCTCGCTCACTGGCCGTGCTGGAGCCGCCGCAGGTAGGCCAAGCTGCCCGGAATCGCCCGGGTTTACCACACACGCATGCTCTGGTGATTGGTTGATCTCACCCCGCCCCCTCCTGACTGGAGCAGGCTGTCCTTTCAGGAGCCTGCGCCGTGTCGGGGGTCCTGTGACGTGCTGTGGAATGCCTTCATCGTGCGTCTTTGTACTCCAGTGCCATCGTCTGTCTTACTGGTGTTGACTCTTGATCCATTCGTCCATCCGTGTGTGACTCGTGTACTAATATTCAACCCTCTCTTTCCATGTATATTGAATCCCAGCTGTTAATGAGTCTGCCTGCTCTCTAACTGTCATGTCCGGAGTTTATTGCTCATCACATTTATTAACACCTTCCCTGCTTCTCCCTACAGGAGCTGTATGGTGTGAGGAACAATTTTCATCCGAAGCAACCTTCTCCAGAGGTGAGGAAACATATTGAGTGATTTTTAAACATTTTGTGGTATTAAATTCATAATCAAAATCAAAGCAGACATTAATTACTGATGTCATGAAACATCACTATGTTGTCACAGGGGTGTTTGGATCCATACTAGTAGTAGAGGCTCCATGTGACAGCCTGGTAACGACCTTTGTGGCCTTTTCAGCCTGAGTTGCACAACGAGGTGTTTGATGATGACATAGAAGGTCAGGAGGGAGCTGGGAAGGGTGGGACCTGCCCGGTCTCCCCCCGGCGGGAATATATGAGCCTGGCAGCATTGCCACGTCACTCCAGGCCTTCAGGCGACCTGCAGGTACCCACCGCCTCTGGGCTGTGGTGTGCTCGGCTTGACCGGTGGTGGTGTTAGGCAGCCGTGCTACTTCTGTCAATAGTGGGACTGTCAGATAATTCAGCTTAAGTCAGCTCCATGGTGCTGGGTTCTAATTCGTTCTCTTCTCTTTCTCCTTGGTCCCAAATCCCTTTTGCATCTCTGGTCTTTGTCCTTTTTAGCAAATGGCTCTGCAACAATGAAAACAGAAACAACAAAAAAACATTTGCCTTAATCTTTCTGTCCTCATTTGTTGATATCTCAGCTACTCTAACCTTTATACTTTCTGTTACCCTGCAGAGTCCTTCTCCTCGGGGCACAGGCAGCCCAGAGCAGAGATCCTTCAGGGACAGACAGAAGTATTTTGAGATCGACGTGAAGCAGCAGACTCCTGAAAAACCCAAACCTCGAGTCTCTCTTGTTGGAGAGGATGACCTCAAGAACATGAGGGAGGAAGAAGGTACGTGGGCGTCTCCTTCTACACACCTCGCTCATCTCCTGCCCGGGGCGACTTTAACAACCTGTCTGTTCGTCTCACTCCAGCGAGGAAGTTTGATCTGCGGGCGCAGGAGTACCTCCTGGACGAAGATGAGGATGATGAGGAGGAGGACTTGGCCAAGCAGGTGGCTCAGATGAAGGCCAGCGGCAAAGTGTTGCTGGACGGCGTGGAGTATAAAGTGGAGCCGGTGTCCAGCCCTTCTCAGCACTGCGCTACACCCCCGAGCTACAACCTCACACCACCGAGCTACTGTGGCAGCTCAGGGTAATAACCTGTGTTCTGCTGTGGCTCAACACAAAATGTCTCTCGTCTCCTTTCTTCTGCTAACTGTTCTTCTCGTGTGTGTAGACCCTCCTCTGTTGACGGTAAAGGAGACTCTCAGAGGAATTCAATGGAGGACAGCTTCAGGCTGGATCAGAGGCCCAACTCCATGACGGGGTACTGACCACGCACAGCATCACATCTTTTAAATGAAGTCGGTGTCTTGTCGTCTTTGTTACTGAATCTCCTCCTCTGGCTCGTCAGTCTGATCCCAGCGTATCAAGGGGACTCGGCGGCTCCCATCCGCACGGCCAAGGCAGAGCGCCGACATCAGGAGAGGCTTCGTATGCAGAGCCCCGAGCTGGCGTTCGGCCTCGACAAGGACCTGTCCCCCGCCGAGAAGAGAGCTCTGGAGGCTGAGAAAAGAGCCATGTGGAGAGCAGCACGGTAACAGAGCAAATCCACACATGACGACTCCGGTTAGGAATCAAACACGTCCTTTGGTTCATTAAACCTTTCATTTACTTTTCTCTTTATCCTCACTTTGTATTTTCAGAACTGGTAGTAAAAAAAGAAGGTATCCTCTGAATTCTAGGGGTTGAATCAGTTTTTAACGTCATCTGTGTCTGTCCAATTATTGATGATGTAAAGATACTCAGATTAACCTCCATTACAACTTCGCTTCCCCCGTCACATTTCCTGATAAACAGGAAGCTGCTCAATAATCAGGATTATTTCAAAAGTGCATTAATGTGCAGTTAACACAAAAGCGAAATGTGTTGTGACGGCAGCGTCCTGTATGTGTGTGTGTGTGGTTGTTAGTCTGTCTCCCCTCTATTATTTCAAGTCTAAAACGTCTAAAAAGGAAAAAGCCTATTTATTATTTCTGCTTCTCTTACTTGTGTGAGTGTTTTATCTTCCACTCTTTGGTTTTCTCCTCTTTTTCTGTCTTTTCTTTCCTCCTTCCTCTCTCTCTCCATGTTTCTTCCTCTTCATTTCTCTCCTCCACCCTGGTGTTCTTCATCCCACTCTCCCCTCCTCTCGGTCACCCTCTTCCTCCCCCTCTCGCCGGCCTCGTGGGCACAGGCCCTGTGGTCTAGAGGACGATGTTAGGCAGTATGAGCAGGACCTGGCTAAGAGGCTCTACCAGGCCCGGGTGAGGGCGTCTCAGGGCACGGCTGAGGCCCCCCAGCCCCCCACCTCCTCCTCTACCTCCTCCTCTGCAGCCTCCCAGCTCAGGTCTGCTCCGCGGCCCAGGCCACCGGGGCCAGACGCACGGCATCATGGGGGTGTGCTGGGGTGCTTTGCCGTTGGTATTTTTGCTAGAGGCCGGTTTTGGAAAGGTCCAAGCAAGCACTCGCAGAGACGACACTGTGACAGTGCTTCACTGCCTTTCTAGAGCTGTCTTGCTTCTGCACGTCTTTGCTGTTTCCATTTCTAGCTTCCTTTGACTTCTCCCTCTCTCTGCCCTCTGTCCTGTCGTCCCCCCCCCCCCCCCCCCCCCCTCTCTCTCTCTCTCTGCAGCCCTCTCTTCATTTTCATTTGTGCCTTGCTGTTCTCTTGAGTTTCCATCCTGTGATTTGCACTAACACACAGCCTGCAGTAGGTTTGCAAGCTACTTGTGAGTTCAGGGTAAACCTACTCGCAGTAGGTCGTCCTTTTCCTGGAATGCCCCAATGGTTTTTAATTGTGCAATGAAATTCAACCGGTTTGTCACAGCACACCAGGACAAGGAGAACCCAGAGTTAGTAGTGAGTGGTGCTGCGCCCACCTCAGTGGTGTGTGCCTGTTTGTATCATTACCTCCTTAAGGCTTTAGTTTCATTTCTCTGATCATGATGGTGTCTCTTGCAGGATGAAGTCTCTGGAGCAGGATGCGCTGAAGGCTCAGATGGTCATCGCAAAGTCTCGGGATGGGAAGAAACGTGGGACGTTAGACCAGCTGACGGAGTCTCCGTCGCCTGCTCCCACACCCTCTCCTACACCTATGGAAGGTAGGAAGCTGCTCTCTATCCGAGGTCTGAGGCTCATGTACTTGTGTCCTGGATTTAAAGTTTCTCATGTTGGCCAATCAATGACATTTTTAAATATTTACCTCCTTGATTTAAGATCTCAATTTCAAGAACTGTGTCACTGTCCAAATACTTATGGACTGGACTGTATATCTTGAAGTACTCTGAAGTAAACTTTTAAACTTCTAAGTACATCTTTATATCTTCAAGTAGATCTTTTCTTACATTTTCTATCTTGGTGTTTTTCCAGCATCTAAATTGGAGAAGTTTGGAAACGTGGCTTGTCTCAATTTAGTAGATAATCTGCTTCCTCCAACTTTAAACCAGAATTTATTTGCATTCATCATGAAGCTTAATCCAGCTTTGTTTTTTTCTCTGACAGAGCTCAGTCCTTGTGGAGTCACTTCACCGGGCAGACTGGTAAGAATCAACTTTAAAATCTAACTGGTTTCAAAAGTTTGTTTTCCTCAGATTTCTCCACCGGCTTTTGTATCAGTGTGGAAGTTTTGCTGTTTCCTCTGTGAGGACCTTGAGAGCTTGAATCATCAAGTATTTGAACAAATCTCTGATTTTGCAGTTTTATTCTGAGGAGTTTTACTTGAAAAGTCAACAAATGAGGTTGTTTGTTTACAAGCTGGAAAAAGGTAAAAGTAGATTTGCTTCCAAACACATTAATTCATCATCTTGCTCATTGTCACTCCGGCCAATCAGCGCTGAGAACACACTGCTCTCCCATCATACGCCACAGCTGGCTGTCTGAATCACCCATCAGCCTCTCTGCCTCCTACCTCACCTTTCTCCATTTCCTCAACTTTTTCCCCTCCCTCTCCTCTTTTATTTTGATATTCTCCCTCTGCAATCCTTTCTCCTGACCTATTTTGTCCCATCCTCCCCCCCCCCCTCTTCTCTCTCTCCCTTGACCTCTGCTCATCCCTGTTTACTATCCTTCTAGTCCCTGTCGTCAAAGAAGTTTGACTACCGACAGTTTGCCGCCATTCCTTCTTCCAAACCCGTATACGACATCCAGGTATTGGCTGCATGCCGAGATCCTCCCGGGCCTCGTCCCTCCTCCCCGTGGCCTCCCCTGCTGCCTCTCTCTCCCCCCTCCGGTTTCTCTGTTAATCTTGAGGCATCGGTGTAAACGCAGTCTCGGTTGTGGCTCCGCGGTCGATCCGCACTTCCTGCTCTGCACGGTCACAGTGGTGTGACTCACTAACTCTCCCCTGCACAGTGAAACTCCCCTTTGACTTTAGATAACGGCACAGAACCCCCCCCCCCCCCCCCCCCCAACACTCACATGCATCATCAGCAGTAACCATGGACCTCTCAGCTAATCGGTCACAGACATTAACACTCACCAGCTGCAGAGACACAGTTTTTATCTCCACTAACCAGATTTGGTCTCAACAAACTCTGCATCTCCTCCACTTGTCACTTTAACATCTGTCGGCTTGTTCCACGCATGCGTCGCACTTCAGGGGGAGTAACGCGTCCAACGTGGAATTTCCTCTCATGCTCTGGCTTCTGCGTAAGGCCCCCCCCCCCCCCACTGCACTTTAGTGTATGCGTGTGCCACATGTTTAATTTTTTTTGCGAGACGTAAGAGAGGGGGAGGGGGAGCTGGTGTCTTACTTGTCCGTGGTCAGGTGTCTGTGGTTGTCTGTTGTCTGTGCTTTTCTCTACAATTACCTTTTTATGACAGTTTTGACCTCTGACTAGGCAATGACTCTTTTGACCAGCCTGCCCCCCCCCCAGCTGCTAAAAAGAAACTTGTTGAGGAAACACTGTCCTGAATGAGTCAGTGTTAGTCTGACCTCATCCTGTGAGTTGTTATTCAGGTGGTGACTGGTTAAGTAACAAGCTGCTTCTAGACAACTGAGTTAAACTATAATCTAACATAATAACGTGACTGGTGTTGGTTGCTTCATCGTGCGTTGGTGGTGTCGGTGGACTGTTGTACGGCTGTACGGTGTCTCCCCCCCCCCCCCCCCGAACCCTGGAACCTGACGACCCGACTAAACCTCCCTCTGCTTTAACATGCCACTCTCTCCCGGGGGGGAGTAGAGATACTTCCTGTGGCTCTGACAGACGGGGAGCTGACATGTTGCCTCACTGCCAGCTCCACCACTCACCTGGTGAAGGTTTCCCCGAGGGTACAGGCCGCCCCCCCCCCGCTCCATTACTCACTGTCCTGTCTTTTCTTCCAGTCTCCTGACCCAGTCGAGGACCTGCAGTTCATTGACGACGGCTCCAGCAGCCCAGGTGAGAAGCAGAGCGACTCAGTGTGTGTCTGTCTGTGTGTGTGTGTGTGTATAGACACTCAGTAAGAATTCATTACCTCACGTCCTCTATCCCCTTTGATTCAGGTGCCTACCTGGGATAAGCAGCTCCTATTGGTAGGATCCTGTGTGCATGTGTTTGTGTCTCTCTGTGTGTGTGTGGGCTCAGTTTGTATGAGTGTGTGTTGGCTTGTGGTTTTATCCTCTAACATGCTTGTGTGGCAAACTGGGCTCAGTTGTGCGATCTGAAGCAGCCACTGATGCTGAATCCAAAGTGGAAGAGAAACACGTCGAGTCCAATCAAATGATCTGATACTAACTTTGATCTGGAGTGAGCATGGTTTGGTTTAAAGCTTATAAGGAGCTAGATCACTGTGACATAAGGTTTAAACTACAACAAGTATAAAACTAACTGGGTGCACATTGGTTCCTGGACTAGCTTTATTATGAGAACAGCTCAGGGAGGTGTTTCTGCTCCTGCTTTGACTGCGGTGCTTCTCCAGCAGGTTTCAGGGATCCGTCCAGTCGCCTCCATCTTTCCTCCTCCGCTCTGCTGGTGATGGGGTTTAACTGTCAAACGATAAGAGAAACACAAGTGACTCATCTTGTTCTGTTTTGTTGTTGTTGTCTAGGACCCACTGCCAACCCCGAGGCAGAGGTCGCCCCCCCCGCCGCCCGCCACCTCCGCCCTGGAGGAGATGGCCTTGTACAGCAACAAGCGCAAACTGAGGCAGGGCCGCCGCAGCCTGGAAACCGCCGTGCCCACGTAACCCCTCACACCCCGAGAGAAGGAACCCGGACACACACATTCACACGCGCTGTGGAACACTGGCAGAAAAAAAACACAAGGGTGCCGAGTCACTCAACACTACATGGTGTCAGTAGAGCCAGAGCTACTCCCACACATATATAACCACTGCAGAGACTACAGAGCTTGATAGTTGCCACACACACACACACACTCACTTATATCCTGCGTGCCAGTCTTGCCTTTACAGTCTGGGTGAGTCGGCAAGTTGCTCAACGGGCGAGGCAGAGCCTGTGTGGTTAGCTAGGATCGCTACTTACAGACATTCTGTTTTTATTTTTATCCACGCTCTGCCTAGTAGATCTATTTTAACAAGAGGTGACCGAAATATTTAGTTTTTTTGTTTTATAATTGTCTCGCTCCAATGATTAAAGAAAAACAAAACAAAAAAAACATACTGGAAGAGAAAAGAAATGGGTCATATCTGTACTAATGATATTTTTAGACTTTCAGTGACTAGATTGTAAAACGTCGGGGGGGGGGGTTCTTGTGACAGGGGCGGACAGGAGTGTACATATTAACTGAGGGAACATCCTGCTACCTTCATGCTCACTAGCTTTTAAAAAAACACACATATTGTTTTGTTGCACTGACACTGATCAGCTTTTTAAGAACATATCTTTACTAATTTATTGTTTTACTCAATTTGAAGGCCTTTTATTTTACACTGTTTTAACACATCCGGTCCCTCTGGGTTGAAGCATAATCCCAGATTATACATTTCTCCTTAAGGAGTTGCTCATTACTTTATCATTAAATCTACTTTATTAACCTGACCAGGGGCGTTTTGATTTGATCATATCTCCAGCTTTAGACAGCGTGGATGAAATCAGCATCAAACTGAAACGTATGACCACCTGCTGGAGGCTGGAGCAGTTACAGCCACTCAGAATATTGAATATCAACATTTGGGAACATGCTTCATTTTGCTATTTGACGGTACTGACCCTGCCTTACCCTCACCCCCCGATTATCAAATATTGAATCAATGTGAATCATTCATTTCTATCCTTTGTTTTATCAAGTGACGTGAAGGTAGCAGGGTTTTTTTCTGTCTATCGATAATTTAAATCTGATGCCACTGAGAAAAAAAAAAAAAAAGTCATTTATTGTTGTGTGAATAATGTACAAATACTGAAAGAAGAAAAAAGCAAACTTTGGGTTGGACACGGAGCCGGTTTGGAGCCGGACCAATCGAGTGCGTGGGTCTGGACGGGCTCTGCATGTATATTGATCTGTTGGTGGGAGAGAGGTCGGAGCCCATGAGAAGCTCCTCCCACACGTTGACCACGATCAGCTCGCCGCTTGACGTTCTGTCGGTTTAGGAATCTGACGGGTATTTTTGCAGAATCACAGCATCGTAGCATTTGTGTTAATTTAATGTAGGGTCTTCTAATTCTAGCTTTCCATGTTGCTCACGGACTGAATTCAGTTTGTTTGAAAACATTTTCAATGGCTGATCTCTTCTTCTTTTTTTTTAAACTTACAGTAGATCTTTTATTTCCCCGGTGGGTTTCACTACATTCATTAATGCAGTGTTTCAAGTTTGTGTTGATTCTTTTGTCGTGAGTTCTGTTTGGGGGCTTTTACTTGCAAATAGGTCGGAGGGATTGGGTCAGAAGTCCCGGGGTCGAGGGTTAGAGCTCATACAAGACTGTAACTAGTGAATTTGTACAACCAAAGAAGTCTATTTTGTCGTTCAGGAATAATAAATTTTACTTTTCATTTAAGAAGCTGATTTGTGGTGCAGTGTCTTTTGTTCGTGATTCGTGTCTAATGGATTTAACAGGTTCAGTGTTTCCCCTTGAGATGATGTTGAGTCACTGTGGTTTGTACATGAAACTCACTCAAGTAGCAGGTGGAGTTTGAAGGAGCCTCTTGTAGCCGGAGTGAGCCCGGACGTCCCTCTGCAGGGGAAGAAATACATTTACTGTGAGTGACGACATCTGATTCACAAAAAATAACAATCCAGTAGTCTGAAGACACACAAACCCTTTTCTGCGTCCGGCAGCGAGCGTTGTGGAAGAACTGAGCACTGGGGGCGTCGGGAGGAAGCTCTGCCTGTGGCTGCTGCTCTGTATCGTCGCTCTGGAGCTGAGGAAAGAGCAGAACGACACATTCCTCTATTCAGTGTTAAACTCGAATGTCGTCGTTCCTCCATCTCAGCTAATTGCACTTAGTCAATTTATGGAAAACAACACAGCAGCTCCTGATAATTAATATGCATTTACTAAAAGTAACAACTCCACTTCTTAAATATGATGGAAAACAGACTCACCAGTGCAAGTGTCTTCTCCGCAGGGGACAGGGAAGCCGTCTTATACCAGGTCTCAAACTCTGCACATGGAGAATTCAGTATTTTAAATAATTGGAAACCTTTCGCCCTTTCATGGGGGCTGTGAATTCAAAACTATTCATATGCAGAAGACAGAACTGACCGGAGACCAGGCGCACCCTGCACTGGTGCACCAGGTGTTCACAGTAGTTGACCTCTGCCTTGACGTCGTGCAGCGCCACGTGCCTCAGCCGATACAGAGTCTTCAGCTTGCTGAGCTGCAGCAGCAAGTCGGCGTCCGGCTCCTCGTCCTCAGATGGATATTCATCTTCTTACAAAAATTACAAATTCAAAAATGGATTTAGCTTTTCCATCCTTTTGTCAAGTCCATCATTATAAATCACGGTGTGTAGACATAAAAAAATATATGAATTCCAGTCAAGGATTCAAAAGAAAGTATGTTTCTTGTTGATCATCACAAAATAATCTCAATTGGAAACTTCCCAAACTCCTGGTTGTTAGCATTTAAACATATGAGATGTCTCAACACCTGGATTTAGACGTGACAAACACCTCGAGCCGCTCTCATCTGCTTGTGTTGCAGCAGTGTGGACATGACGTGGTCGATCTCTCCCTTCACAGCGTTGATCTCCTCAGTGAGCTGACGGACCAGACTCCTGCGCTCCAGCAGCACGGCCTTGTTCTCCTTCAGGATGCTGCTGATCTTGCTGCCTGGTCCCACCTTAAAGTCCTCAAAGCATTCGGACTTGGTCGGAGGAGACCTGGACACAGACGGAGAACCGTGAATGACCGTGTTCTCACTCTGTTTTAAAGATGATCAATATCTGCACTAAGAGAAATGACTACATGTAAACTAGCCACTTACTCGGGCTGAGCGGGTTCCACTGGTTGAGCCTCCTGGTTCTGAGCCTCTGGTTCCTGGGGATCCAGTTCTTTCTCAGATGTCTGTGAAGTGTTCTGCTTCCTGGAGGACGTCTCACAGCGCTTCTTTGACGATGGACTCCCGTCTCCCTGCGTCGTGCTGTGGACCAATGAACCGTTAGCAAAACCAAACCAGTGCATTGAACCCAGTCGACTCATGAAAGCTTTGATCTTATCCCATCAGGTCAACATCAGGACGTAGGAGATCGTTATTTAATCCTTCAAACTGCTGAGTTCTGCTTAATGAGCTTTTCTCATCAATTTAATAAAGTGTTTCCCTGAGAGAGGAGTAGAGGAGGTGAGGTCAGTGGCGCCCCCCCATGGACATCAACTATTCGCACAATTTAGTGGTCACTGCTGCTGGGGGGGGGGATTACTCAAAAACAACACAACCAATTTTCAACTTGACCCTAAAAACAACCCGTTAAATTCTAGGGAGGATTTATTTTCCCTTCATGAACCTGGTGGAAGAAGCTCTGAGCCTTGTGGCAGCGTCATGAGCTCTCCTAGCAGCTTTAGACCTGAATCTTCACTACCTGTGTTTGTCTTTGGACTTCTTGGTTTTGGTTGCTGTCGTATTTGCACGGCGAGTTTGTTTATGCGAGTCAGACGCCACAGAGCCGCCGGCCTCCGCCTCCTCAGTCCCTCCTCTGCCGTCCGACTCCTGCAAAGAGCACCATCGGATCACAGCTCAGTCACAGAGAGCTGTTCACTAAAAATACACAAAATGCTAATTTCCACGAGTCGTGCTTCAGGGACGACTCGTGGACTGACCTTCACATCGGATGTGACGGCACCGTGGTCTTTCTTCATCGAGCTGCAGGTGCTGCACATCACATCCTTCTGCTCCTGTTTCCTGCTCACAGACAAAACTCAAACATTCAATCAACTCACCCATGAACAAATAAAGCCCTGTTCCAATATGTTCAACTGTATTTTTGAAGATGTGAATAAGAAGGTGATACTCACTGCACAGCCAGTTTGAACTGAGCGAACACTGCTTCCACCTGCCTGATACTCTTCACCTGCAATTCAAAGTCATGCACAGACACATTAAAAGCCTGAACTCCACGTCTTACTGGTATTGAAGTGATAATACTTAAGTTCTTAATGGTTTTTACACTGATTTCCATTAGGGTTCCGTCAAGGTAGCTCTGGACCTCGGTGCTGATCTCGGCCAACTGGGCTTCAGACAACGGCTCGTGCTCGACACTCTGGTTCTTCAACTGGTGAGAGATGAGCGGAGGCCATTTATGTTGGTGCTCCCAGTAAACCAGAGCTACAACCATTAACCGATATAATGAAACATGTGTTGGCTCCACTCACCAGAGTGTTGTGGATGGACATCTCCTCTTTCAGCGTCACCAGCTCCTTCTGAAGCTTCTTGACCTGGAGCTGATCCCAACAGAGAAACTGATTGGATCAGGTGTTCTTACCCGTGTGAGATGATGTATCAGTGTGTTGAAGGAACTCACAGCTGGATCCATGTGTTCATTAACAGCTGGTTGAATCTTGACATTTTTCATTCTTCTTGCAAAATGCATGGTACAAAGCTGCAAAGAACAGAAATGATCATCCAGAGGTGAAATGAGGACATGTACAGTAGAAATACTTCTTTATGTATATCATATAATCCAATCCGTACTGTTTCATCTAAATGTTCAGCCTCCCCGTAGACGTTGGCCACGAGCACCGTGTTGCAGTTCCCTCCTGGAGAAACAAACATTAAGTGTAACTACACAGAAGAAGAAGCCTGGTGATGGGTGTGGTTAAACACTGAACACGTGCTCCTCTCACCCAGGGAGTTTTTGAGGGCATGCGTGAGTTTGGTGTGTCTGAAGGGAACGTGCTCCCTGCGGCGGTCGGCCAGGGCCAGGATGGTCTGCTCCAGGAAGGACAAGGACTTGTTGATGTACGTGGATTCTTTTAACATCTGGCCCTCGGACTGGAAGAGCGGGCATGGGACATAAAGTTAAATGAGAACTCAGGCTGGAGGACAGACAGAAACTTTCATTACTTGTGAAGATTCAACCCAAACTCACCCCGGTCTTTCCCAGCC
This sequence comes from Pleuronectes platessa, assembly GCF_947347685.1. Taxonomy (NCBI): domain Eukaryota; kingdom Metazoa; phylum Chordata; class Actinopteri; order Pleuronectiformes; family Pleuronectidae; genus Pleuronectes; species Pleuronectes platessa. The sequence goes on from NC_070645.1 coordinate 16,876,405, forward strand.
GCTCAGACCCGGCCAGGTCCACCAGACTCAGCTTGGAGGTGACGTATTTGGCTTCAGATAAAGTCCGCGAGCGAGACTGACCAAGGAAGACATGTTTAAAATGATGTCTGACTACAGGAGAAGCTGTGCAGACAAAGAGTGAACGTGTGAGTGTCAGCTGAGCTCCTCACCTCGATGTGAAGGCTGAAGATACAGTGGGACCTGGAGGAGTTCCTGTTCAGGGCGTGAGATCCGGTGACCCGGTTCATATCAGCCTGAGGCAAGACACAAGAGCAGCTCGGGTTTCAATGGATTCATTCATGAAACTAAGTGAAAGCTGCATCTCTCCCATCAAAGTCAAACACTGAATCTTATGGGCGTAAAATTAGAACAATATACAACTTCACCCTCCGTGCACTTTATTAGGAACACCATACTAATTTGGGGTCGACAGGCACTGGTCCTTTAAACAGTCTCAGTTCTGTGAAGGTGGTGAACCTGTGTCCAATGAAGCCTCAGATTTCAGGTCTTGGTCGACAGGAGAGGAACACGATGCTGTTTCCTACTGTTGTTATCCGACCACCTTAACACCTTGTAGACGGATGTCGCGAATTTTGGAAGGTATTGGAAGCACTCTGCCGCCATCTAGTGGTCGAAGTGGAAAATACATACTAGCCCCTTGGGACTGTGCAGCAAAGTTATTTTGAGGTATTAAGATGTATTTTAAATACTGTGATGATGGAACAGCAATGATTGTACAGAAACATATGTTGTTACTCAATTTCAATCAAAAGCAGCATCAATCTACATACAAGAGACTGGAAAATTTGTTAAATTAAGGTTATGCCCCATTATGCCTAATGTCGCTAATTTGCCTCATACCTTAATTTTATATCTACTGTAAATGCTATATTGAAATTAACAATCTCCATTTAATTTAGCATCTGTATTACAGCCAGAAACTCAAATAATAATTGTTTTCTATAATTGGAAATTAATTCAGGCAGTCAGGGGTTAAGGATCCATGTGTTAGTGCATTGTGAGATATCTGTGTGCTCACTACAGGTGTGAAGAGAGGCAGGTCTGAGCTGCAGTGACCTGTCAGCTCTCATCAGCAGTGTGTTTCCTCTCTGCAGACCTGCCTCACTCTACGTGTTTGGTTTTGAGCATCAGCAGGTTCAGAAATCCTCAAACCAGCACAACTGGCATCACATTACCATGAAGTCGTGAACTGGGAAATCACATTTTGAACATTAACTTGAGCTCCTGAGCTGAATCTGAATGATTTGATTTGCTGATTGGATAACATGAATAAGGTGGACTGCTGTTCCAAATAAAGTGCTTTGGTAAAATAATATTTCACAGTAAAAGCTGCTAAATGGAAGTCAATTATATCGACATACTAAAGCTTTGGATTTCAATAGTTTCAGCCATGGAAATATATTTAAAATATAATAAGCATCAATTTAAAAAGTAGTGGCGCACCTCAAACATCAGGTCGAGTGCGTCCTCTTCACTGAACACCGGGTGGAGAGACAGACCTTTGATAACCACTCCTCTGCCCGGCTCCTCCATCACCACCAGGCCCCGAGCGGACGGGGGAGCGGAGTCCTGCAGCGGAGACACTGGGGACAGCAGGTCCAACAGCGTCTCATTGTAGATCTCCATGAAGGACAGTTGCACTGAGAAGGAAAAGTCCGTCCTCCTCTCGATCTCCTGGAACACCTGAGGACAGTTTTAGATGTTAGAGGAATGATGTCCCCGGAGCAGTCAGGAGCTTCCTCAGGGACACAGGTACCTGTTGAAGAGCTCGGGGGATGAATCCTCGCTGCTTGTATGATTTCGTGGACCCTGTCATGGTGTAGGTTTTCCCGGCACCTGTCTGCCCAAAGCACATCACAGTGCCTGGCAAAAACATAACACAAGACCATTACCAGGACAAAAAGAATTAGGGAATACCCCCCCCACAGAAGTGTGTTGATCTGAGAGATCTACCGTTATAACCGTCAAATGCTCCCTGGACCAGCGGGTGACACACTCTGTCATACACCTCCTCCTGGGACACGTCCTGCAGGACCCCCTCCAGGCGGAAGGACCAGGAGCTGGGTCGGCCTTTTATAGAGTCCTGGGTCTTCTTGCTGTCTCTCCTGTGGTAGATGTTCACAGTCTGAGGACCGAGACACAAGACAAGTTCTTATTTGTTTACATGGCAAAACAGGGAATTCATTTTTAAGCACAAAACAAATTGTGCATTTGCATGGTGTGGTCTGAACAATAACACAAATGAGTTGATGGTCAGAACATATCTGTAAATACCCAGGGAGGTCTTTCAATAACTGTCAGTCTATTCCCCTATCTGTAATAGATATCCACACATAGATATGAAGTGTTGCCATTAATTGCTACTTTGCATTTTCTCTCCTGTGTCCAAAATGTTTAACAAGACAAATATGACCAATTAAATTAAAGTTAAGACGTTTAACCAAACAAGAGCCTTCATAGAATAACACAGAAGGAAAGCACGTGATATTATAACACGTGTGTTGTATGCAAACATCCATATTGTTGTTTATAAGAACAGGTCTGGGATCACCTGTCCGTCAGGGAGACATTCCACGAGGCCCTGAGCGAAGTGAGCGGTTGGTCTGATCCGGACAAACACTCCGACATTCCCGCTGTGAGCCTTCATCGTGACCGCAACACAACCTCCGCCGGAGAATCACGTGGAAGAGTCTGAAACCAGTGGAACCATGGACTTCCCAACAGGAGAACGAGCAGTGAACTGGGAGCTGGAGTCGTGCCAGCTGCCTTTGATGTCGCCGCGTTTAGAGGCAGGGGTTTCCAATGCAACGGCGCGTGCACAGTGTCCCCAAGGTGGCAGAGCGCGCTCCCGCACAGCTCTATTTCCGTATCAATGCATGAATTATATAACTAAATATGTAATTAAATATGACATTAAATTTGATGTTGCTCTATATTGTTGTTCTGATATTGTTGTTTTATGTACAGTGCACCAACCACACCAAGGCAATTTCCTGTATGTGCAAATATACGTGGCAAATAAAATAATTCTGATTCTGACATTAAACTAAATATAAGTGACAGTAATTATACAAGAGCATGAATAGATCATATTTATCCCTTACAATGTCCTGGTTTACATGAATACGATGTTCTTATTGGCTAATAACAAACACACGTGTATAGTCACGTGTGTCTAATTGAGGCTGATTAGTAGGAACAGCACAAACTGACGGAATGACACGTTAAAATCAGTGTCACGTGTTTAAAAGGAACAGTCGTTAAAGACTTAAAGGGATGAGAGAACATAAACAGTCTGTGGATAAAACCGTCGGTTGTTTATTTCACTGTTAAATCTGTAAAACAGTAAACTGCATGTTTTCAAACAGCCCGCCAAATCAGACATCGAACAACCGGAAGTTCCCGTTGCTCCGTGTGCCACAGTGCCCCCCTGTGGCCGGCGACTGGAACAGCGGGAGGAGGTGTCGGCATCGTGGAAATGAAACTGCTTCGATTAGTAGATCAACAGAAATTAATCGATTTTGATGACTAAATAATCGTTCAAGTAAAAATACGGGATATTTGGAGATTCCAGCCTCTTAAATGTTGAGTTGTCTTTGTCCTACATGATGGAAGATTGTTTAATATCAACAAACAACGTTTTAAAGCATTAAAAAAAGAAAATAGATTTTTGGAATGTTTGCCCCCAATAAAACTAAATGTTTGAAAATGTTTGAATACATATAAGTGTGAAATTATAATGCGCATTTTTTTCTAAAACAAAACTATAAATTAAGAAAAGTATTCAGTCTGCAATAATTTCCTTCAGTTTATAGGTATTTGGTTCTGACAAATGAATGATTTTCCAACTAAAGGCAACACGATTAAGGTAAGTAATTATTCAGCACTCTTCCCATTTTCCTGTATATTATTTTTCAGGGTGAACATGAAGGACCCACATTGAAAAGGCGCTTAACAGATGGAAGCAAGACCTTCTATACCTAATTTATCTGTGGAAAGTTTATTTCTTAATATGCTTATTTTCTCAAGATAATTTGAGGTCTTTAAAAAACTTTGGTGATTTTTAATGGTTAAGAAAACTATAAATCAAGACATCACAGGAATAAACTATTTATAAGGGAGCATAACACAAGACCTTTACCGAAAAAAATTAAGTGTAAAAATTGACATTTTTCACTTTAAAGATTCAGACAAGACTTCATTCAAGAGGATCACTTTATTTTTTTGTGTTAGACTCTTCTCTTTTCATCACAAATATTATCTGTCCACGCGAAGTGTCCCAGCAGGGATCAACATTCCCTAACATCTGTATGGAAAGGACAGAAACACAGAACATAAATCCAGTTCATCTTCACCTCTCTAAACATAATTAAGCTTGTAGTAAAAACCCATTTGATTTTAACCAGGGCGAACCACCGTTTTGGACGTGGATAGCACTCATGTTGGATTTGGTGACAGTTTGTATTTACAGACCAGCGGTAACTCTGACTCTCTGCAGATGAACTTATGCACAAACTAACTGTTCTACACAGCTGCATTGAGGGCTGAGACTGATAATGGTGGAGGAAAAGCATTGATAAAAAAAAAAAAAAAGATAAGTATTTTGTTGGCATTGTAACATCTGTGACAACTGAAATGCTGTCAGGTGTCAGTAAAGCATCGGTTGCCAGAAGAATGATTCGGATTAGAAGCTAGCTTCAGTTACTCTCTTGTTGAAGTCTAAAAGATAGCAAAATAAAGTCAGGGCAGCAAAATCAAACAGTGGATATGAAAGACAGTTAGTAGTTGAAATCATCAGGCAAACTACATCAGCACTACATTCTTCAACATAAGGATTCTTTTTTTTATTTGTATGTTGTTTATTTTCACTAAGTGGTGAGATCCAGAGGCAGGCAACAGCCCAGGAGACAACAAGCAATGTTCTCTTCAGATGACAAAGCAGTTTCTATCAGTAAGGCCACTTAATATAGAAATTCTAAATGAGGACCACAACCTATCCCTTCTTGTCCATAGATCTCTTCAGGGTGTCATCATCATCATCACAATGATGATGGGGGAAAAAAACATAGCTTCAAGTTTCTAAATCGAAGAGCCTGATGGCCAGCTCGTATGTGGGGGGGATTGGTGTTTGCCCCCTTCACCACCACAGCGGAAAAACAGCTCAGTCCACATGGTCACCACCAGCTGTGCTGCTGAGGTAGTTTCCCCACTCCCAAACCCCAATTGCAACTCAAAAACACACCTCAAAATAACCATGTTGCGATTGGGTTATAGCAATCTTGCAAAAAAATAGATATTTTCACAGAAGTTTGTAAAATCATCTTGCCTAAAGTCTTCTTCGATCCTCAGTGGCTTTATCAAAGCAAGTTGAAGTCCAGAGAGAAGTTGCGCCATACAACCGCTGCTCTGAGTACAATCCCAAAGGACAACTATGTTGTTGTTGTTTGATGTTGCTGCAGTGTTGTACGATTGGGTGTATTTTGCTAATTCCTTTTCTACTATTCCCTCTTTTAACAGCCCCTTCAGATGCAGTCCTTTAGGTTTGCCAACCAAATGTGTGTTTGAAGTGTTATATTGATTTAATTAAAAGGGAGTGTCACTATTTGTGTGTGTGTGTGTGTGCTGTTGTGTGTGAATGTATCTGTGTGTGTGTGTATTTAGGCCTGTGTGTTTGTGTAAGTAACCAGTGTGGTGATAGAGGCAGCATGAGCTCAGTCAGGACTGCAGTCCACATAGCTGGAGTTCAGCTTTCTTCGAGGGACTGGGCAGGACCGTGCTGGAGGGGCCAGGGGACGGAGGGGAGCGGCTCTACTTATCCCCGAGGATGGCGTACTGGTTGTCAAGCTGCAATTGCTGCAGAGAAGCGCCACTGGTCTCATCTCTACCACGGTTCCTGTGTTTCACAACCTCAAAGGTCTTCTCCATTTCTCGGTCCCTAAAAGACAGATGTATAACGTCAGTGTGGAAACGGCACAGAAAATGAATTCACCACGATAAAGTCAATCCTCTAAAATATGATTCAAAATAACGCTTATGAAATGTGAGTATTTTATATGATTTAATGTTCGTACATAGAACAGAATGTGATAAAAAATATCTGACATATTATAGACTGAACAATTAATGAAAATATATTTTTTTTAATAACAGACTGTGAAAGTTAAATTACAGTGACACCTCCACCACTTAAATATACCATTTTAAACAAACCATTCTTACCTGCGTGTCTCCACATGCTTGGCGGTGGCCATTAGAGAGGGGAACTGTGTGTCATTGAAGATCTCAGGAGGACCCTGAGTGGGACCTCGTTTGGTGGTGGTCAGCCGAGCCCCTGGAGGGCGATATACGCCAGAAGGCCTTGATTCAGGAACCTCTTCCTCCTCTGAAAGCAAAGAGATGACATGTGTTAGAAAAGAAAACCACATTATCAGGCGTTTCATTTACTGACATCACATTAGTTCAACCCCAGTTGTTAGATGTTTACAACGGCTTCAGGCAGAGTATGTGATTTCTTTGAGATGAAATAAATAAAACTAAAATGCGTGCAGCTTGGAACGCAGTTAAAACGGCCATTTGCTTACATGACTCCTACTAGTCCCACTACCCAGGTATTATAAGTGTCAACGAAGTTCTGAACCTTTAAAAGTAATATTTGATTCCTCAGGTCTCATGTTGAAAACAGGCCTGAAGATGGTTTACCCACCGATGGGCGCCGCAGCAGGAGGAGGACCACCTCCAGATTTGTTCCAGGGCCCCGACACCTTGTCTCCGCTGACCAGAATGATCTCTCCGTCCTCACCGACCTCCTCCTTCTCGTAATCGTCTCCCTCTGTCTCGTCACTGCAAACAACCAGAGGGACAGTTGAGACGAGAGGAAGAGCCTCAACACGAGGACACTGGAAAGACAGGTCTACCTCTGCTTATGTTTCCAGTCATACCACCTCTACATATCACCTTGTGTCCTTTAATTCATTAGAATGGCAACACACAGTATTATCTGTGGTTTTTCAGGTTCATTTGACAAAGAAATTATAATCAATTAATTTATGAGCATGTAATATCTGTATGTTTGGACAAAAACATACAACTGTGTAAAATAAGGTCGATGGAACTTGAGATTGAGACATTTTTGCACATTTAAAAAGATTAATGAAATTATTTTTTACTGATACAGTATATTTTCAGTTAAATCATGCTTATAAAGCTTTTGAGTGCATTACAACACCTGTCCTTTTGTGTGAATCAATCCAAATGATAGCTTTACCTTCAAACAGCTCGATAACTAGACTACACTGCCATCTAAACATATCTGGTATAAATCTGGAGCTAAGATAACTGTGTTCTTATCGTCTGAATCTGCCACGATGCAAAAAGGAAGCTGCAAAAATTAAATGTGTTCGTGCAGCCGTGTATTAAACTCTTTATTGATGCACTCCTTGTTCTACTGCTCGCAGAAGAATAATTTAGCTGTGGTCAAATCAATACTGATAACAGAACAGTCCCAGCCACTCAGCTGACGGCTGGGAGACTCAAATGTCAACCACACGTTTCCCCCCTCACCTGATCTGGAGAGCCTGGAGCCGGAGACCACTGTAGTCCACTTCTTTCTGCTCGAACTCTTTCCATTCGTCCTCCTGGCCAAAAGGGATACGTTAAACACACAAGCACAACACAAGAGAAAAACCCACACTGACCCATTTAAAAAAAACAGAACCTAGTGTAAAAAGGTTTGTGCTTGCACATCTGCATCCAGGCCCGATTACCCCCCTCCCCCCCAGGAGAAATGGCCACACAGAGGCAGGGCAGCCCCGTGTGGATCCACCATCCACCTGGTTCAGCTCTTACTACACAACCGGGTCTGATCAGCGGGTTAAAGCCTCGTGTGGTGTGTGGAAGCTCTCAGGCTCGTTTGCTAGCCACACCGTGGAAACTTGTGACAAATGGCGGCCCGGCCCTGCTCGATCCTCGGCCGGCAGGGGAGGGGGGGGTGGGGATGACAGCTCGCCCGTGGAAACACAAGGCCACTGTCACCGCGAGGGGAAAGCATGGAGGCCTTTTTTGATTTAATATCATAACGCCGAGTCACAGCTGCGCACGTGAATTCGAAAAAATTAAAAAGCACGTTATGCTAAAGTGTGCCACGGGGGATTGGGGGGGGGGGTGGACATATGCTAGCTAGCAACCGGCGTTTCCCCAGCACGTTTCCCTGAATTCAACGGATTTAGGGGATAATCTGGTGGGATAACAGGGGTCTGTGAGGCGGGTGGGTGCGGGACCATAACGACTGGGACCGGGGCTCTGGACGGGGACGCGACGCCGCGGAGGCAGAAAGTTACCGGGCAGCTGCGACGGTTACCTTCTCGATCTGCGCGTCCTGGTTCTCGCTCTTCGTCGACGTCGACTTCTCCCTCTTAGTCTTCTTTACCACGGCGGACACGAGTCCGGCGGGCGGCTCCTTGCCCTTGCCCTTATCCGTTTTCTTCTTCTTCTTGTCCCGCTTCGCGAAGAAGTCGTCCAGGCTCTTCTCCGGCAGATCCGCCATTTTCAGAAAGCAGCGTTGGGGAGTTAGCTTCTAGCTTCTAGCTTTTTTTTTTTTTTTTTTCTCTCTCTCTCTCCTGGTGGTGGTGGAGCGGCGACAAACGTAGGGGGGGTGGGGGTGGGCGGCGGTGAGGCGGGGCTGGGGGGGGAGCAGCGGGTCACACGGTCAAGCACACGCGGAATCGAACCTTGTTGCCACACTATCACCCGTGTTTCAGAGCAGACGAACAGAAGATGTCCTCCCTGCTTCCCTCACCACACCGCTGGCTACCCTGTCAACCATGCCATGCACGGGCTATTTGACAAATCTGCGCCGTCACCCGGAAGCGCTTCAGCCCTCAACCGGATGCAGTCGGAGCGTGACACAGAAAATAAAGGGCCACAGCGTCAGGACGTAGATCACGACTCACGTTTTAGTTTTATATTTGTTTACCACTTTCTAATGACGTGTCATTTACATTCAAGTCAAGTTTATTATGAAAGTAGATATAACAAACAACTGTACTTTGATCAAAGTGCTGTAAAAACAAGAAGAGGAGATTATACATTATGATACATTAAGTTAAGATGAGACAATACGATACATAAGATAATACGTTATGATACAATAAGATAAGATAAGATAGTAATTTATATGATAAGATAATACATTATGATACAATAAGATAAGATAAGATAGTAATTTATATGATAAGATAATACATTACGATTTGATCCAATACTATAAGATAAAATAGCAATAAATGACTTAGAAGTAAATACAAATACTTGATGAAGTGTAATTCATGGCTTCATTCATTACAACTGGTTTAATGACGGTGTATGAGCCATGTTCAACCCATGGGATGACGATTAGGAAATGTTCTATCAAAACCACCATTGATGTGTTTCATCACAGTGTCATTATTTACTCTGCAGCTCAGATAGCACATTGTGTGTTTGCAGCATCACTTCAATGAGTCAGAAGGATGATGACCAGTTTAGAGGCCCACAGAGGCCTCTGGTTAACTCCATATCCTGGTCTACAGAATTGAATTCACTTCAAATTTGTTAGAAATGGATAATGCTAAGATTAATGTTAAAGGCTCAATAACAGGAGCCATGTCCACTTTGATTAGAGAGGAGCAATATCAATCATGAGCCAGAGGTGCTTGTTTTATTATTATTCTAATATAGTTTCAATCACTTCCTTTGTGTCAAGCAAATCAAAATGACTAAAGTGTGCAAAAGAACAATTTATATAGCTCAATTTTATTAGGTCACATATGCACCAATATTTGAAAATAAATCATTAAACCCACAGACTTTATCAAAATAATCTGTAAAGGTTGAAGGAAGCTCTGAGGGGACTTTTGGTTTTCAAGAAGCCGCTTAAAAGTTTCCATGTGAACTTTATATTATTTAACCTTTTGAAACGTGGTCACTGAGGAATTATTCCTTGGCTCCTTTTTTTGTACGATTTATATTAAGGAAGTTGGAGATGAAATATATTTTCTCCATAGAGTTTGTTTTTGTTAATGGAGGACTGTCATAAACTGTAGCTGTACGTTATTTATGTCTATATATTTTGTTCTTATTGTGTTGATATTTCAATAGATTGTGGCTGCAGACAAATGGCATTCACCCACTGTGAGCAGCGTCTTATTGTTACTTGTAAATATAGTAAGTTCTAACTTACTTTAGGATAATTCTGAATTACCACAGGGAATAATAATTTTCTCACTTGGTAGAATCATAAATGTTCAATAATAAACATATATTGTCTAAAGACACAAATGTATGTAGCAGCTGATGTATCATTTGACAAAATTGTGACTTAAAATGCCTTAAAATGTAACATGGATCTCAAAGCAAATCTTCCAAAGTTACATTTTTGGGGTAAAACCAATATTAAACACAAATGCAACCATTTACACATCATATTTTGACTGGATACAACCTCCAAAAATATATTTTTTAAAGGAGGAAACTTTAAATTCTTGTGATATTACCTCAGATTTTCAAACATGAGCACAGAAAACCCTGTCAGAGGTCATGCTTTAAACAAGTGTACAAATATCAATCACTTCAAATAAAGCCTCTCCTCAGTAGAAAAGCAGGTTGTAAACAGATTATTGAACTAACGTAATTTTCCCTGAGCTGGAGGTCACTTGACCAGATGCAGCACAAAGAGAAAATTCCAGCTCACCACATGAATGGATGTGCTGCGGTCAGCAAGGCTGTTTACTCTGCTCTGTTATATAAGCAACAGGTGTGATATCGATGATATGAGGAAGTGAACGTCACTTTTCAAGATAATAAATCAGACAATTAGACTCGTCAGTGTTTTTTTTTTCTGTTTTATTGCTCAGCAGTAAAAAGTACAGTGTATACTACAGTACAAAAAATACATCATGTTGAACACTGCTCCACCGAACGTTTTGTAAAATATCCACTTTTTGAGCGTGCAAAACAACAAGCCCACCTGTGAGCGTCCGATGCAGGAAAGAATCAATATGTTTAACTGTGTCGTTTGCCCTCACCGCTCGAACCGGTGACTTCAAAACAACAGCGCACAATGCAGAAGATCTTCAGCGACAATAGAGGCAGGCAGCATCGATTATTGAATAAAACTGCAGCAATGCACAGTAAAACAGATGATAGAAGGGCCACAGGGTCAATTATTAGACAAAAGAAATATTCAAACGCCTCTGTATGTGCTCACAGTAAATACTCAGCATACGGTACATTTTTTTGTCTCAGTGTTTTCATTGGTCAGGATCTTTGACAAACTCTAACACAAATCGTGTGTGTGTCCAGAGGAATCGTTCACAATCATTCGACATTTCAACAAACACGAGTTACATGATGGACTAACACAGTATCTGGGGAAACACTTACAGTAGCAAGGGATGGTCTAATTGTTTCCTACAGGCGCTGAGAAATGATTTCTCACGTTGGGCTATAACCAGTAGCGACTCCACAATACAGCGAAGAGGACGAACAGACAGAAAGACAGAGGCTCTCACACACACACACAGCCACACACACACACAGACAGACACACACACAGACAGACACACACACAGAAGATCGGATGTGATACAAAGTCTTGTTTGACTTAAAGTAACAGTGATATTTGGTAAAGGGGGGGGCAGCTGGATTAAACTGATCCGTCCACTCTCGCTCACACAGTTTGCTTACATGCACGACACAAGGCATTCACACACACGTTCTGAAATATAAAGGGCCAACGTAAAGAGTTAAGACATCTATGTGGTCCCTCTTAAGAGAAGCTGGTGACACACGAGGGCGGAGGCCATTTCACGTCAGTTCCACTCGACCGAGAGATGCACCATCTTTCAGAACGGCCAGATGTAAAGGCCGCAAATATTCCACTCAAATTTACCTTTAAAACCTGGGCTTGTCTTTATCAAACTGTTGAGAGATGAAAGTTAAGGTTCTTTACTTATTCACCTGCTTTGAAACATAAAAAGAAAATCTGCTCATCTACTTGGCACATGTCTTAAAGTGATGGTACTATTGGCCTTATATGAATAATATGATTAGCAGTATAATCCATAATCAGGTAGGTTTAGGCTACTTTTTACATTTCGAAAATATCTTTTATTGTTTTCTTTATTTATATTTCTTTCCCTGCATTTATCTGGGCTGTAAAACAACAGATCTGGCTCAGACTTTGTTTGCAATCACTTCCTATACATCTTCATTGTCTGGATTTGTTAGCAAGGTAGTAAATTAATTATTATGACAGTGTGTAGTCTCTAATCTACAGTAATCATTTTGTTTACATCCTATTTCCTACGATTTATTCCTTATTCGTGATGTATAAATCCTCTATTTGTGACTTAAAACTTGATTTGAATGTTTAGCTCAATTCTGTCACGCTACAAATATATTGTTATTCTTACAAATGTATTGTTTCTTCTAGAAGTCCAAGATTGTTGTTATGGTAAACTATGGAGTTCACACAATGGATATTAACTTGAGAAAAATAAAACTTATATATTCAGAATATCAAATCCATGAGAAAAGTTTTCCTGAAAAATTATCAATGGGGCATGAGCAGGTTAAATCCTGTGTCTGATTTCCCATCCCTGTCCTGAGCATGTATTTGATTAATCATGTGATCAATTGAGATTCAAGGAGATCACTCTTTCTTTCAATTCTTCGACTTTGTGAGTCTTTGGAGCGCTCGTGACTTTCTTGCTTTAACAGTTTGATAAATACAGACCCTGATTTCACACACAGCATTTTGCTTCAAATCACTGCCCCCCCTCCCCCAAGTTAATATTGTATGTGCTATATTCAAGTTCAACAGGCTATAAGTATTTTGGGATTGATTTGAAAGGAAAAGTAAAATTACAGCTTTAACGTTTTCATGGCACCTCTCTCTCTCTCTCTCTCTCTCTCTCTCTCTCTCTCTCTCTCTCTCTCTCTCTCTCTCTCTAGCAGGTTAATGTGGCAACATCCACAGTGCACTCGCCATCAAGCCACTGTCATGAAACAAAACCCACATATACTCTATATTTTATAAAGACAATAAAAACCTTTTTTTTAAAATCACAATTAAGCCTTTTTGTAGAAAATGTACATCAGAAAAATATGCAGGTGCATCCTCATAGTAAATAGTGTCTGTTTACATCCTTCCAGGTTGCTCTTTGTTTTTATAATATACAGTATAAAGTCAAAAGTCTCTGAATATTCACCACATATATAAAATAGACAACGACAGCAGGGGGAGTAGAGGAGGAGACTCAGTCCCCGTCTTCTCCGGTTCTGTCTCTAGATGGCAGAAGCTTTGTCTCTGTTGATGAAGAGGGTCTCCTGGCAGAAGGGGTTAACCAGGACCACGCTGCTGCCGCTGTAGTCTCCATTAGGGGGTAGACAGGTGTCATGGTCCTGCAAAGGCACAAATAATGTTAACACAGGTGTCTGGCTGTTAATCGAAAAAAGCTGTGAGACACGATTCAGTTACCAGGTTCACCATAAGGGCACACACTGCAGTCTACTGTAAGTCACCCTAAGGGCAGACAGCTGAGTGTGGAGGTATACAGAGTAAGATAAGGGTTTTGTGCACCCTGGGGGCTTTCTAAGGAGATGGTGAACAAAGATATCTGACAACGCTAGACGAGCTGACACAAGCGGAGGTGGAGGGGAGGATGTAACAGCCTTAATGGGAGGAGAGACAAAAGGGAGGGATGACTCAGAGGAAACAAGGCAACACTGCGATCCAATGCCTGAAAGGGTGGAGGGTGATGATGAGGTAGAAGTGGTGGTTGGTGGTGAGTCAGCAGTGATGAGGCCGTGCCGGAGGAGGGAGGTGTGAAAAACAAAATGATTTGTTTTACAGCGGCAATGAGGCCGTCTTTATCAGCGGGATCCAATCAAATCAAATTAAAGCTGTCATTTAGGTTTATGATCATCTCTACCAGAGCTCTCTCCCTGACCCACAGCACCGGGGAGGCTATAACACACACGGCTGCTGCTCTACAGAGATAAAGGTAAAAGGCCGGGGAAAGGAAGTAAAACCTGGGTGTCACCAGGGGCATCCTACACATGATCCAACCTCAGCTTCCCTCTCTGCCGCCCCCACAGATGGAAAAACGTGCAACGGTCGAGGGATAAAAAAGATGAGACACACACACACAAACACACACAGACACACGCAGTGAAATGGTCACTCGAGAGACGATAAGATAAAAACATGCTAAATGAATAAAGCAGTGATGAACAAATCAAAATGATGGGATGTGGAAGAGCAACGTGAATGCAGATTTAATACTCACTAAAACCAATGTGCCTGTTATACATTACAGTATCCAA